>NC_051182.1:67674494-68025810 GCF_013339695.2 Rhipicephalus sanguineus
ACGAGAAATCACTCGAGTTCTTCTCTCAATTAATGATGCCATAAATTCAAATGACCGTGCCATGAGCACAAAGTCCATGGCCATTGGCTGACTTGAGCATTGTGAGCTGCATAGTTACTGCGGTTGCTGCAGGATCCCGCGACGTGCCTGCGCGTGCTCATAATCACTGAAAGTAGGCCACACGTTTTAACAAAGTTCTCAAAGTCATGACGAACGGACGTAGCTTCTTGCCACTTTGTCATCCCCCCCATTCTCGCCTCTCTAGCTTCAGTGTGCTCTCTGGTACGAAAGGAGAGAGGAAGTGCTTAACGCTTGAAACAGATCTCACTAACTCTGCTCATACTTGAAGGATTCTAAAAAATTCTTGCGGCAGTGGATTCATGCAGCAATAGACTCCTTTATGAAGCTGTCATGTCTAACAGTGGACACCAGAGACAACCGCGAAAACCCGCTTCACGGCCAGCTGCAAAGACGCGCAGGCCGGCCTCCCGCTGCCCCCCCTCTCACTTTCTGCTGGCACCCGATGCCTGCGCCTTGCTCCTCGCCCCCTGCGTGGCTCGGGCCGACTCGGCTTCGAGCACTCGCACGAACAAGACCGTTCGCGCTGCGCCACGAAACAGTGCTTTCTATGCAAGCAAATAAACCCATTCTTCTTGTCACGTATGCCTGTATTCCGGTTATCGTAGACATAACAGAAGCCATTCAATGTTTACTTGGAAGTGTGTTGCAGGGTGCCTTCACTAAACATTTAACAGTGCAAAAGCCGGAAAACCAAAACAATGTAATGTCTCTTCTTTTGACACAATGTGACCCAACCGGTCTATTCTTGCACTTAGATGGGCTGTCCCACTGACCGTCCCTCCCTACGCAGACGCCGCAAAAGCTTCGCCGGACAGCGGTGGTGGTGACCTCATACGAGGTGGCCATGCGCGACCGCGCTCGACTGGCCCCCGTCGACTGGCTCTTGCTGGTGGTGGACGAGGCGCACCGACTCAAGAACTTCCGGTGCCGGCTGGTGCGCGAGCTGAGCCAGTACCATGCCTCCAACCGACTCCTGCTGACGGGCACCCCCCTGCAGAACAGCCTTACCGAGCTGTGGGCCCTTCTGCACTTCCTCATCCCCGAGATCTTCCACGACCTGCAGGCGTCAGTGACATTTCTCTTCTTTCTCTTTTTTCCTTGTCTATTTTGTGGGGTCTGGAATGAGATGCGCTCATGGAACACACGGCCACAGTAGATGCTGTCGAGCAACGAACATGTGTACATTTATTAACTGCTTCTACAACGGCGAGCTCGCCAGCCGAATCTAATACATATCTAGTAACACGCTAAATAACCAGATACATAATGCCAACATAACACACAGAACAACATAACACATGCACGAATGCAACATAACACGAATGCGGCATCGCTGACGTTCAACTCGCCACACGAGTCCGCGGGAGCAAGCCGCGGAATCAGCCTTGCGTGTGAGAGACGACCGTCCATGAATGCTGCCAAACCCCAAAAAACAGCGCTCGTCCACATGCACCAGTGTAACCTCGCTTCCTCCAGGTGGCGCCACCGCTAAAGTCCCTGAAAAATAACTAAAGTAGCCCCATTCGTGTCAGTGTACAGGCACCTTCTCTCTCTTGTGCTTTGTAGATGTAAAGGAAGTTAGTTGACACGTGAAGCTCGCAAAACATGTCTCTTGGCCTGAGAAAGAGGCTTGTGCAATTCTTCCGCTAAAGCGCTCGAGGGCACTGCGGTTTTAAGTGGCGCAGTGGGTGAGATCCACGAAATAAAGAATGCGAGAAAATAATAATGAATACGGCAATTTAACGAGTACCGATGCAAGTGGCGTATTTTCGTGGTGTCCAACAGTGTGAAAATGCATGGTACGTAATCATTGAGTAAACGAAAGGGCTCGCTCCTGATGTTAGTGCCACTGCAAACTCGGCGACGCTAAGAAATTGCCCGTTTTCAAGTGTGACACGCTAATTTTTAAGGAGGTCCTGCAAGCGCCATCTTGTTTGTCCACTTCCTAGCGTTTACTTGATCGGTGCACGGTGTGTGGTTGAACGCACTTCAGTCTGTTTGCATGTTGATTCTGCATGCTTCGCTATGCTGGCCTGCTGTGGCAGTAGTAGCAGAAAGATGTTTTCACTACAGTGGGGAACTTCCGTAGTTTCCTGGTGGACACCATAAAGGCGCTGCTGCAGCTGCCAGGAGAGGAGGCAGAGGCGAAGGGAAGCAGTTAGCGCTACTTATCTTTTTCAGGAACTTCAGCCACCGCTAGAGTCACTGGAAAATTTCAGAGTACCGCAAAGGTAGGCTGCACGCGGGCAACATTGGGCGGCGGCGGCCATATCCCTTCCGGACCGTCCGGCGCGTTGGTAGCGTGTGTTGAGAAGTGACCGATCTTTTCGCCTCGATGCCGTGTTACGCTCGGCGTAACTGCAATATGTGTGTGTGTGTTTCTTCAAAAGGATATCAGAAGTGATTTCGAGTCATCGACAGTCATGAATCGACTGCGCGGTTAGCGGTGTAGCTAATGAAACGTGCGGCGAATGTTGCCATGTGCTCGCGAACTCTCTTCGTGGCTTCATCGGTCTCTTTTCGTTTCACGGCCAGGTGTGTTCGCAAGGTCCGGAGCTGTATAGTTGCATTAGCGTAATGACCGTACGAGATGTCCTTTATTTCGACACTTGGTGAACGTTGACTGTTTGCGCTAGCTTTGCAGTCAGTGTTCAGGTTCACTTCATAGCGCATTCGAGAACATTATCGAACATCGAGAACATTCAGCATTGCGTCCTTCGACTGGTCGCTGACGCATACCTTACTTGCGCACCATGCTTGCTGTTCAGCTGGGTGTTATCTGTAATATTAGTGGTGTGTGTACGGTAAGTGGAAGTTGTGCGTGAAGTATTTGTCTCAGTTCGGAACGCCAGCAGCCGAACGCACGGGCGAATGGGCGTGCGGTAGGTAAGGTGCATTTTATTTTGCGAATACATTGTCATTTCCTAACAGATACGTAGGAATTAGGCCATCAAAAATGATTGACGTCACTACTCAGTCGTTTCATTTCCTATTTTTGTCTCCTTAATATTCCCAACGTTACAGTGCATTTGCAAATAGTTTGCTGTGTTCCGACAAAGTTTTTTTTTTTTGGCGTTGCCAGCGCGTAAACAGCTAGGGTTCGGTTTCTGCACTACTATTAATTTCAACTTTTTTTTTTCGTAATGCGCTCTTGTTAAAACTTCCTCGGCGCAGTGCTTTATGTTATTTTGATCAGAAATAGCACATCCCGAAAATTTTTAACGCGCATGCTACTGCAACACAGTATGTGTATACGAGCTAGGGCTCGCATGAAATCGATTCCCTCAATGTGTGGGAGGCTAAGCCGTTTTTTTTTTTTCTTTTTTGCTGTGACCATTTCTCACCCACTAAACAGTATTGTAAGGGTGCGCCCGGCGCAATGTAGCATTAGCAACATTAAAAAAAAATAAAATACGCTTAATAACATTGCCTTATATCAAGTTTATCAACAGAGTTACACGCTTCAGTTTTGCGCAGTGGCAAATGATCACGCGACAATTGCCTTCAAGGTATACAGGAAACAGTTATTATTTTAATAAGTCTTCGATTTCGCTCTCGTGCGTGACACACTTATAACTCGAAATGCATGCACAATCTGTTCAACAGATCGAGATATAAACAGCCAAGCAAATAGAAAGGTGTGTAGTATATAGTTTTCAATATCGCTGAACATAGCGAACCGTAAAGGTGAAGTATCCTGTTGCATGACATCTTTTCCAGCAAAGTTTGTGTAGTTCACTGCAGAAAGGAGTGTTCTGCGAGGGGGGCGAATTCATTCCGCGGCCAACTATGCAGCCACGTACAACGACGATCTTTGACGTTAATGTTTCCCACACGGAATTCAAAAATATACGAAATTCCCGGAGTAGCTCACCAGCAACGTTCGGTTACTGGTGAGCTACTCTCTGGCATCTGCATGACGCGTTTAAAAAGCGACGAAGTACTTCTAGGGACCGTGGTACTGCTAAATGTCCGGCCGCGCTCTGCATTCAACGCGCCTGCACCCAAAGCGCTTGGAAGGGATATGGCGGCGAGAGGTCTCGTGATGCGAGTAAGCCAATCGCGTCGGCGGCGGCGCGCGGAAAACAGATGCGATACTCTGAAATTTTTCTAGTGACTCTAGCCACCGCGTGATCACAACGCCATCTCTCACTCGGCTGCGAAACTAACCATGCTAATTACGACTAATCCGCGAGACATGCGTGCCATGTGGCGAAAACCACTTTACAGGGGGTAATACAGTCGAACACAGATATATCGAACTCGAAGGGGGTCGCGAATTAGTTCGATATCAAAAAAATACAGGCCCCGAGACCTTACCAGTGGCGGACAATTACCTACAATCGGCGCATTCAAGAATGACAACTAATTCCACACACACGATGCAACAGAATGTTTTATTTACGCAAAAAAAAAAAAAATAACTTGGCCTGCTTCTTCGTCGTCGAAATGAAGTTGAAGACGCTGGCCTCGATCTTATCAAGGCTGTCCTGGTGCGACAGCCTGGTTCACTCCATGTCGCCGCAAAAACGTCACCATTTGAATGGCACCAAGCAGATGCCAGCAGCTACCAGCAGCCCACCTTGAAGGACTTGATGATGCGCTGGTCGAGCAGTTGCAGCTTCGCTGTCGTGTTGGCCAGCAGAACTTCAGCTTGATGTTTTTGAGCTTGCAGGGGAGCACGCACACAAGAGGAATGCGGTGGTATGTGACAACTCACGGAAGTGAACTTTGCCAACAAAGCGCTCGCGATCAGTCGCGATGGCTACCCGGGCTACCTGTGAGGGCAGCAGGGATGTACGAAAGGCGCGAGCTGTGGTTGGCTGAGCAAATGCGAAAGGGGCGGGCTGTGGTTGGCTGATCAGAACTCACAAAACAGCAACAAAAAAAAAGAAAGAAAAAAAAGGCAAAAGAAGGAGGCCGCCAGCTCCTTCGTTCCTGCTCTCCGAGCCGACGGTGATGCGGAGAAAGCATGAGAAAGAGAGAGAGAAAAAAAGAAAAAAAAAAGCTGTTCCGCAAGTTTGAGAACACGCCCAACAGGAGTACGGTCTGAGCCCTCTCGCCCTCACGTTTTTCGAGCGTTTCGGGTGTCAGCTGAGGCGCGGTGCCACGAAGATCGCGGGGCTCAGCGAGTGCAGAAGCGCGCCTTCCAGCTCGCACGGCGTTCGATACTATCCAATGGCTGGTAAATATACCGTTCGATATAGACATGCGAATTTCTATACTTTTGCAAAGGATTTTCTAGGGGATAATTTACGGGTTCGATATACCGTATTTTCGCGCGTATATCCCGCACAAAAAACCCGAAAATTTCAGTGGCAAAGTGGGGGTTTTTTCTATAGTGCTGCTTCACAGCAATGCGTGTTGTGCCGTGAAGCCCCTTAATAGTGTAGCGAAGGCTACGGAGGCGGTTTCCGCAAATTCGTGTTGCTCCGCAAGTAGTATGGCAGCTTGCGGCCGATTTCGGTTTCGCTTGCTTGCATCGTTGAAGCATTTAGGAAAACATTTGGGGAGAGACAATTTGATTGTTTAGTGTAAACCTCACTGTCACATTACAAGTATATTTTTTCGGACGTTTGCAGTCGCACAGTGACTCTCCACCACCCTCCACATGTCCCTACGTCACAGACGCCATGTCTACTTTGGAAAAGGGCTTGCCGAAAAGGTCGTGCTGTCTAAGAAATAGATAGAAAAGGCATTTTTGCAAAGTGAACAATACCTGTATCTTACCTACGACTTCCCGCAACCATTTGAGTTCCATAATAAATAAAGCAGTATTTATTTCAGCAAGGCAAATGAGATATTATCAGTAAATTTAAGTACCACTTTTTGACGCGGTAGCAGGCATGCATTTCAGTTCTGTTGCTTCCACGGTGCTGTCAAGAAAAGTTGTCGTCGAGTGTGAGTGCTCTTTACCTCGCTGATACCGCTAGTTCTCCACATCTCGACCCTTCTGCCAAAGCCTAAGTCGTTCTGTTCTGTCACCATGAGTAGCGTCCGGCGGCAGTCCTTCACCGCACAGCAAAGGCTTAAGATCATCGCCGTCGCCAAGGATTTCGGAAATCGCGAAGCGGGAAGACGGCACGATGTGGACGAGTCCTGCGTGTGACTGTGGAGAAAGAAGAAAGACAGCCTACAAGCCGCGCACCGCGACCGTAGGTCATTTCGTGGCCCCAAGACCGGCGCCTGCCCTGAGCTGAAGGTGCAGCTAGTAAAGTTCATCGAAGATGTGAGAAGCAGGGGTCATGCCGTATCGACCGAGATGGCCCAAGTGGAAGCGCGGTGACTGTCGAGGGAGCTGGGCCTACCTCTCGGGTTCTGTGCGAGCCGCGGATGGCTGCACCGCTTTATGAAGTGGCAATGGCTCTCAATCAGACAGTGGACTACAATATGTCAACGCTTGCCGGCTTCTTACAAGGAGAAGCTGCTCAAGTACCAGAGATATGTAATTGGCCTGAGAAAGCAGCACAATTACATTTTCTCGCAAATCGGCAATGTGGATGAAACTCCTGTTTATTTTGAAATCCCGTTGGACGCAACAATTGAGAAGACGGGCAGCAGTTCGGTGAGCGTGCTGACCGGCGGGAACACGAAACTGCTCGTCACACTCTTGCTTTGTGCCCTCCCCGACAACACGCAACTGCGACCGTACGTCATCCTGAAAAGGAAAACTCTTCCGAAGATTCATTTGCCTGCCGGTGTGGTAGTATGCGCACACGAGAACGCATGGATGAACAGTGACTTGTTCGTGGACTGGGCCAAGACGGTATGGGAGAAGAGGCCCAGTGCGATGCTCGCAAAGAGGTCCATGCTCGTTCTTGACTCGTTCCGCGGCCACACAACTGAGGAAGTGAAGGACCGCCTTTCACGCAACGGGACTGACTTAGTTGTTATACCCGGTGGAATGACGTCAATGTTGCAGCCTCTGGATGTGTCGCTTAACAAGCCCTTCAAAGCGCATGTCAAGGGCTATTACGCCGAGTGGATGGCCGAAGGCCTCTACGACTTGACGCCGACAGGACGAGTCCGAAGGCCTGATATTGCCCTATTCTGCAAGTGGATTGTCGAGGCATGGAAGGCCATTCCAGGTGAGATGCTGCGAAAAAGTTTCAAAAAATGCCGCATCACAAAAACATGGATGGAACCGAAATGACCTTGTGCATAACATTGAGGACTGCGGCTCAAGTGATAGCTCTAGCGAGAGCAGTGACAGTGAGTGAATTGTGACTGGCCTTGCAGACAGCGTATTCTGCTTGCTAAATAAAGCTTTTTCTGTCTACATATGTGCTATGTGCTTGAGCAGTAGCTTTTGTACGGCCTTTCCTGTAGTATATCGAATGTGTGGGCAATACGCGAGGATTTTCTCTTTCTCTCTCTCTTTTTCTTTTTTTTCTTCTCTCTCGGCGAGTTGAAAGTAGGGGTGCAGATTATATGCAGGGGCGGGTTATACGCGCGTAAATACGATATGTGGGTTCGATATATCCGTGTTCGACTATAGCACCTCCACACTTTGTCACAATGACAAACATGCATGTGATTTTCTAGCAGCAGCGACACGGGGAAGGTTTGAAGGCTCATTCACACCTGTGACTAGCGCCAGTCACTGGCAACCAAAAAAGTGACTCACGGCAACTGATGTTCACACCAGTGTGCGACCTATGTTCGATGCCACACAAAATTCACGTCTCCTCGAATTGTTATTGCCCCATAAAATAAGTTGACATGCTGGTCCTGTGTATTTGATTAGTTCAAAGCTTTGCAACTGCAGTCGTGCAGCTGATAAATCAAGCAGCGAGTGACTGTGCCATAGCAATTGCTACGACCAAAGTAGCCATTTGTGGCCAATCACTTTGCGACCAACTTGGTCACGTGAGCGGTGCTAGTCACAGGTGTGAACGAGTCTTCACTGTAGTACAGAGCAGGGTTCAGTCATACCAGTTGCGTTATATTATACTGTGTTGGTTAAAATAAATTATTATTATACTGATGATCGGCCCTCATACCCTACCGCACAGGTTTGAATCCTGGTTTGACCTCGGGGCCTTGTCGGGTGCCAATGACGAGGCGGCGCGGTTTGTCGAGCGTGAGGAGTCCGACCACATTGTGTCGACCATGCAAGAAATCCTGAGGCCCTTCCTGCTACGGCGCACCAAGGTGGGTGAACCCTGCATTGCTTGCTTGCACAGAGCTGGTTGAGGGGACCGCGGAAAAAATTCGTATCGTCAAAATTTGGGCAAAATGAAAACGTCTGTCCACATGCAGCCTAAAAACTCGCAAGGTCCCCTTATGCATACGCCTTATGCTTACACCTAAGACGATTCAAAAGTGAAAGCTGTCGTCTTCTTTTTCTTCTCAGCTGACGTAGTGAACCTCCCCCACCCTTCATTCAAAAGCTTTCTACACTTATACTCCATTTCATACATCAAGGGCAATGCCATGGAGGCTAGCGAGACTTCTTGCAGTAGATGTGTTCTCACCAAGAAATAGTCCAATCATTTTACCACATAATACGATTTATTTCGTCTTTAGGCTGAGTAATAAATGAAGGTCATTTGTTCATATAAACAAGCCTCATTACACGGTTGTGAATAAGTTGCTCTGGACCGCATTGTGTCTCTGTTTCTGCTATTGGTGTTTCATTCTCAGCCCGTCTCGATGCGTCACACGCGGGTCCGTGCTTGGCTTGCACGAGTGTTTACGACAACGTAAGCCAAGCGCGAGACGCGTGTACTCACACGTCTTGCTGACCAAATTTCTTGTATAGCTTTGATGTATGAAAGGGAGTACAGTAAAACCTCGTTAACTCGTATCTCACGGGACCGGCGAAAATGTCCGAGTTAAGGGGGGACGCGGCTTTCGTATCGCGAAAAATGGCACAAAAGTTGATTTTTTGAAAATCACATTTTGAGTTTCTGTAGACCTTTTTCTATCAGATTCTAAAATATCTTCACCGAAAACCACGTAGAAGTGCTTTAAAAAACTTCTTATGCCTGCCAAGGTGGCAAAAATTATTGCGGAAATCGCAGAAAAACACGGATTTTCAAAAAATCATAGCTCCGCAACGAAGCCACTGGGCGCCGATATTTTGGTCTCGTCGGAAAGGGCATTTCTCCGTCTTCAAATTCCCCGCCTCAGCTGGCTCCTCCCTTCAAAAACAAGCACACAAAAACCAAATGTCCGAAGGTCGTTTCGAGGGCTCCGATCGGCCGCGTCCGCCATGTTGCCCCAGCGCGGCTCGCATTGGTCCGATGCACGCTTCGGGAGATCGTCGGCTGCTGCGGTGCTGCTTGCGCGTCGCGAGGTCACGGCTGTGGAAAGTAGCGGTCTTTGTGACGCGTTCGCACTCGTTCTGCGTTCACGGCTCGATGATCACGTGGAATATAACTACGTTTCAGTTTGGAGCTGCAAGCGGAAGCTCAATCAGATTACGATGGCGCGCCGCGCTCGCAGCAAACATCGTAAGCGCGCATCTCAGACAGACCCTTTAGCGTTGACTCGTCGGGTCAGCGGTTGGAGGTTTTGCTTATCAACACTTCGGACGTCGTGACGAAGATAATCGCGGGACGACTCGTTGTACTCGCGACCACGCATTACGTACTTCAAAAGAAACATCGGGCACCGCGGCCGGCCCGTCTACTTCTCGGAGTCGTTGCTAGGCCTAACTCCGCTCACCGCGCCGGCGTGCGAGACGAACCTCGAACTTTGCGGGCAAGAACAACGCGTTAGCGGACCCACGGCAGTGTGCTTCTTCATAATCAATGAAGCGCATCGCCCCCGGCTTCTCAGAACCACGGATGGTCATTTTACGCATTGGCGGCGGACCCCACAGCCAAGTGTCGACATCAATGCGAGCGTCACCAACCGGTCAAACTGGTCAAACCAAATCAAACAACGGTGTGGGCTTAGTCGCGCTGTTGCCACTGTTCTCACCACGTTTCCAGTTGCTGTCGTTTGGAGCTGCGAAGTTGAGACACGTTGTACGGTCGCTTTTCTGGCAATGAGTTCTCCTGGCCCCAGCGTTAAAAAGAAGTGACGCCAGTTTTCGCTGAAGGAAAAAGTGGACATTCTGACGGAGCTGAATGCTGGAAAAAAGCAAGTGGACATATGCAGGGAGCGTGATATCGCGCCGTCAACAGTGGCAACGATACTGAAGGATCGGAAGAAGATCGTGAAATTGCATCGAGAATCACAGCTGGGGGGCTCCCTCAAGAAAACGCTTGCGGCTGGGCAACTACCAAACCGTCGACGACGCCGTCCTCGCATGGTTTAAGGATGCCAGGCAAGACGGTGTGCCCTTGTCAGGCCCTATTATTCAAGAAAAGGCGTGACAATTCGCGGTCGCTTTGGGCACCTCCGGCTTCGACGCAAGTGCCGGATGGCTCTGTCAGTTCCGGCAAAGGAATGGCATCGTGTGGCAAGTCGCGTGCGGAGAAGAAGAGGCGGCCGATGCCAAAAGTGCGATAGCCTGGCGGAACGAGTGCTTTCAGGAAATCGTTGAGTCGTTCAGTCCAGACTACGTTTTCAACGCCGACGAAATGGCGTGCTTTTATCAGCTGTTACCTGATAAGACAATGAACTTTAAAGGTGAAAAATGCAAGGGCGGAAAAAAATCGCGTCTTCGCGTGTCGGTGCTCCTCTGCTGCAATGCCGCAGGCATGGAAAAACTCAAGCCTCTTGGTACTAGCAAGTCCGCTAAGCCTCGCTGCTTGAAAAATGTCTCATTGCCTTGCGACTGTCAGGCAAATAAGAAAGCGTGGATGACGCGAGAACTGTTCACGCAGTGGCTGCTGCAGTTCGACAACACAATGAAGAAGAAACAAAATAAAGTTCTTCTAATTGTTAATAACTGCTCGGCACATATGGTGAACGTGCGTTTGAGCAATGTGCAGCTTGAATTTCTGCCCCCGAATTGTACGTCTTTGCTCCAACCTTTAGACCAGGGCATAATAAGGTGTGTGAAGGCCGAATTTCGGAAGCGACTTGTGCAGCGCCTTCTCATTAACATATGACTGAAGCTGTCCACGGAGGTCAACATCTGTCAAGCCGCAGAAATGCTGACAGGGTCGTGGTGGAACGTCAAGGCAAGCACCATTAGCAACTGCTCGCGAAAGGCAGGTCTTCTCGAGACTTCGCTTACGCCACGAGACTGCGATGACGAAATGGAGCTTGACCCAGAGCTTTGGAATAAGCTTACCGAGAAGCTCCCGGTAGATGCTGCGGTAACCTTCGAGAATTATGTAGACAGGGACTGCGCAGCGGCTATGTCCGCAGAGCTCACTTGCGAAGAAATCGTGAGTCAAGTGCATGAGCAAGATTGCTGTAGCAGTGACAAAGATGACACTGGAGATGCAGAGTCTGGGACAACAGAAGAGACTATTTTCAGCTCGGATGTTGTGGTGTTCCTTGAGAAGACCCGATCGTACCTCGGGTGCTGCAAGGATGTACCCGAAGACATCCTTAGGAAGGTTGCGGACGTAGAGGTATACATGCACCAGCGCCTGCTTTCTACTTGCCAGAAGAAGATAACAGGCTTTTTTAAGCAGCAAATTGTTTCCACTCGGTGCCCAGTGTTTTCGTTCATTGTTTACGCCCCAACACATGCACCTCCTGCAAAGGTACATTATTTTCGCTGCTGAGTTACATTACCGACATCATTTTTCAGTACTACGATATTTCAGAATAACGAATTAAATTCAGTGGTCCCGCAAAGTTCGTTGTAACGAGATTCTACTGTATACACAGTTTTGCCGGGACCGCGTTGCGAGTCCGAGTTAACGAGATCCGGATAAACGAGGTTTTACTGTATAGCATACAGTCGACGTCCGATTTCCCGGACCCTCAAGGGACCGCGAAAACGTCCGGAAAATCGGGCAGTCCGGAAAAACGAATGCACGTGAAAACGCACCTTTTTGGTAGGTATTTTTCGCTGACGGAGAGGGTCACAGCCGGAATACAAGATTCCCATAGCAATTCAGCCAATGCATCGTTTAGGTGGCTCTGAAAAGAGCCGTTTATAAAACAAAAATACGACGTGGCCGGCACTACCTCATAGGTCAGCACTTGGGTGCAAAGAAGTCGCTTATTTTCTTTTGCACGGTCCGCTTGCCCGCGATTATGTCTGCCTCAATTTCAGTCAACGTCATGTTGCCGCTGTACACCAATGACAGTGTCATCAGTGCTCGCGTTAACTCCGAGCTCGTTGGCTGTGTAGGAGCTGGCTCTTCGTTCTCGGTGTCGGAGTCATCGGAATCCTCCGTAACTTGATGAATGATTTCGTCATCGGTAAACTCCGCACATAGCTCGAGGTCTTTGTCAGCGTCGGCGAAGCCCTCAAGGGTTATCTCGGCTAGAATCAACACGCCGCCGGCGCGCAGATCGTCGAAGGCAACGTCCGCGGATGGCAGTTCGTCATCGTGAGCCTACGAGGTGGCTTTGTGCGCTTCGAAGGCGCGGACGAAGACGAAGGAGCAGTCGGTGCCATTGCTGTAAACGGCGAATCCGCTCGACGAAAAGCGCAGCACGAAACAGCTAGGAACTCGGTGGATGCTGAAGGTCGGGAAACGTGATCACTGAAGGTAGCGCGCAGCAGCAAACGATCAACCGCAGACACGACCGCAGAGCTGGCACAGCTGACAAAACAACACGTGCACGAACACAGTGAGGTTTGGCTTGGCTAAGCTACGGCTGGCAACGGATTGACACGTGCGGTTTCGAGGTTACGGCAGCCGCGGCGCGGTGCGGCGTTGCTGCTGATGCGAGTATGGTGGGTTCAAGGATATAAAAATGAAAACAACCAAAATGGCGGCGTCGGTGGTGACTTTGGGTCGGCGGTTAACAGTAAAAAGTCCGGGAAATCGGATGGCGAAGGCTATAAGCGTCCGGAATTTCGGACTTTTTAATACATTGACTCTACGGGGAACTTGACGGTGCCACAGATGAGTCCGGGAAATCAGGCATGTCCGGAATTTCAGGCGTCCGGGAAATCGGACGTCGACTGTAGTTTTATTCTGCCTCCAGGATTGGCTCACCTTTGACCAAGCAATGATGTCATGTGATGATACCATGTGACATCACAAACTTTGGCTATGTGTGACATCATATGGCGACGTCATCATGTGATGATTTTTTGCATCACTTGTGTTGACACTGGCAGTCAATTTTCACTTTCGGTGAGACGTTTAAGGCTTTCATCTTTGTAAAATTTTTTTTGCTTGTGCTGTTTGAGCTGCAAACCAACACAAATGAGCCCGAGTTGGTTCTAGTGTCAAACATTTCAGTGCAAGTATTCTGGTTACTTAAAGAACAGAACAAATATCGAGCACTTTTAATAATTTTCTGTACTAAAAATCATTTTTGCCACTTTTATGAAAGGGCTCCTTCTAGTATTTCCTAGTTGGCAGGTACTTGTCATAATGTGGCACATTTTGTAGAGTTGTTGTTTCGAGCGCAAATGCAACATTGGGGATAAACAGTCAATTCACATATTAAAGATGATTCAGTGTGTGGAAAAAATTGTGGTTTATTCTGGTACAGTCGAGCCCGACTATATCGAACTCATTTATATCAAATTATCCTGTATATCGAACAATTTCTAAACACGGTAAATTAACATTGAGAATATATAGCAAAAGTTACTGTTACATCAAACGAAAATAGCAACGACAACCGATACATCAAACTCCATGTGCCTCAAAAGTGCCCCAGCAAGTTGGCTTTCCCTCGCGGTGGCGGGGAAAACTGCCGGCGACACCCTACAAAAAGTGGTTTAGACCCGGCTGTGCACGGGAGAACGCCCCCCCTGCAAAAATATGATCCTGGCCTGCTCGCAGCGCTTACAGCCAATCAGAGGCCGTCGTGCTTTCTCCAAGGCGCCTAGGCGGTACAAGCGAGCGCCATTTTTTCTTTCTTTATGCTTGTGTGCCTGCTGCTGCCTGTTTTCCTCGAGTCCTCATTCAGCGTGGTCCGTGCTGGTGGTGTTGCCTGTTGGTGTTCTGTGAACTTTATTGGTGCGCTGTCGTCATGGCTTGTGCAAAGAGGCAGAATTTGGCGTTTGCCGCGAAACTCGAAACTGAGTAGATCGTGGGCAGATGTCACGAAGGAGACGATCCAGAACTGCTTTAGGCATGCCGGCTTCTGCATGCCTGGTGATGACACCCCAAATTCCGATGACAGCACTGAAGACACCGCAGGTGTTTCCGCCGAAGTTTGGAGCGAGCTGGCAGAGTTCCCGGGTGCTATCGACGGATCGACATTCGACGAGTTCGTCAGTGCAGACGATGATGTCGCCATCATGGGCCAGCTATAAGATGAGGACTACGTTGCAGACATCATGCCAACCACGAGCCAAAGCGACAGCAATAAGCAAATTGACGATGGCCCGTTGCCTATGTCCTCCGAAGTGATTAGTGCACTTGCGTTGGTCCGGCGCTATTGCGTGAATATGGAAGGTTGCAGCCTCAGCTGCTCCGACTCATTGGACAACGTGGAGGCGTGCATGCTGTCGCAGGCAGCGAAGTCGTTGAAACAGAAGAAAATCCAGGACTATTTTGTTCCAAAGTAGGGCACGCAAGTAAGCCACCATATTAATAAAGTACTTTTCTTATTGGTATGTGCCTTTGTGTCATCAAATTCTATAGCGGGCCTATATTGAATTATGCCATATATCGAACTAATAAACGTTTTTTGGCGAGTTCGATATAACCGGGTTTGACTGTATGTCTGCCTTTCTAAGGTATGGGCTCAATTTTTCGTGTGACAATGCATGTGGTGACTTCAAATACTGTCAAGCTCGCTTATCATGATAACACTTTTAGTTATATATCAGATATAACCATGAGAAGCTGCTGCACCGTAAAGTTTTGTGCAGCTTCTATCGAGAAATAAATCGCTTATTACCATGTGCTTGTGCTGCAGAACTGTCAGTTATGATTGACAAATTGTCGGCTGAATCGGGGAACAAAATTCAGGTTCTGCGTATTGCACTCCTTGCTTTTAGGCAGTGGGGTCTCTGTCCTACGGTTGTGCGTTTTGCATTTCAACCGACAGTTTGTCGTGGATTTGACCTTCCATCTATCTGAGCTTACGAGAGATTATTCTGAGAACATTTTCTCTGGTGGCCTCTTCCAGGACGACGTTATTCTCGAGCTACCACGCAAGACCGAGCTACTGGTGTACGCGCAGCTGAGCCCACTTCAGGAGAAGCTCTACAAGATCTGCATGGACCGTGCATTTGAGGCCGCTGCTGAAAACAAGGTGCAACATCTTTCTGTCAATGTTATTGAGCCTGTGCATGTGCACTTAGTGATATACCTCTGCGATAAAAAATTAACTTGAACGATCTGTGTCGTAATAAAGCCTCTTGGGAACGTGCCCACGGAAATGAAGCGAGCATTGCCATTGGCATGTTCATGTGAGGCATAACATTATCCGGTCTTGAGCAAATCGCGTTGTGGCCTCAACTTGCGCTGCACTTCTGAATATACATGACGTCGTCTTATGAAGTGCAGTTTAGTGGCTCCTGTTGACACCATGAGTATATACCGGGTGTCCCAGCTAACTCGGCGCAAGATTTAAAAGAAAACTGTGCTCTAGGAAAGTTCTACTTGTTGTATATTAGTGGTAGTCGTGTGCATAGGTCGGCAAACTCACTCAGACTCAGATCGAGTCTGAGTTTGAGTGAGCCCAGGTGAGTAATATTTTGGCGAGTCCGAGTGAGTTCGGTTGAGGCAAATTTTAGTGAGCCTGAGTCTGAGTGAGTCCGGTTGAGGAAAATTTTGGCGAGTCTGAGTCCGAGTGCACAAAATATATTTCTTGAGTGAGTCTAAGTGACCTCCAAATTTTTTGCCGACCAATGGTGATAACTGCTCAACTTCAGCATTACTATCAGCCTTATGATGGCTCACGTTGATACTCACTTCTTCTCGCAGATACTTTAAGGGGGGACGCGGCTTTCGTATCGCGCAAAATGGCAAAAAAATCGATTTTTTGAAAATCACATTTTCAGTTTCTGTAGCCCTTTTTCTATCTGATTCCAAAATATCTTCACTGAAAACCACCTAGAAGTGCTTTAAAAAATTTGTTGCACGTGCTGAGTTGGCGAAAATTATTGTGGAGATCGCAAAAAAACGGTGGTTTTCAAAAAAGTCTTGCTCCGCAACGGCACAACCGGGCGCCGCCATTTTGAGCTCGCCGTAAAGAGCATTTCTTCGTTTTCAAATTCCCCGCCTCAGCTGGCTCCTCCCTTTGAAAACAAGCGCACAAAAAGCAAATCTCTGAAGGTCGTTTCGAGGCCTCCGATTGGCCGCGTCCGCCATGTTGCTCCAGCACGCCTCGTCATTGGTCCGATGCTCGCTCCGAGAGGACAGCCGTCTGCTGCTTACGCGTCGCGATGTTACCTGATGTTACGAATGTCGAAAATTGCACTACTTAGTGACGCGTTCACTCGTCCTGTGTGCACGGGTCGACGATAATTTAGAATATGATTACCCTGTAGTTTGACAGCTGCAAGCGGAAGCGCAGTCATCAGTGTACGATAGACGATAGCGTGCCGCGCTCGTCGCGAACATCGCAGATGCGCGTCTCGGGTAGAAGTTCAGCTTGTCAGCACTTCGTACTCCGAGACGAATAACTTCGCGCTACTACTCTTTATACTTGCGATCGAACATGACTTGCTTTGAAACATCGGGCATCGCGGCCACGCACACCGCGACCGAGCTTACTGCTCGGAGTCGTGGCTAGGCCTAACTCCGCTCACGGCGCTGGTTTACGAGACGAATCCGAACTTTGCGGGCAAGGACATCGCGCTAGCGGACAAGCCGCACTGTGCTTCGTCACAAGCAGCAAATCGCATCGTCCGCTGGCTCCTCGAAAGTGCGGATGGACATTTTACGAATCGGCAGCGGACCTCCCGGCCAAGCTCGTCGCGCATTGACCGCTCGGAACAGCGGCTAGCAATTTCGCGCGTCGGCGCCGCAAAATGCGAGACCAAGCACGTTATGTGCGCCGATGTTTCGTCGCCGCGGCTAGGAGCATTGTGCATTGTCACCGAATGCCGCCAGCCAGCATATCGTGCGCCGACTTCCCGGACCCCGCGGCCGAGTACATCGGCTTGAAAGAAAGCGCTGGTGACGCAATTTAGGCACGTTTGGATTCGTGCTTGGTATTGCCGCTAGCTCTGATGAATCTTCGAAAATAACGAATGCCTCGCAAATTACCGTTTCCGCGACCGAGTGGATGATGAAACGCATCACAGGCGGGGTATGCAAATGAGCGTGGCGTGTGTGAAGCAGGGAGTTGAATTTATATCTGACCAACTCGCGTTATTGAATAAACTGCTCAGATATTTGATCCCAGAAATGTTTGCAATAACTGTGCCAATTTTCATCAAAACCTACAAAGGAAAATGCCACGTCCCCCACCTTAATTTTATTCAGAAGGTCACTGGAAAGAATGACCTCCGGTACGCATGCATTGTTTGTGATGAAGACAGTGATACTTCCCTCACTCTGAAGAAAGAACATACAGATTTATTCCACTGGCTAAAGAAGACTGTATAAATCATGTCAAAGAGAGGATGGGTACAGCTCTCCAACACATGTGTCAAGAAGCAAGAAGGATAGACTAGGAGGATGGGGCAGCCTGACTGAAGACCTAATTAAAAGACTGACTAGTTGTTATGGCATGGCTATCCGTGACAACATTGGCCTGACGCAGGACTTGATCAAAAGGCTCACCAGCTATTATGGCCTAGCACTGCGAAGCAACACGGACGTCGAAGATATGAAGAAAGCAGTGATGGCCACCTTTCATAATGTTTCATCGACAGATGCAGAACCTCATCAAGAGCTCTGTCCTTCCGGTGCCCGCAGCTGGTGCAGGCACCGTGCAGCAGAGGCAGAGGGGAAGCCACAACTTCCACACACGTATAACCTGCCCAACAAAGTTGTTGAAGCGTTGCGGCCAGTGTACCAACGCCTGTCTGACCCTCAACTGCAGGCTCGTTGCAGTGGCAACAAGACACAAAATGCCGCTGAAAGCCTTCACTCGGTGATTTGGTCACTAATTTCTAAGCAGCAGCATGCCTCCCACTTCACTGTGGAAGTAGCAGTCCATGAGGCAGTTGCGAGGTACAATGCAGGCAACTTTCAAGCTTACACCAAGATTTGTGCTGCAATGGGTGTGCAACCTGGGGCCCTTACCCTCCACAGGGCTGCTAAAAAGACGCTCAGCGAGCAAGGAAGTCATCGCACATGCATGAAGTGAAAGGGCAGAGACGCAAAAGGTTGCCTCTACACAAGAACACCAAGGACTACAGTGCTGGTGCCTTCTAACAAATGTAAACAACTTCGAAAACTTTGATAGGCTTTTTCTCACAAGTGTGTTTTGGACATTGTGCATTGCTCGTGGAAAGAGTAGCACGGGAATGACTGGACCGATTTTGATTCTGTTTCTTTTTCCTGAATCCCTGAACACTGCTTGTGGGTATGACATTCTTCAATTTCTTGTTTATGGCCCAGTTATTTTTCTAGATGATGATTTGTCCATGACACTGTTTCTGACAATGTGTGTCAGCAGCCATGATGATCTCTAAAAAAAAAGAGAATTTACTAAACAATTCTGAGAGTGTCATACCCTGTAGTCTTCTTTTGAGTAAAGATCAACACCATTTGCAGCTTCCTGGCATGTTTTGTTACAGCGCTAGCCTTTCCACAAGCAGACCATATAATTGGACCATGTAGCATGATGTAACTTCAGAACTACTCAAGGTATCATGATGAAACTGCATATTTCCCTATACAAGACACTTATTAGTATGCATGCCAAATTTCATTGCTCTAGGTCAACAAACAAAAAAGTTTTTTTTCAATGCCACCTCCCCCCTTAACGCACTAGCGTTCATACGCCAGCTCAATATTTATTTCAAGAGGCGTGCCTTGAGCCCCCCCTCTCCCCGCAACATTTTTCAAAGGAAGTTCTTGATAAAATTAGTCCTTACTGGATTGCAGTCACTGATAACTCGTATGTGAACGTGCGAGATCAAAATGCTTATCGTAGAGCACCGATTATGCGAGATATTGGCGTTTAAAGGGACACTAAAGAGCAAAACAATTTTTCTCATATTAGTAAAGTACTCTTTCACGATACCAAAACACCACGCTTGCGGCGAGAAGACGCTTAGTAAGCGAGAAAACGGGCAAAAACAAAATGTGGGTGGCGACACCGCCTTGAGGTTTCCGCACCATTCGCCATGACGTCACATGTTTTGACGGCGCCTACTAGGGACTACGTAGTTCCTAATATGTAAAAATGAAGTACCATTGTCCTCTGAGGGGCTCATAGACTTAACATACCAAGTTTGGGGTAATTTTGTTGAGCCAATGGCGCCAAAATACGATAAATACTTTGAAATCCGTGATGTCATGCGAGCAGATTTCGGCGCGAAATTTAAAAATGAGACTTTGAACTTGATTTTCTCCTCTATCAATAAACCTGTGATGGCGAGATCAACTACGTTAGAGTTCTCAGAGCACATTTTATCGATCTAAAGTGATTCATTGTTTCTCTTTAGTGTCCCTTTAAGTGCGTTGACATCCTGACCAAAAAAAAAAGCTAATTACAGTATAACCTCGTTACAACGGATCTGTTTACAACAGACATTTGGATATTACATACCAATTTGCGGCGTTATGCCGACCTCCGTATTTGTTCCATTGATTGAGCTTCGTTTACAACAGATTCTGGTACAACGGACATTCGGATATAATTGACTAATGTCAGGCCAGCAAGCTGGTCGGGACTCCTTTAGAGCGGACTTTTCTACCACGGACATACCAAATTCAGACTTCAAACATCGCTTACCATACTTTCGGGACGGGAATTCAGCGTGCCACGGATATCAACGTACCGATTTAAGATCAAGGCCGCCGATCTCCGGTCTCTGAATGATCAGCTATGCCTAGCTGTAGCGACAAAAAATCGGCGCTCAGCGTGCTTGGTGTTGCGTTTTGGGAAGCAGACGCGCGAACGTGCTAGCCGCTGCCCCCGCTTCTCCGAGCGGTAGCTGCGCGGCGATCTTGGCTGAGGGGTCCGCTGCCGATGCGCAAAATGCCCATCCGCGGTTCTGAGGAGCCAGCGGGCAATGCGATAGTTGTTTGCGACGAAGGACATTGAGGCTTCTTCGCTTTCGCATGTCTGCTAGCGCGATGTTCTTGCCCGCAAAGTTCGGATGTGTCTCGTACATCACCACCGTGAGCGGAGTTAGGCCTAGCCACGACATCGAGTAGAAAGTTCGGTTGCGATGCGCGTGGCCGCGGTGCCCGATGTTTCAAAGTACATCATGCTCGATTGCGAGTAAAGAGTTGTCCCGCGGTGGTCTTCGTCATAAGCTCCGGAGTGCTGATAAGAAGAACCTCTAACAGCGGGTCCAACGAGTCAATGCTATTACAGTCGCACGTCTGCGATGTTCTACGCACGTCTGCGATGTTCGCGACGAGTGCGGCGCGCTATCGTAATCTGGTGAAGCTTCCGCTTGCAGCTGCCAAACTAAAGTGTTCTAAATTATCGTCGACCCACGAGCACAGAACGAGTGCGAACGCGCCACTAAGTAGCGCAATTTTCGTCTCGCGACGCACAAGTAGCAGACGACGATCCCGAAGCGAGCATTGTGGCAGAAGCAGCAAATCGGAGGCCTTGAATTGAACTTCGAACATGTGCTTTTCGTACGCTTGTTACTGAATGGAGGAGCTAGCTGAAACGGAGAACTTGAACACGGAGAAATGCTCTTTACGACGAGCCCAAAATGGTGGCGCCCGGTTGCGCCGTTGGCGAGGTATAATTTTGAATTTTTTTTTTGTTTCTATTTCCGCAATTTTCGCCAAGTCGGCAGACGGACACTTCTACGTAGTTTTCAGTGAAGATATTTTGGAATCAGATAGAAAATGGGCTACACAAACTGAAAATGCGATTTTCCAAAAATCACATTTTTTTTTTTTGGTCTCCCGGTAAAAATAAGACCATGTCCGTGACTCGTAATTCTCTCCGGTTATAACAGACCCATTCAGTGTTTACATAAAAGTCTGTTGTAACAGTACTTGGATTTTACATACTCCCTTTACAACAGACCAAAATCCCCTTCACTATGAAGGTCTGTTATATTGAAGTTATACTGTACAGTCAAATCCCGCTACAACGAAATTGATGGGACGCGTGGAAAAGTTTGTCGTCGTGGA
The DNA here is from genome assembly GCF_013339695.2 of Rhipicephalus sanguineus. Taxonomy (NCBI): domain Eukaryota; kingdom Metazoa; phylum Arthropoda; class Arachnida; order Ixodida; family Ixodidae; genus Rhipicephalus; species Rhipicephalus sanguineus. The sequence continues at coordinate 67,695,803 of NC_051182.1, forward strand.
ATTTCGTTGCAGCGAAATTTCATGTATAGACCACAAAAGTTAGGAAGATCTGATGCTTATGACACGTCCTTTGGTGGCGGCAAGCACATGCGTTGTCTTTTGCATTGAACTCTTGCTAACTCGGGTGTACTTGGCCGCACACCGAGTGAATGTATATTCTCGCGTATAACACGCACAAAATATCCAGAAAACGTAGCGCTAAACTTGTGGTGCGGGTTATACGCGAATTTTGGTGCGCAAGTTGCCTTCATGGTAATGCAAGGAAGGCGGCTGTGCGTCAGTACGAGAGTTATACACGTGGGTTATACAGAAGCAAATACGATATGCAGGCTACCCTCGAAGCGTGCCGAGCACATAGCGCCACGAAGGAGCGTGCCAAAGTTCGCTTGAGGCTAACTGAAAATGGAAGTGCCGAAGCTCCGCACTACCACAGTCTCATAAGCGAGCGAAAGGAAAACCGAAACGCTTCGTGCCATTTTACGACTTTATTGCCTTCAATCTTTCTTCCGATGTGTTAGCTGCGTACTTGAGCGTATTTGCTATCGATGATCGCGACGATGGTGACCGCGGTTTTCTGCGCAGCGGTGGCGGCAAACGGTAGTTCCGTTTTCAATCTGTGTGTGCTTGCCGTGCGCGTGCCTTCGGAACTGCGTCATTGCTATCTGTGATCGCGTCTACCGCGATTTTGACCGGAGCATTGCTTTGAGTCGGTGCGCGTACTTTCTTGGTCGCCCATGATCGCGTCGACACGACCGCATTTGTGTTCGCAGCGGTTGCAGCAGAATGTAGTTACGCTTGGACTAAGTGTGCACTGGCTCCGCGTGTGCCTTCAAAGCGCCGTGGATGTCATTCACGATCGCAGGGCTTGTGACGACGAGCAGTAGTTTTGTTTTGAGTGCTACGTCAAAAACATGGCGAGAGTTCTTGAAGAATGATTCTTCTGCGGCCCGCACACGCATCAAATCCGCCGGCAGCATCATGGCGGATAGACGATCTGTCGCTGAGCATCTCAATGGCGAAAAATTTACTGGGATGTGCGTGTGGTGGCAGAAAGCATGTCTCCGATGAAGACACTGGTCTTGCGATGCGGCCGCAAGGCTCTGGCAACGAGAAATGGTCGAGTTTGTGGCGGAATTTCGCGGCAATCCTAGGCAAGCTCCTTTTTCTTATGTGGTGGCACTCGCAAAAACTTCGTTCAAGCAGAAATAACCAGAAAAAATATTCGTTGTGACGAGACATTTTTCACGAGACAGTTTTCTATAGGCGGCTGATGGGGAATCGAAAATTATTCGTTGTGGCGGAAATTTCGTTGTAGCGGTATGCGTTATAGCGGGATTCGACTGTATATAAATGCTCGTTTCTATGTAGTAACTGATCATGTCTTATTTGGCGAAGGTCGAGTAAGCCCCCTTTCACTTTTTCTTTTTTTGGTCGCGTGCAATAGAAACGAAGTTGTTAAGATTGTGCTTAGTTCTTCTAAAACCTTAGGGCATTGTGGTGCATTAACCCTCGAAAATGTTGAGAGAGACCTCTACTAGTTTTTTTACCCGCAAAAAGTTGCCATGAATACCACAGGAATGAACGGGTGTAAGTAGCACGTGTTCACGACGTCTGCGCAGGACGATTCCGGTATAGAGGTGGAGAACCTGGGCAGGGGCCAACGCAGCTCGCGGAAGAAACCCGTAAAGTACACCATTCCTGGCGAGGACGACATCTTCGCCCACAACAGTGACGACGACGAGAACTCTCGCGACAGCGGCATCAGGTAAGTGTGCAAGGCGACCTGGAAAATGATTTTGTTCTCTTTCACCGTCCTAGTCTTTCTAGTCTTTCGTTAGCAGTAAATATTCCACGCAATAAATTTCAACGCAGGACAGTGCTCGTCCTGTGTCATTATTTTTCCTATTTATTACACATTGTTTTTAACTACAGTAGAATCTGCAAAGTGAAGTCGCCTAAGTCTGTTATATGCAGGCTCAACTGTGTGAAATCCGTCATGTAGTGTGCATGTGGTTCGTAGACGACAATTAAGCTTCTTTTAAACAGTGATGGCGCTTTAGTAGTCCACCTTGGTGGTACAGTGGTTGCAGTGCTCAGCTGCTGACCCGAAAGATGCAGGTCCGATCCCGGCCATGGCGGTCGCATTTCGATTGAGGTGAAGTGCTAGAGGTCCATGTACTGTGCAGTGTCAGAGCATGTTTAAGAACACCAGGTGGTCAAAATTTCTGGAGCCCTCCACTACGGCATCTCTGATAATCATGGTTTTTGGATGTAAAACCCCAGATATTATGGGCATTAGTTGTAACCACATTTCATTTCTGAGGTAGTAAAGCTTGTCGTTGATGTAATTTTACTGCTAGGAATTGGAGCTGCACTATTTTTTTTCATGTTGCATTCAGGTTCCAAATTCATAAGCATTATGTATTCACTGTGTGCTCGCTTTATTTTGGGTAAAACAGTTCAGCGTCGTCGAAAGACGAGGTCCGTGACCCATACGAGCAGCTCCGGCGGAGCAAGAACCCGCTGATGGACCTGCGGAAGGTGTGCAACCACCCGTACCTCTTCCACGGGTTGTGCAACGAGGACGACGGCACCAACGGCGAGCACCTGGTTCAGGCCTGCGGCAAGCTACGGCTTCTCGACTGCATGCTCAAAGAGCTCAAGCGCCGAGGCCACAAGGTACGCAGATTCGAAGCAGGAGACACCCATGCAGAACAAATTTGGGTGTTTCATGTGGGAAGAAATATATGATTACGAGGCACACCATAGTGGGCTGGCAGACTCCAGATTAATTTTTGGCTACATAGAGTTCTTTAACGTGCTCCAAAAATGTTGCAGCAGATGTGTACCTAATAGTGAATCAAAACACTGGTGTTCTCCAAACGGGGCTACACTATAACCTCGTTATAACAAAGTTACCGTATTTACTCGAATGTAACGTAAGTTTTTTTCAAAATCTCTCTGAAGTGGTTTGGGGGTCCGCGTTATAATCGAAGCACCTCAAATCGTGCCTTGGCGGTGCCGCCGCACTGGTTCCTTAAAATGGCTACGACAAACCTAGCGATCTTTCAACCTTGTGCTGGCAACATATGCACGCTGGCAACATCGAATCCAATCAAATCCTATTGTTCGCAACGTGTTTTGCGGGCAGTTCATTTCCTTTGTGCTTCCGCGACTTCGGCTCGAGTAAATGGCAGCGCGACGAGTTCAGTACGATGCCCGCTTTAAGAGAACTGCACTACTGCACTTTCGCATCCATTAGACGTGCAGCCATTAGACGTCTGCCTGAACAAACCATTTAAGGATAGAATGCGGCAGCTGTACGGAGAATGGATGCGAGAAGATCGGGCTTTGGCACCTACGGGTAGGATAAAGCGACCTAGCGCCGCGAAGATTGCCGAGTGGAGTGGGTGTCCGCCGCTTGGTACGGCCTGCCGCATGACATGATAGTTCGTGCATTTAAAAAGTGCTGTATATCAAACTATATGGATGGCACGGAGGCTGACCTCATCTGGGAGGAAGAAAGTGACAAAGAGTGCTCGACCACCGGCAATGATGGCGATGAAAGCGACGAATGAACAAAACTCACTTTATATTTAGAAACTGGGATGTCTTTGCCACTACCATGTGCAGCAAATAAAGGTACTTTTTTCCCCCCGCTTTACTCGTGTTACATTCGTGTTCTTTTTCTTTTTTTGTTTTTTTTTCGGCACTGAATAGTCACCCCTCGTGTTACAATCGTGGTCGCGTTACATTCGAGTAAATACGGTACACCTGACACAAAAATAACTTCGTTATATCCGAAAATTCATTATAACGGTGGATTATAACACTATCTATGAAAAGACTATTATACTTCGTTATAACCGATAATCCGTTATATCCGTGTTCGTTATATCGAGGTTTGAGTGTAGTTTATGCATCAAAAGGTGTCACAGCGCTAACAGACACGAACGAGGAAGACACCATGGGATGAATGCTAACTTTCAGCTGAAAGTTGGCGCTTGACTCGTCTTCCTCGTCCGTGTCTGTTAGCGCTGTGACACCTTTTGATGCTTTTTTGCATATTATCCTTGTGCTTAGCAGCGCAACGCCATAGCTGTTTCAGCGGCACCTGCGTAGTACTTTTTACTAGGCTTGTGCAAATAGTAAGTTTTAGGTCCGAAGCGAATAGTGATTTGGTCGAAGCGAATTCAAATAGTTTATGTCATATATAATAAAAAAAAATCAGCATATTTGTCATGACCCAACTAACCAGCGCAATATTTTTTAAAGTTGAAACAAGTCATATGCATATGTCATTCTTTTTGGTTCAAAGGGAAGTGGAAGCAACTTTGAGTAATAGCAGGATTTGACTTTCGGTAGAATGCAAGTGATAACGTGTAAAATATGTTACTTTTTAAAATTTACTAGGAGCATATAAGCCGGTATAACAAGCTTCTAAATTTAAAAAATAATGAATTGATGTGCGGGTAATACAGTAAAACTTCATTATTCGAACTCCGTTATTTCGAAATCGCGCATAATTAGAAGGATTTCTTTGGCTTTGCAATGTGAATTTGAGTGAATAATTTGAAGCGGTAGTCAGTACCAGCCCGGTTAAGGGGGGAGGTGGCGATCGAAAAAAACTTTTTTGTTTGTTGACCTAGTGTAATGAAATTTGGCAGGCACACTGAAGAGTGTCTCGAATAGCTATATATGAAGTTTCATTGCGATATCTCGAGTAGTTTTCAAATTACACTGTGTTACATAATCTGATGACATACTCTGCTGGTGAAAAGCCTAGCATTGTAACAAAACATGCCAGGAAGGTCCAAGTGGTTTTGATCTTTACTCAAAAGAACACTACACAGGATGACATTATTAAAAATTGTCTATTCCTTTTAGTTTTTTTACAAATAACATTCCCATCAGCTTCATGTATTGCATCAGAACTTCTCATGCACTAATTATCACATACAAAAAAAACTATGCCCTAAGCAAGGTAAAGAATAATGTCATCCTGTCAACAAGACTTCAAGGATTAAAAGAAAAAAAACGGAATCAAAATCTGTGTAGTAGTTGCCAAGATATCTGCTCCACGAGCTGAGCAACATGCCAAAAAAACAGTATTGAGAAAACTGCATTTAAAGTTTGGCCTTCTCTAAAACACCTAAAGATTGTGGTCTTTGATTTTTTTTTATGGTGTTTCACTTCTTGGACATGTGGCCTTTCTCCAGTGTGCCTTTGTTCTTTTTTTATAACCTCCTTTTTTTGATCTACAAAAAACCAGTATGGATTTCAAACCAAGTTCTCTGTATGAAGGAGTGGTGTGATAGACATGACAGAAAAGAAGATATTGCAATCTAATAAGGCCATATACTGAAATAATTACACATACAGTGAACTCCCGTTGGTTAAGAAGAATTCTCGCTTATGCCGAACAACACAGGACCGGTTGTTTGGTTCCCCATAGACTCAATGCAAAAAAAATTCCCTTAAGACGAACCGCCCAAGTGTATTCTTCTGTTAAGACGAACTCTCGCGGTGGTCAACAACGTTGGTGATTCTGCGAAACGAACACTGCAGTCTTGGTTGGGCATTCAGGCGACCGAGAAAAAGCACAAAAGAAAAAAAAGCGCTTTCGGGAGCGAAGCAAATCGCGACGCGGAGGGCGCGAGATAAAGGAAAAAGAACGGTCAGCGGATAAAGCCGGCATCCCCCTCACACCCAGCCTGTGGGTGGGGGAGGTAGCAACAAAAAGAGTAGGGGGATTTACAACTTGGACCCCCAAGCCATTGTATTCCCCTCCCGTTCTTCAGTTTCCCAGCTGGAGTACAAAGGAGAACAGAAGAACACAAGAGCTTGGGGCCCCTCCGCCTTGGTCAGAGGGGCAAACGCAAGGGGAGTGGGGAAAAAAAAAGAAAGCGACAACAGGAACAAAAATGGTCTGTGCATTACAATCGAGTACGAAACCAAAACCACGATCGCGGTGCACTCCCGTCAGAGGGGTCAGGTGCATTGTCATCGCCATCACACAATGGCGGCCGAGCACATGTATTTTGTGGTCAATTCGCGTTGGTTCGCATAGGGCCTGTGTGTGTTGTATCTGTTCCCAGTGAAGTGCAAATTGTGATCAGCAATTTTGATTATGGAAACGCACGACAAGGGAAGGCTATTTTGCACAGTGAATATAGCTGCGTTGTGTCTTTTTCGTGGCGAGGCTTGTGACAGTGAGTAGCCCGATGGGATATCTTCAGCTGCACGTCGTTCAGGAAAAGTTACTACGGGCCGAAAACGGCAAAATATCCGGACCTCGAAGAAAACCTTGCAGACTTTCTTAAGCAACTCAGCGTATAATGACTTTGTCAAGGCAACAGCACGCGACCGAGGCCCATCCAGAAGTGATCTTAGAGCCAGCAAAACAGGCTCACAGAAGAAAACGAACTGCCAGGACAATAAACAGTGATTCCACTCCTGCGCCAATTGCGCCAAAGTGCGCCAAATTGTATTTACTGCGCCATCCTGATAATATCGACGAAATTTGCGCCAAACTGCGCCAAAGTCTCGGGTTTGGGGGCGTCTCTTACCGGCAATCGCACAGCCGGCGCGTCAGAACACGTGCAGCTCGATCTTGGGACTGCCAATATAGTCGCAATCATGGACCAAGAATTATTCCGCTGAATAAATAGCGCTCGCGCGTGCGTTCCGAGTAAGCCACGATGCCATGGACGGTGCCGACGCAGCTTCTGTTCTGCAAGTCGGCTCGACAGCAAAACGCGCTCTCCGCAGAGGCTCGTGACGTCTAGGCCTATCGGTAGCGAGAAAGTGCGACGGCGATTCATCTGCGGACGTCGTCTGTTCCAGAAACGCTTCTGATAGCTCGTTTCAAGAGTCGCACGGCACGTAAGGAAAGCAATGTTCAGTAATAACTACATAAGTGGCGCTAAAATGTCTGTCACTTCTGTTTCCGGACATCGCGGAATGAAATCTGGGATCACTCGCAGTAGATATATGGGACAATATCGAATTTTCCTTGCTTCGCGTTTATGGAAGAGCACGCGAACGGTGGAAACGCGTTGACACTTTTCCTCAGATATACTTTATCCATGGACCTTCCTCCAGAACAGCTTTTTCGTAATTCCTTCCGCCAGCACGTCCGAGTTTGTAATCACTCTGCGGTAAATACCCCCTAAAAGGCCCTGCCCTTTCGAGCTCACGTGCTAGGGTTCCAATTCGAATTTTTTGCTTGCTTTTTTTAAAAATGTCATCTCATTAGTAAAATCATATCTCCTGGTCGGAGCAGCCGCAAATGCGCAGCTGTCAGTAGCGGGCCCGTCGCTGACGGCCCACAGTGAAGCGGCTACGCCATGTTACACGTCCACCCCTCGCTTTCGGGGGTCAATAGCTAACGGTTAAAAGAAAACTCAGTTTCGCTTAAGAGCGAAGCAATGAATGCGATACCAAAAAATTGTATTGTGAAACGAAGTAAGACTAGCAGCTAACTCTTTTGGATCCGATCTCGCGTAACTCAACAAAACGCTGGTTTAAGAGAATATGGCGCCTCCAGGAACCGAAGCGTTTTCTTGCTCTGAGTTCTCTAAACGCGAAGTAAGCGTTGAGAGCACAGCAAGTTTACGAGCCGTCTCCTGATGCCGCGAGGTAGCGCGCGCGCAAGCGACTGCGCCCTTCGAACGATGCCCCCCCCCCCCCTTCCGCTCCCCTGGCGTCTCTTCATGCTCCTTACGAAAGACGGGCGGGGCGTTTCCTCTCTGTTTGATGAGCAATCGACGGCAGGCCCACACGCGGGAAGATGTTATCTCACGCGCTGTCCGTGCGGCGGAGACAGACGGCCGGCTAGTTTAATCTCCGCTTCAGCCGCGTTCGTCTCTAGCGCTCGCGAGCTTTTACCCGCGGCTAGAATGCGCCTGGTGATGTTATTAATTTGGACTTTATACGGAAAATTACGGCAACGGCGACGGCAAAAATCCGCCGGGAGTGTCCATATAATTGCTATCGCAAGGTCAATGTACGGGGCAGATTTTGCGCCCCCCCTTCTTATGTAATTAAGGGGGGGCGCCCCCCCCCCCCTGTGCGCACGCCTTTGCTCCTGAGATGATTTTTTCCATGAGATTTGCCATGAATCGAAATATTTCTAGCCTTCATAAGAGCCCCATAATAATACTCAGGTGCTTGAATGTTAATGCAATATGCTTCTGTATTGCACTCCAGGATGTAAAATTCGCTGCTCCAAAGTGCTCCCAGATGCAAAATTATCTGCTCCAAAGTGCTCCAAGATGCAAAATTATCTGCTCCAAAGTGCTCCAAGATGAAAATTTTGCTGCTCCAAAGTGCTCCAAAACGGAAATTTTGCTGCTCCAAAAATTGCTCCAAATCAGAAGTCCTCGGTAGCATCACTGAATAAATTTTACATTCTTTGAAGGAAAATTGTGCTTCTCTCTCTCTCTTTTTTTTTTTTTGTAATCGTCAACATAGGAGCGTGCTACAGTTTTATCATTAAAATGTGGTAGCAGTATGTACACGAATTTTTTTTTATTTTTGAACCCGCGAAATCAGGTGCTCGTACGATTCGTGTAAGTACTCTGCTTGAAGGCATAGTTTTTATCTAGATGAGCCAAATAAATGCTTTTTCATGTCTTTTTGCCGCCATTGTAGGCCTACTCCATTCAGTGTTTTCAAGTAACATATTTGGATGCACTTGGCATGTTACCATGTCTCTTTTTAGGGGCACTTCTGATAAGCCGAACTCCTGATAAGACGAACAGATGACCGCGGCCCCTTCGAGTTCGTCTTAACGGGAGTCTACTGTATATCTTGTATTTATGCTGTCATTAGCATAATTAAGTCTTGTTTATTGATTACAATTAATCATTGAATATTTTTTATAAAGAGAGGTTTGTTGTGACAGAAAATGGCTCACACCATGATAGCCGATGCCTTCGTTCCAAATAACAAACAGTTATGGCCAAGACGTTAGTGGCACAGGGATTTTTTAGCAGTTTATTCAATGACGCGAGTCGGGCAGATAAAAATTCGTCCCCCTGCCACTCCCGCGTATGAAACGTATTATCATTCGGCCGATCGCGGCAACGCCAGTCTACGAGGCTTTCGCTGTTTCAGAACATTCATAAACGCCTGCGGCGATACCAAGCACGGCTCCAAGCATGTCTAAATTGCATCACTAGTGCTTATTGACAGCACTCTGACCGCGAAGTGCTCGGCCGCGGGGTCCGTGGAGCCGGCGCGTGATGTGCTTGGTGGCGGCGTTCGCTAACGATTCGCGAATGCGAAGCTACGATGACGAAAAATCTGCGCGCAGTATACTTGGTTTCGCATTTTCGGGTGCCAACGCGCGAAATTGCTACCGCTGCTCCGAGCAGTTCGTGGCCGTGGGGTCTGACGAGCTTGGCTGTGGAGTTCACTGCCGATGCGTAAAATGCCCATCCGCGGTTCCGAAATGCCGGCGAGCAATGTGCTTCTTCGCTTGCGAAGAAGCACATAGCCGCAGGTACGCTAGCGCGTTGTTCTTGCTCGCAAGGTTCGAGGTTCGTCTCGCTAAACGGCGCCGTGAGCGAAGTTAGGCCTAGTGACGACTCCGAGCAGTAGGTGCGCAGGCCGTGGTGCCCGTTGCTTCGAAGTGCGTTATGCGTGGTCGTGAGTACAAAGAGTCGTCCCGCGATGGCCTTCGTCGCGATGTCAGAAGTGCTGATAAGCAGAAATCAAAACATCTAACCGCGAATCCGACGCTGAAGTCAACGCTAGAGTCGGTCCGAGACGCGCGTTTGCGATGTTCGCTAGGAGCGCGGCGCACCATCGTAATCAGATCGAACTTCCTCTTGCAGCTCCAAACTAAAGCGTAATTATATTTTAAGTGATCGTCGAGCCGTGAACACAACAATTGCGAACGTGTCACGGAGTAGCGCGATTCTCGACAGCCGTGAACTCGCGACGTGCAATCGGCAGACGACGATCTCCCGGAGCGAGCATCGGACCAATGGCGAGGCGAGCTGGGGCAACATGGCGGACGCGGCCAATCGGAGGCCTCGGAACGACTCTCCAGTGTTTGCTTTTTGTGCGCTTCTTTCTGAATGGAGGAGCCCGCTGAAGCGGGGAATTTGAACACGGAGAAATGCCCTTTCGAACAAGCCCAAGAAGTTGGTTCGCGGTCACGCCATCGCGGAGCTACAATTTTTTGAAAATCGCTCTTTTTTTTGCGATTTCCACAGTAATTTTCGCCACCTCGGAGGGCAAAACAATCTTTTCGAAGCACTTCTGCGTGGTTTTCAGTGTAGATATTTTGGAATCAGATAGAAAAAGGGTTCCAGAAACTGAAAACTTGATTTTCAGAAAATCGATTTTTTTGCCATTTTTCGCGATACGAAAGCCGCGTCCCCCCTTAATTCGAAAACTTTGGGTGCCATGTGCAAATTCCCCGATCCCGATTTAGCTGCAAATCCACAGAAACGATGGCCCTTAGGAGCCACAAGGCAATGCAATGTAGCGATACTAATGAGTGACAAGTGAAGCATCCCAGCCTCGCTGCTGCCAGCGCAAGAAAAGAACTAAACAAAAGGCGGTCTCGTGGTCAGCTGAAATGTGCGCCTGCGGAAAAGACGTGCTTCACTGTAACACAGCGGTGACACGCGGGCAGCATGACGCATGCTTCTCTCTGAACGTCAGCACGTCATGATTTACCCATTCTTTCTGGGGAAATAGAGAAATTAATAAAGGGAGGTCTGACGGAACTCGCGATTTATGCGAACCTCCGAATGGCGGTTGTTCCGGCAATTTGCGCCCTTGCACTGCTGGCGGAGTACCTGCAACGCCTACTTCGAAAACTTCAATGATCATCTTTTCCACCCAGAACACATCGCGAATTCCGTCACACTGGTCATTATTAAATTCTTTATTTTACCAGAAAGAATGGGCGAATGGCCGCATCATGATGCACTGACGCTGCGAGGAGCAGGCGACATGCTGCCTGCGTGTCACCACTGTGTCACAGCGAAACACGTCTTTTCTGCAGGCACGCATTTCAGTTGACCATGAGACCGTTCTTTTTTTTTCTCTCTCTTTCTTTTTCTTTTTTTTTCTTACACTGGCAGGAGCGAGGCCCGCCGTTTCGCCGGTTTAGCGGCAATATTGGGACCAGGTATTGATGGAAGACATAACCCTTGTAGCCGCAAACTAGCAGGAACTCCAGCAAAACGACCAGCTCTGATTACTTCCAGTAATTCAAAGTTCCTTGCACCCTGCTTTCTCTATGTTTGGTTAATTCGGAAACCTGCTTAATTAGATTTTTCACAGCCCCAGTGATTTTGAATTAACGGGGTTTCACCGTATGTTCATTTAAACTTGGAAGTGGGGCTTCGCGGCAGTGTGGATTTCTCCTGGAAAGGTGTATTCACGGTAAAGCACATCTACACTGCAGTGAAACCACCTTTACAGGGGGTTACATGCGGTTTATGTGTTTCTATTCGTTCATTTCGAATGCTTCGAAATTTCCTAGTATTTAAATCCGTTTCGAAGCGAATTCAAATACCGTAATATTCGCTCGAATATTCGCACAAGCCTACTTTCTACAAAATTCTTTCAAGGGAAATTTGGTGCCAGTGTCTACGGGGGCTGCAATCACATGGGCATCATGCATTTGTGTGAGCTTTGCCTTGCAGTGTTGAAAATGGCTTTGCGACTTCAAAAATCTCGTTATATTAAAGCATGCCTGGTTGGTTACTGTACTAAATATTTTAATGAGTTCTTTTTTGATACAACTATGTTTCTCTTTACAATATGTAAAACATTGCTTGCTGTGTATGTCCGCGTGTGCTGCACTACACTTCACTTTGTGTGTTGAGCATGTTTATCATGTATTCGCTGTGCTTGCTGCTGCCTCATGGCATGGCCCCCCCCCACTCGCTGAAGTGAAGCAACCCTTATTGTTTTGTCTCGGCCACATTCTGCTTAATGCATGAAAACTATAAAAGTTAAATGAGATAAACCAGGGAGAGGTCGTTGCTGCCCATGCAGCGGTTTGTCCATATCTCATGTCTATCATTTAGATGTGTGCTGTGCTTTAACCTGTCTCGGGACTTGCAGTCTTGTGAGGCCTGCCCTAATTGTGGCTCTTATCTTTTCGTGCTCGCGCAGGTGCTGATATTTTCTCAGATGTGCCGGGTGCTGGACATCCTGGAGGACTACTGCTTCATGCGGAAATTCAAGTACTGCCGCCTCGACGGTTCGACAACCGTGGAGGACAGGCAGCAACAGATGAACCTCTTCAACCATGACCCCGAGTGAGTTGCAAGATGAGGATTGGCGAAGTGATTGGTTGCGAGTGACGTTGCATTGTTGGCTGCATGCAAAGTGGGAATGAAAAGAAACACGAACAATGCAGAATCTACATTCTCTGCTGTTTCGCATTTCTTTTCAAGAGGTTCTGGCCTGGATGGTAATAAAAGGACACTAGAGTCATCCATGATATAATTCAGAACCATTCTAGCACCTTTTAATTGCCATCGAGGTCAGAGCGTGCTAAGAGTGCTAAGTTCGCGCATCTGCTACCAGTGAAGCTTACCTGAAACATGAACTAATTAAGAGTACAGTTGTATGCACCCAGACTTTAGGTCAACAATGCTTAATTTCATACAATGTAGCCACGAAAGGCGAGAAGCAGCATTCAAGTATACCGTTGGTGTTGATGACGATGGTCACTTGTGGCATTTCTTGTGGAATTTATAAGGCTTTTGCCTTAAAATATCACCTTGGCTGGTCTAGTAGCCTTTGTTGCTGATAAAGGCCGTTGTTTATGTGGTTGTTTATCACCGGCCTGAGAAGTCTCTTTCCTTTTAAGCAATTTTGGATCTTGTGTCTCACGCAGCTACTTCGCATTCCTGCTATCCACGCGGGCGGGTGGCCTGGGCATCAACCTGACCGGTGCCGACACAGTGGTGCTGTATGACTCGGACTGGAATCCTCAGTGCGACTTGCAGGCCATGGACCGTTGCCATCGGATCGGGCAGACCCGGCCGGTCATCGTCTACCGTCTAGTCACGCGCGGCACAGTCGAGCAGCGCATAGTGGAGATGGCCGGGGCCAAGCGGCGCCTCGAGAAGCTCATCATGCAGAAAGGTTGGCACGTTGTTGGCAGTAGAGAGCTCCAGAATTGCAGCTAACCTTTGGACTTAAAGGAGTAAAATTGGTAGGGGTGTGCGAATGTTCGAAATTTCGAATATTTTTCGTATAGGGTTTGCTATTCGATTCGATTCGCAATGGAATTTCACTATTCGAACCATTCGAACTTCCCAAAGACAAATACAGTCAACGTTCAATTGAAAGTGACCCCTTCAGATTTTCAATATGCTTCCACCTCATTACACTCTCGTATTGCGGCAAAGCTGCCTTTCAAGCTCCGTTACGGTGGAACTTTGCCAAGACAGTCAACGTCAGATTGGAAGTGGTCCCTAGATTTTCACTATGCTTCACCTCATCACACCGCAGAATTGCAGCAAAGCTGCCCTTCCAGTTCTGTTACGGACGAACTTTGCCAAGACATAGTCAACGTCCACTTGGAAGTGGCCCCTAGATTTTCAATTTGCTTCACCTCATCACACCCCGGTATTGCGGCAAAGCTACCTTTCAAGCTCTGTTACGGTCGCAAATGGATCAACTCAAGAAAACGCTGGTTCCAATATGGAGATGAAAGATGTGGCAGAGGTGGGGGCTCACTTAATGCTGTTTTGGACTTGAAACTTGGGCAGGAAGTCCAAAAAATCGGAAGCCGAAGCTTTTTAGCATCCAAAATTTCAGATGTTCTTATATATCGACGTCTACGAGGCAGATTTGGAACTCCGGACTTGAAGGGAGCACACCCTTGTCCGCCACATCAGTTGGGCTTCCACAGAAGTTGAAAGAGGAGGAGAGGCTGAGGAAATGGCATCTTTGCCTATCACGTGTAAAGTGTTTTCGGCAACACTTTGGTTGCACCAAATCATGTACATAAATAGGAATCGGCCTCTACATTGCCTCATTCTTGATAAGACAACTATGAAACACCACCCCACCGGTGCTTCATCAACCTAGCGAAAAGAAACACTTTCATGTTGCTATCTCATAAGAATATGCTTAGGAATCCTCTCTAGCTTTTTTTTTTGTGCAATTTCGCTTCGAAGTATTCGAACAATATTCTAGAAATATTCGGAAAATATTCGATTTGATTCGCACTCACACCTCAATATTCGAATTCGCTTCCCACCCAAAATTCTGCTATTCGCACAGTTCTAAAAAAGACTAAAGACTATGCACTACAGCATAGACCGCTTATAACGTAAGTCGCCGGAGTCGCGAATGTCCACACTCTAAGCGGTACCGCACTATAGCCAAATCAACATTTCTGAAAGGTTGCACGTGTGCAAAACATGGCCAACAGGCAGGCGCGCGATTCCGACTATCGAAGCATGTGACTGGGATGTAAGTTTGCATCTGCTTACATTTGAAAATGTTGAACGGTTAGCATCCGCGGACCTGCGATGCCGACATAACGAACGCGCAAAAAATGCGCCGTCACGGGAAGTCGCCGCGGTAACATACTGCGCGTGCACGATGTCGAAAACGGTGGCGACACCGCAAACCACCACTCAAGTGTTTCACACGCACGCCCGCGTTTTCGTTAAAGATGTAAGTCACCCCTTCTAAATGCAACAAGTGCAAAATGTTTCATTGACTCGGCACCAAACCGCAACTTCTGTAGTCCGCGGCCACCGACATGGCAGCTAGCGCTTGTTAGGCCTAGCGTGCGTGTTGCAACTTGGCATGCCGTCGCGAGAAGCTTGCCCTAGACAACACAGAAATCGGGCGTAGAAGAGATCGCACTCGCGAGCCGAGGGCATCGCGGCATCACGCGTGAAACGAAGTTCGGTTCGCGGTCGGAAGAACAGCCGCGGCAACTATCCTGAAAAAAGTATTTCAAGCTTGTAAGTCCGCCTGTTGGTGGCAAAGGCGAAAGCTCAATCGCGTCTCAAAGCATTGTTACTTGCGGGGGAATCGAGGTTGCATGCGCGATACCTGCGCTCTACGGCGAAGCAACTATTTTCCAGACGGAGACAAACAGCGGTAACGCGCCCTTGATGCGGACGCGAGCGCCCGTACATAGCGGAGCGCGCATGTCAAGCGGCCGAAGAAAAGGGGGCAAAGGCTTCTCCGTCGGCCATGCAACCGCTCCCCCTCGTCACACCACGTACCCGCGCCGGGCTGCTGCCTCCCACTGCCATCCCTTTTTTTTTTTCTCCCCCCGCTCCATGTTCGTTCATTCCGCGTTCCCTCCTCCTTCGTAACGCCGTCGCATCTCCGCTGAGAAGCACGCTCGCTCCCTCGCATCTCAGAACGTTCCGGCAGCCGCATTATAACCGGTCTTTCATCTCGGGGGACTGCACAATAAGCGGTATGCGTATACATGGAGTTCTATGGGAGGGTAAACGGGAGTCAGAAAAAACCGCATTATAGTCGGTACTGCACTGTAAGCGGTTACGTTATAAGTGGTCTGAGCTGTATATACACAGCTCAAGTCAGCAAAATAATGTTAGTCGCCGACCGTTTATTTGGACGCTGAAAATTCGGACATGCTCGTTTATTGAGACAAGTTCACGGCACCACCGCTCGTCCCATTGAAGTAATGTAAACTCACGACCGAAAATTCGGACGCCCCACAGTATGCCGTTAGATTTTTCGGACTCCGGCTGGCTGGTCGAGTGCGACGTTGAACGCCATGACAAGCTGTCAGCAATGTTTACAATATTTTTGCTAGCTTGCCAGCACTGAAATGTTGCACTGGCTATAGCTGGATATTGTGCAAGTGTCAAAATCCATGCAGAAATTACCGATCTCGAAGGCTATGTTTCTTGGCTACACGTAACGGTTGCATTTTGGCTTTAGCCATGGAATGGCTACCACGGCCGAACAGCAGGCCAAGCCAAGCCAAGATCGATCGGCTCGGTGCAGCATTTGAGGTGAATGACAGGGCATACGAGTATGACGTGGATTCTAACTCGGACAAAGAGAGTATGACAACACGAGCACTGCAGCATCAACTAGCCCAATGACATTCTCTTTTGCCATTTGAGGGTTTGCGTTGTGAGACTTTTCTGTGGCTAGGCCTGACCTGCGTCCCGAGCTTCGTCTCTCACTCCCTTTGTTGCTTGGCGTGCGAGGCCTGATCTGCTGAAGTTGGGCGCCGCCTGTTCCATGTGCGCCGTCGGAACTAAAGAAATGCGGCAACTACAAGGCCCTGACGATGGCGAAAAAAGCAGCGATTATTCGCCAGGTGGAATGCAGCCGACCTCAATCCGAAGTTGCTTGGGTGTTTTCGCCGAGTTGGGGGCCGATGAGAGATCATCCGTCAGCCACTCATACTGGCATGTGTGGACAGTGACTGCTCTGACGACGCACCTCCCACACCACAGCCATCAAATGCGGATTTAGCGTAGGCCGTTGCAGTGCTCTTGCCGACCCACAGGGGTGGCCAAACATCAGCTGAAATACAGGCTGACTTGGTCGCGCGTAAGCGTGCACGTGTACAGACACACATTGACAAGTGTTTTCCTGCCGTTGGATCAATAAAGGTGCTTTTTTCTGGTGAATCCTTTTTTTTTTTTTTCGGACTCCCGATTACAGTCAACTGCCGATTTTTCGGACACCCGATTTTCCGGACATGCTTGAAAATTCGGACGCTTTCGCGGCACCGTCACCAGCCCCATAGACGTCAATGTATTAGAAGGTCCAAAATTTCGGACACTGAAACTATTCCACGTCCGATTTTTCGGACTTTCTGCCGAAATTGCAAGTCCGAAAGGAATTATTTGAAGCCCCCACCCCTGCCTCGTCTATCATCTCGTAGGTTCGAACCAGCTCTTTCGCGAGTCTATCTGTTTGCGACAGTAGCAGAGTCCGAAAGTCAGCTTTGCCGCAATGCCGAAGCGTTATGGGGTGAAGCAGACCAGAAATTCAAAGGGGCCGCTATTGCGGCGCCGTGCGGCGATGTTATGGATAAGCAGCGGATTTCCGCTGGCAGCTGGTAAACGCACCAGTACGGCTTAATCGCTGACGACCCTTACGATAAGCATCTTCAGTTAACTGCTCGGTAGTGCATGTGGCCTAGCACAGTTGCATGCGTACCGCACGCATTTAATAGGCGAGAACCCAAATGCGCCGCACCGCCATTTCTGCTGCCTCTTTGTGCGAGTCCGCTACGCGCGCTGCAACGGACGCGTTGCCTTCGTGGACGAAACCAGCTCGCCATTGCCGAGCCCGTGTGCGGTCAGGAACAAATTGCACATCACGAACCCTGCCTTTCGGTGACGGGCTAGCAGACGCACGCGCGTAAGGGTCTTTCCTTTCTGTGTAGCCTCGCACGTCACCGGAGGGCTCACATTGATGTGCAAATAAAGATTATTATTATTATAAATGCGTGCGTATGATACAGCAACAGTGCAGTGACGGCGTCAGCTTAGTTGGCGATGTGCTGCACACAACTAGAAATGATCGGCTTGACATGGCAGCAAATGCTGCGTATCAGCGGAGATTCGGCGATGTGTGTGCGCATCGTTTACATGCGCACATGCATCGGGGAAAGCCGGACGAGTTGTCCGCTCTTCTGCCACAGACTTTGTGTTCCGCGTCATCGTTTCCAAACGCTTCATGCGAGAGAGCCGTAATCTATTCCGCGCTTTGCTGTTATCTGCGGCGCTCATCATGAGATGCAAAAGTGGCGGTTAGCACGCACGCAGTTAAGCGGGGTTCGCGCCAGGTACTGAATGTATTTGCGAGAGCCGGGCCGCGCACCAAAATGCCTGATAATTGTACTGGGAGGCATTAAAGCTATTTCAGACGTGGCTGTGGCGATTTGACTGCTTGAGCGGAATAAAAAAGCATGAATTTGTTTTTTCGGACGATTTCGCGGTCCCTAGGAAGTCCAAAAAATCGGTCGTTGACTGTATTTGGGCTTTTCAGCGGTTCCCGGCGAGTCCGAATAAACAGTCGGCGACTGTATTACAAAGCTAATCGAAAAGCAAATAATTCTTGAGTTGGTACTTAACTGACCCCTTTCCCGGTATGAATAAAATTTAATTTCTTGCACATGTTTTCAGGCAAGTTTTCAAAGGTGGGCAAGGATGCCTCGAAGTGTGGCACCCTCTCTCCTCAGGAGCTTCTGGACCTTCTGCACTCCACGGACCACTCGGCAGTCATCGACGCTGGCTCCAGCGTACTATCGAAGGCAGAGCTGGACGCTTTGCTCGACCGAAGGCGCCTCGCTGCAAACCAAGGCAGCGAGCCAAACAGGTTGTTCGAGGTAGGTCATACGGTCACTTGTACTGCTCGTTGTCACAATGTTTTGGTTGTTTGCTTGTTTGGAATTGTCTGGAATTTGCTTGTTTCCACCTACGAGGTGCGATATTAAAGTTAAGGCTGTGTTTCCCAACATGCCTTTAGCCGTGTTTACTTGAATGCCACAACTGGTGCTAACGTCACACCAACTTTCTAGCGCAACTAATCCATGTAAACGGGAGTAATGCGCTACGAATGCACATCGTGCTAATGCATCACGCTGGGGTGGATTTCAAGGGGTAAGTTGACCTGGGGGCAGTAAATCCCAAGGAGGGAACGGCAAATCCCTGCGTGCTCGGAGTGCGCCTCTCTCACTGTAACCCCACAGTGTGTGCCCGCTGCAGGGGAAGAAAACAAGGGCTTCTTGAGAGAGTTAATGTGCTACATATAAATGGTGGCCCTTCCCATTACTCGTGATGCATCAGGAAAGGTGATGTGCTACTGTCGCATTCTGTTGCGTTCATGTCAACGTGGCTTTTGACTGCAATCACGCTGTTTACTCTGGTTGGGTGAAATGCAACATTATCTCTAGACGATGTGCAATAAGACGGAAAGGCTGGCTAGTTGGTTTGGCTGCATTGTGGAAGATTTGTGCACACCACACGAAGACACAACGAAGAAGTTCACAAGACGATGTGGTCGTGAAGTTTCAGCAGCACTTCTGTTAGCCTTCTACCTTGAACTACATGAATGCCTGAGGAAAAGGTTACCACTGTTTCATACTATGCTTGCACACATCCTTTCAAGGGCCATAAAAAGTAAAGATGCACACTTACGGATTTCACTGACTTTGTTTCACCTACCATATTGCGCTGCTGAGGCTTGATCGTGGCTGTGGCAGCTCCGTCACAAACGGGGGCAAAAGTGCTTGTGTACTTACACGTATGGTTAGGGCCCCCAAATGTTCAAAATTTTATCGGGAGTCTTCCACTACAATGTGCCTCATAAGCAGAATGTAGTCTTGACACAAGAAACCCATGGATTAATCTTCTTAACAGTCTTCGGTTTCAGTGAAAGTGGTAGTTAGGGTGAGTTGGTTATGCACATGGAAAAATTAGTACTAGATGGCACAAAGAAAGTTACGTATAGGACACAGCCGAGCACTATGCGTGTCCCCTCTTTCTTTGTTCACATTGTGTATGGTGCTGACGTATTGATATGCTTTGGTTTCAGTGTTCCTTGAAAAGTTAACAGGCATAAGTGGTATAAAAGCTGTAGTTGTAAAAGGGTATCAAGTCGGGTGCATTTGTGAATGCAATAGACTTCTTTGTTGTTCAGCCTTAATCCAAATCAGATACTCAAACCTCATTTAACAAAGCCACATCTGCCACTAAAGTAACTTCGTTATATCCGAAAATTCGTTATAAACGTTTATTTGTGACACTGTAGCTATGACAAAACTATTCTTCATTTACTTCGTTATAACCGATAATTCGTTATATCCGTGTTCGTTATATCGAGGTTTGAGTGTAGTTCTAGGTTCTAATATCTCAAGTGGCTGGTTGGTTAATTCTGAAAGACTAGAATGGCTGCGTTCATCTACCTGTGCATCTCTTCTAATTTTTTTGCAACTGGCCCAAGGAGATACAGTGGAATCTCGTTAAACCGTACCCGCATAAGCTGTAGTTTCTTTTTAAACGTAGTTAACCCCTTCAGGGTTTTCGCCGTACATGTACGGCAGAAGCTTCCTGGTACCAAAGGGTTTTCGTCGTACATGTACGGCATAGCGTTTATTTTTAAAACGCACGCCTTTTTCGATAATTTCTCTTGTTCGGCCTGTGCTTCCGCACTTCGGGAATACGTGGAATTTTTTTTCATGCGCCGATGTCTCAACGTTGTTTTTTTTTTTTTTTTTCGCTTCCCAAAACGACGCGCTGCCTATCACTTGCCCATCCGAGCGCGTTCGCGGTGCAGCTGGTTTAAAGTGCGCGCCTTTTTTCGATGATTTCTCTTGCTTGGCATGTGCTGCCATGCTTCGGGAATACGTGGAATTTTTTTCATGCGCCGATGTCTCTCCGTTGTTGCTTTTTTTATGCTTCGCAAAATTGCGCGCCGCGCGCCGGCTATCGCTTGCGCAACCGAGAGCGCCCGCGGCGCGGTTTGGTTTCAAACGCGCGCCTTCTCCCATTTCTCTTGCTTGGAATGTGCTGCCACGCTTCGGGAATACGTGTAATTTTTTTAATGCGCCAATGTCTCTCTGTCTTTTTTTTTTCTTTCCAAAGACGCGCGGCGGCTTGTAGTCTCGCATCAGAACGCGCGCACGTGGTCCGGCTCGTTTTGGTTTCGTCCTTCGGGTGGTTTTCGCTTCTTGCGCCCGCAAAGCTGATGGCTGTTTGGTTTCTAATCTCTCAACGGGTGACCGCTTGTTACTCTCTCATTTATTGCACCCCGGCGCGCGATTACATCTGTTTCGGTGCGGCGCTAAATTACACAAACGACGCCGCTGTGATTGCGTTTCCCGTTTTGGGCTCTCGGAAAAACGAACTACGTCTGGTTGGCGATAAGACGAAGTATTACTGTAGCTTTTTCACTCGTTTTGCTTTCCGGACGGGCGCAGAACCATAGTTTTCTTCCGTGCGCTCACTGACGCAGTTCGCTTACGCTATGGAAGCGCGCGCTGGTTGCGCTGCTGCCGGTGAGTCGAGCAGCGATTCTTCCGATGCGGACTATTCCCCAATTGCCGAAATCTGATTAATTGGATTTCAGTTCGTCAGACGAGGATTTTTTGATGAGTTCAGACTCCGATGATGATCAAGGAGCGACATCTGAAACGCGTGCGCGGGGAGCCATGCTTCAAAGACTATCATACGCTGAAAAGTTTTTAGTGTTAGAGCACGAGCGTTTTTAACCGGAAACGTACTCTGGTGCGCTTATTTTTGTATGTTTGTGAGCTATGTTTAATACAATGCATAATTTTTATTCATAAAAAACTGTGAAGCTTTTTTTTTAGGATTCTGCTTAATTTTACTACGAATAAACCATATGTATGTAATAACAAAACTGATTTTCTTGTCACTTTACGGTCACGAAAAAAAATTTTAGACAATCTTTTTCTTAAATAGAATCGTCTGAAGAATTTATTTCAGCAATAAAAAAATTACACATTTTTGGACTGGATTTCGCGAAAAAATTCGACCCTCAAAGGGTTAATATGAATCCCCAACTCGTTTTTCCTTTAAGTTAATGCATTTATTGCACGCTTAAGCCGTAGCTGTACATCGTATACATGTTGGTTAATGAGTACTATTCCCTTGTCGAATGCCAATCATAGTCCTCAGTTGCAGTCTCGCGCTCCGACGGCCAACCAATTATGCGCGGCGTTCGCAAAATTTGAGCCGTTCGAGCTACGTGTTGCATGCATACGCGCGTATCTCCGGGTTCATTGCACCAGCCTAGCCTCCGAATTGCGCCGCGCGCCATCTCGGAGGCCACCGCTGAGCGGCCTAGCTACAGCTCGTTGCCGGCGAGAGTCCGCGAGAGCAGCGCGACGATGAAGGGTTTTGTTACTGTAGTTTGTTAGTTGACCGCGTCTCTCCGACCGCGTTGGATGTGTTCAGAGCCGGCTCAACTTAGTTTGTGATATTGTGCATCTGCGGACACGTATTATGACACGACCGCACAATGTCAAACAGGCAAGTGAAGCATCGCGTGCTGACCATCAAGGAAAAACTAGACATCGTCAATGCCATCCAACGTGGAGCGAAGAAGTCTGTGTTGGCACGGGAGAAAGGCCTACCACTTACAACGGTTTGTGGCATTTGGACAGCCAGGGAGAAGGTGCTGAATGGCACACCGTCCAACCTCAAACGTTGTCGCCTAAGGGGTTCAACCTACCCAGACGTCGAGGAGGCGTTAATGCGAGGGCTAGAAACTTGCCTGTAAGCAGACCCCTCCTCACGGAAAAAGCGCAGTCCTTCGCCACACAAATGGGTCACGACAGTTTTGTCTGCAGTAGTGGCTGGCTCACTAGATTTAAGACACGGTATAATCTTACCACGAAGGTTGTTTCCGGCGAAGGTGCAGCGGCAGACAAAGACGGCGCAGAGGACTGGGCCAGCAGCAAGCTGCAAGATATCTTGTGGGAGTATGCCCCAGAAGACGTCTTTAACATGGACGAATTGGCACTTTTTTTTAAGATGTTGCCGAACCGAACGCTTGCTTTTAAAAGGGAGACCTGCACAGGTGGTAAGCAGGCGAAGGAGAGGTTATCGGTTGCTTTTGCTGTCAACATGGCAGGGAACGAGAAGCTGCCGCTTCTCGTTATTGGCAAGGCCGCGAAGCCGAGATGCTTCAAGGGTGGACGCTTCCCTCAGGCATGTTGTATCGCTTCAACACCAAGGCCTGGATGACCTCGAAGCTATTTGAGGAATACATGCGCCTGCTGGACCGTCGCTTCCCTGCAAGCGGGAGAAATATTGTAATGGTTGTCGACAACGCGCCGGCACACGTGCAACTTGACAACCTTTCCGCCGTGAAGCTGGAGTTTCTCGCAGCAAACACAACGGCACTGTCCCAGCCCTTGGACTAGGGTATCATTCGGTCGGTGAAGCACCTGTACTGAAAAAACTTGCTGTGAAGGATGCTTCTTGCCATGGAAAGTGGCAAAACATGCAGCATTGACATGCTAAGTGCCATCCACTTGCGGGCCTATTCTTGGCAGCAGGTAGAACCTGCTACTGTCCAAAACTGCTTCGCGCGTCCACAGTTTGTTGTGCCCACCCAACCAACGAGCCCAAGCGAAGTGGATGCGACCAAAGAAGACATCGACAGCAGTGAATGCGAGGCGCTGATCGCCTAAGTCTTGGAGCGACAGGGTGGCGGTGTCAAAGTGCCGTTCGCTACGTTTTGCGATGTTGACAAAGAAGTCGAAACGGGTCAAGATTTGTCCGACAGTGACATCAATTCTGTCTGTGGCAAATTACCGAGCGCGAGCGACGGTGATAAGGAGGAGGAGGACGACGACAGCAGCGCTGAGTCGGAGGATGTGCCGTGTCTCTCATAGCTGAAGCAGCGCGTCCCTCAGTAACTGAAGCAGCGCGAGCACTTGGCATGATGCGGGTGTTCGCGGAAAAGAACGGCTTGATGGACAAATTGGCCATCCACTTGGATGGCTTTGAAGCTGCAGTTGTCGCTGCGAGGCTGCCAAAGCGGCAAACGAGAGTGATGGACTTCTGGCGTCCGATTTCCACTCAATAAAAGTGTTTCTTGGTGTTCTTGCGAAACATGTTTCGTTTTACACGGAAGTAAGCGCAAATTTCTTACTTTCGGGTAAACCGTAGTACCGCATAGCACGTAGTTCCTTCACGTCCCCGTCAGGTACGGTTTAACGAGGTTCCACTGTATGTGCTCAATTTCAAACTGTTAAAGGAGTGCTGACACAAATTTTAAAAATTTTCGGATTGTTGCTCTAAATAAAAATACTGGTGTTGAGAAATCTAAAACGAGTATTGTGGTACCTGGGAATGCATCGAATATATTTTAATTACCGCTACCTTAAAAAGACACTTTCGGTTTCGATATCGAGGGGTTGGCTTCTCAGTGACGTTTCATAGCAGTGTGACGTCACGGGGATACAGAAACTCACGACGTACTAGCGGCAAAGCCGTCATCTACTCATGGTGCACATAAGCAACTGTGAGCGAATTGTCGTCCAGTGAACCTGACAGTGATTTCTACGATTTAGGCTGCATGCAGGACGCAGAACTCGTAAACTCGGGGGAACAACTGTCTTGACTCATCGGGATAATGTCCATTGCAGTGGGGCTGGCTTGCAGGTGCTCAGCGAAGAAAACTTCAAAGTAAAATTAAAATACATGTTCTCAGACTCCTGTGTGTGGACAGCGTTGACGCTGCATACCGAGGAAACGAAAAATGTCCCTTTTGCGATGTCTGAGAATCATGTCGGTACTCCTTTAAGGCCAACCGCTATGGTAACAACGTGACTTAGTGCCATATGCCCTGCTGAGGCCGTGTACAGCTTCCACGACACTGTGTACGATGAACGAGTCATGGAGGGGTGGAAATCATGTGTGCGGATACTGCTCGCAAAACACATGGCAATGCCTGTAACTGTTATTTCCAATTTCTCCCATTGTCCTTGTCACCTTGCTAGTCAACTTACATTGTTGTTCCTCGTAATCTTACTGTTATTGCCTGGATCGGCCATCATTGCGTATGGCTCGGGAGGAATAGAACGAAATAATTAAGACTGCTGTTGCTCAACGAAGCCTCTGCCACACCTAGACTTCGTGTTTGTAGTCTGCTCGCCGTAACGAGTGATACAAAATACAGTAGACTGGTTAAATGGAATTTAAAGGGACCAGGAAAATATATTCCATTTAAGTGGAGTTCCATTTCCCGAGAGGTGTACAGGGGTGTGCAATTCAAGTATGAAACCAATCATATTAGAGGCAGTTCCACTTAAGCAGCAATTCCATTTACTGAGAGTAAATTATTATGGTTCGAGTTGTACACACTGAAACTGACATCTCAGTAGTGTTATGGTAATGTGGAGTGAATTGGCAGCATTTATTTATGTGAAAGTTCTGATGTCCAACAATTAAAAATGGTGCAAATTCATTGCATTTGGCTACCTAAGATAAGCAAATGCATTAGAAAAATCTCTGTGTGTGTGCGATCTCCTGTGTTATGTTTTCTCCGTATTTCTGTTTTTTGTTTTTTTCAGGTGGTTGTGAAAGACAGCGATGCCATCGACAACCTCAGCTAAGCCTCCAACGAAGAGACCAAATTCATCAAACCATCACTTCATTAATGATAAAGCACTCATTCAGCAGTATTATTTATATTTATGTAAATACTTGTATTAGGTCACAACGTTTACTTTTTAGTACCAAATTTAGCCTGTTGACATAGTTTTTATCTTGGGCAAGCATGCTCATCTTGTGATAAAAGAATAAAGCTTATTCTTCTTACAACGCTTGCTCCTTTTCACGCTGCTTTTATTTTGCAGGAAAGATGTCATGACATTTCATAGCAAAATGGTTTACAGTATGTACACTGATCATATTCTGGAACTTCTAAGCACCTTTCTGACCTGTTTCTGCCCCTTAAGGGAGACGTGGGTCTTGAAAAAGTTTTCTTTATTAGTTTGGTTAACTGAATTAATACACTTATTCAGATTTTTCTACAGATTCCAAATCTTCAAGTAGATTTTTATTGTCTGCATTAGAACAAAAGATATGCAATTTCTAAGAGCGTATTTCTTACGGTACTTTTTGGCAACTTTGCTTTGTCAAACACAAAAACAAAATATGTGGCAAGACTGCCAGAGAGCTCATCTAGCTGATCATGTTAATTTGATTGTTTTCGTCGAACTTCGAATGCAAGATAAACGAATGCAAATATGAGTGAAAAATTTTTGCTTATACACTTTATGATTATTGAGAATTATTATTTGATAAACAAAATTATAAGAAAATAAATAGCATCATCGGCTAGACCAGCTTTCTGGCAATCTTGCCGCATACTTTGCTTTTGTGTTTGACGAAAAGAAGTTGCCAAAGATCCCCGTAAGAATTGTGCTAGAAAACATTGTAGAACTAGCATATCTTTTGTTCTAATCCAGCTATTAAAAATCTACTCAGAGATTTGGAATCTGCAGAAAAAACTGAATAAGTGTATTAAATTTCGTTCCGTTCACCCAACTATTAAAAACACACTTTTCAAGACCCACCTCCCCTTAAAGGAGCACTGACACAAAATTTCGAAGGCAAGATAATGGGTGAAATAGATGTATGTGGAGCCGCACACAACGTCTACGAAATATCAAGGGCCAATATAGCCTAGAACATATTTAAAATCAATTTTAAAGTGCATGCCACGCGACTGAGCGAGATGCGAGCGCTTCGCGACGCCGACATCAACGCGGCGGTTGTGTAAACAAACCTACGTCACGAGTTTGTGTTGGCTTGTGGCTGGTTGAGCCCTTGCGCTTGTGCAGTGCTACCTGCCATTTCTTCCTCCGTGCCTGCGGCTTTGCGTGTGCTAGTTGTGTTCTCTTCCGCTGTTCGCTCGCCGTGCCCGTTGGCAAATGTTATGGCCCGCTCACGCTAGCGGCAAGCCTGCCACAACGGCGCGGTGCCGCAGAACGTCGGCCGTCGCCGCACGCGCGAGAGCTGTCCAACTTGCACGGCAAGCTTCGCCGGCGAGGCATTCGCGCCTCCGAAAAACATGGCAGCACTGCCAAAAGCGGTTGTCGTCCACTTCGAATCTATCAAGTGACCGCCGTGCGCTCTGTAACATGTAAGTTCCGAACTGATGCTTCCATTTGCTTTAGATTCATGTCCTTAAGCTTCGACAGCAATGTATTCGTCCCGATTCGGCGCCGTTTTTGAGAGCCATAGCCAAATAATTGATGCTGTAAGCTCAGCGAGTCGAAATGGGCGCTTCCGAATGCTCGGAGGACATAGATTACGCGTTTGTCAGTTGTTTCTAATCCTCCATAGCTGGCGCCACTTGACCTGGTTCGGTGCCCACCGCATCCACGTTCGCACGCCGCCTACGTCACAATTTTGCGTGTTCACGTGGCCAGCTGTGGTTACCCGTCCTCCGGAAGTAGCTGCCTAGCTCGGTGCTCTTTGAAACCGAAACTACGACTGGGCGCTCTAAAAACGTCTCTAAATAAATAACAGTCACGCACTCGCGCAAACGAGGTTTGCAGCCGTGATAAGAGGATCATAAGCTATCTGTTGCAACAAAAAAAAACAAGGTGCAAAATTTTTGTGTCGGCGCTCCTTTAATACAGTTGGCTGATAAGTTTTCAGCTTTTAATTTCTGTATTCTGTATACTATGGATAGAGGCAGGTGACCAAGACTATACCAAGCACAAAAGACGTGGGACAGAGTCCGGCACCAATTACTCGCCACAACCACCATGGTAATGTCAAAACCCGATTTATTCACATGATCATCAAGGAAAAATGCTTGTGCAACAAAAGACTGACAACATTAAGAACCCGCAGCAGCAGTGTCTGCTTGTATTGCAGCATATCTGGACTCTTTGACAGTGCTCAAGACTGGCGCATCGCTGCATCGGAAAAAGATTGGCACAAGTGACGGCTGTCTGGGTCATCAAAGTCTCGACATGCGGCGCTTTGGTTTCCAAGCATGCAAAAAACTGAGCACCTGGAACGGTCCACATTTTCAAGCGGGGGTGGCCGGCAGAAGGCAGCCCATTATAAAGCCTGAATTTTGAATGCTAGTCGTGACTTCGCTGCTCTGTAGTGCTACACCGGAAACTAATTTCACCATATTGTCAAATTCCATAATGGCAGCATCTTAAGCCAATCGGAGGGGCTATAGAAACACTCTGGCCCACTCGGCTGAGAAGCTAGTGAATTTGACAGCATGGCAGAGGTCGCTCGAGCCTATTTTGTTCCGTTGCAGCTTTACAGCATGCCTAGCATTTTATTTAGTGCCATAGAGAAATGATGAACGTGACTACACGTCTGATTCCTTGAGCTCCAACGGCATTTAACCTAGAGGGAAAAGTGGCACGAACATCCATGCAAATTTATACAGTAGCACAACCAGCATGGCATGATGGGAAGCCTCCTGTATGCTCTGTTAACAAGATTGCCAATTATATCCGTCATTTGTCTGGCTAAACTGCTGACTTGCAGTGCACAGGTGTGGCAGTTTGCATTATAAATATGTTAACTACACGCTTCAGGACATCGCATCCTTGTTTTGCGCTATAAACTTCTAAAGCATACATCACCTGCAGTTCCATTACAAAAAAAAAATGTTTCACAGCAACAAAACAGTAGTGTGATCTTTCAGTATGACAGCAAAATGTGACACATACATTGTTTCACTAGAACAGCATTGTTCAATTTCATTTAAACTTACTTTTTTTTCTCAAATTTGTTCTGACATTGTAGTCACTAGTGTGCCTAGACTGCTGTGGAAGAAGTGACTTCAATGGACACCAGCATGTGGATAAACTTGATCAGCGTAGCTATAATGTCTTCTTTTAGTTGTTAGGCTAATGAAGTTAACTTCTTTGGGCCTTCTGTTCCTGCAACCTCAAAGGCCTTAGTGGAGGCATTACCCAAAGGGCGAGTTTATGAAGTGGAGATAGAAGACTGAAGCTGACGAGGTTCAAAAAGTGAACACAGTGAATGTAGTTTTGAAGGCAAATAATTTATCTTGAGGTTAAAAAAAAAAAAAGAAGCAAGGTGCACAAAAGGTTACCAAGAATAACATGATAGTCATCCTTGTAAAAATTATGTTAAAGGAAAATATTGCTAAGCATTGCCACAGATGAAATGTACTTTATTGTATCGGACAGAACCAAACCAAAGTGTCCATACGCACTTTGCAGCGTCACATTTGTGAGAAACTTGCGCATAAACGAACTAGTAGTCCAGACAGGATGGTCATGTTTTTACACTTAGTTATGCACCATTAATTATGTATTTATTTGATGGCCTTGTTTGTCTGATTGCTTGAACAGCTGTGCAGACAAACACGGTGCAGCAGATAACTGAAACATTTAGAGTTGTTCTTTCTGTACGAAATTTGCTATTGTAAATGACAATATTTGTAAGCAGCGCTAACGTTGCAAGTTAATAATCTCAAATTTCAATCGTGTGCATCCGATGCTCGTCGCAGTTGATGGCAGTGTCACCGCACCATTACAAAATGGTACCCTGGAAAACTACATATATAACATAGAAGCACAGTTATGTATGTGCATATTTATCTAAATTGTGCCAGAGTACAAAGGTGCAAAGAAAAATTGTAGGCAAAAATCTAATCGATATGGCAGCATACAGGTCAATAAGTGTCAACTTGAGGGTATTTTCTAAGGATGGATGAATATTCGGGCATTTCAAATATTTGAATGAATATTACAGTATTCGAATTCGCTTCGATACGAATTTAGATTATTTGAAATTTCGAAGTATTCGAAATGAACGAATATATGTATACATTTGACCGCACATAACGCCCTGTAAAGGTGGTTTCACTGCAGCGTCTTGTTACTGTGCCGTGAAACAACCCATCCAGGGGAATTCTGCACTGCCGCGAAGCCACACTTCAAGGTTAAATGTACATGTTTTTTTAAAGTTTAAAAGCGTGTTATATGGCCTTATATATGCTAAGTATAGTAATTTTTAAATTGTAACGTCCACTTATAACTTGCACCCTATTCAAATCTTGGTACTATTCAAGGCTGCTTCCACTTCATTTTAAACCAAAAAAGTGACATTCACTCATACCTACTTATTTAAAAATTGTAGCGCTATATTAGACGAGGACAAGAAGAAAGGATCCCAACCCCCCATCCTCTGTTCCTCATGATTGCGCATGCGTGCCTTGTATTTATTGCTATAAAATGCTGTGCGGTTGTTTCAATAAAAATAGTTGGAGTCAGCGCCCGTCCTGTCATGTACCTTTCTTCTTGTCCTCGTCTAATATAGCGCTACAATTTTTAAATAAGAATGTATCACCAACTAGCCCCGCAACGCAACGTGTTTTATTAAGCACTCATACCTAGTTCCAGTCCTTAAAAATATTGTGCAAGGGTCATGACGAAAATGCTCATTTTAGGGGCGAAGCTCCTCTTAGTCTAACCTTGTCACGCGTCCGGCGTAAGGCGTAACCGGTCAATCACCGATCCTTTGCAAACTGCCCACTACTTCGTCTTTGCAAACATCCCACTACGACCCATCACCGATCCATCACTTCACCGACCATAAAGCCGTTATAATGAAGGGGGAACGGAAGCCACGTCTAGCTACAACTTATGATTAATAAAATTTCTTGTATAAATATATACAGTGTTTCTCGCGTCTTTGATGATGTACTGGGCTATCGCTTTGATTACTGCTGGGCGAAACCACTGAAGATTTCACGGTGTAACCATGATTGCTTCAGGAGCTTCGCCCAAGCTCTTCATCATTCACCCATGGATATGCTGTGATTTTTTTTCTTAATAATATGCGGTAAATACTATTCAAACTATTCGATTCGAAATTATTCGACCAAATCACTATTCGCTTCGAACCTCAAATTCACTATTCGCCCATCCCTAGTATTTTCTCAATCAACTCCACAGCGGTTTATCTATCACAGCACCATTTATCCCCCTATTCTTTGTATCGTTTGATCATTTGGCAATGTGACTACACTAAACAGGGATGCAGCTTTGAAATGGCAACTTCATCTCACTCGAATATAAATACTTGTTTCACACCTGCATTTAAATATAAAAAGCAAACATTACAAAACTTGGCTGCCCGGCCATGGATTAAAATATACGTTGTCAGCAAAGCACTTATCCTAAAATGCCCTGCCCTACGAAAAAGCTATCCGAAAATTGTGTTCTGCGGAGGATGAACTTTTCAGAAGGAGCCATCACCTCCCCTGTTCTTTGCATAAGAGACTTCATATTTGGGGAACAGTGCAAGCAAAATGTCAAAAGAATGTAACAAACGATGAGACAGCACTTGTGGTTGCACTGTTACCCAAAGATGACACTTATCCAACTTGACCAAATGTCATTTCTGCTGCACTTTATGAAAGGCTCCTTATCCTATGAAGAGCCTTCAAATAAGAAGAAACCACAGAACTATCGATTAGCATAACTCACTCACTCGTTGAGGCTAGGAGGCACGACTGTTTTGTTTTTGAAAAGGAATAAGGAAGTGCATTTGCAGGCAACAGCTCTCAATCGTGTTGAATTAGATTGTTTTGCAGATATAGCTTTGCAGGGAAGCCAAGTTCCAGAGTTTTGCCAATCGTCTATATGCGACCTCGGAAAGTACCCTTGCCTCCCACACGTTGCTCACTGAAAATAATGCACAAGCACAGGTCTTTTTTTTTTAACAGAAATGTGTGACCAGTCAAGACTGGAAAAGATGCACAAATAGGGAAAAATAATGCATGAAATGCATTCCTTGTCTCCCAACGCAGCTGCACAGAGTTCCCACATTATGACGCAACTATCACAAATATAGTAATGCACTACCTTGTTAAACTGAAAACACAATGAAACATTAATGCCACTACCTTGTTAAACTGAAAACACAAACATAAAATATGACAAGCTTTACTTTCATACCATCTCAAACTGGCTATCCCACCATGCCTTACACGAGTTACAATATAATGGTGCTTAACTGTGCAAATGTTCAGCCAACTTTCAGAAGTTGAAAATATGGCAGAAACTGGCCAAAGAAAGCAGCTGTGGTGCCCATACCTATGTATCGTCAGATCTGCCATCTTGCAAGTTCCGATTGGCTGAAAGGGTTGCTATGTCCAACTACAAGAGGCCCAAAACGCCAACGTAACAAAATCTGACAACATGGAGCAATTTTAAAATTTGACAGCATCTAAGCAGCAAGTAAAGCCACAATGTTCATTGATGTAAATGCCAGTTTTACGAGCCTTCAACGGGTCTAGTGATGACCCGTTGAAACTTTGACATAATCCACCCGATTCTTGGGTGCATCGCTTGTGAACTTTCCTCATTTTTCGTGCACCACAAGAGACTTGATCAAAGAAAAAGGAACTTCACCATGTTGCTAGCGTGCCCGTACACATAAACACAAACCAGGAAACGGAACACGAACAGGACAACCGGAAAACTATCAATCATGTTTAATATTGGCTTTGCATTGAAATACATACACTGGCACACTTTGCAGTGCACTTGCAGAGACAGGAGGTAAAAGAAAACAAGCAGCAGCACAGTGACCAAGCATTGTTATTCTCTAAGCCATGAAACAATATTGAGTTGTCAATCATATGTTCAAATAGAAATTATTCAGCTGGTAGTGTGCGCTTGACCTGTCCATGTTTCCTTGTGTGGTTTGTGTTTATATTTACAGCCAATCATGCTAAAGGCTCCCTTATAATACTCAAAGTTAGCACGAATGCACAAGCTGGCTGTGGTGACACTGCATCGATGCGAGGACTGTACAAGTCTGCTGTGCCAACACGATGAATGTGACCAGGGACATATGACATTCTTGGACGCCAGTTGCATCTATATAAAATGTCAAACCATGCTTAATTTATTCCAGAATGCAATCTGTGCACTCACTGATAGATGTTACACCAATGAGATGTACAAAAAAGAAGCAATCTCGGAGCACGTGCACTGCGGTAGTTGCCCTCAGTATGTGTGTCGCAGTTGCTTGGCAACAAGGCATGCCATTGTAGCTGCTGTAGACAGGCGGAGTGCTGCGGGCCGAATTTCTGGCCAACTGGGCCAGCGTCACAAGTAATGGCACACGCCGTCACTCGCACCAGGAATGCCACAACACAACGGCACTTTTTAACAGAACTGCACCAAGATGCACTGGTGAAATCTACTCCATCACTCGTCCTTTTCCCGCTGGTCACTTTGTTCTGTCTGTTTCCTTGTGACATTACTCAACTGAGAGTTCACCCTAATGCCCTTTACAAAATTGTCACGATAAGCTGGTGTCCCAGCTCGGCATCCCAGCCCGGCGGCTGTGCCGGCGATTATGTTGGCCCCCCCCTAGTGTGAGCCTTCTGCGAAAATGCCCCCTGGAAGAAGAAGAAGCAGAGTCCGTTTGTTCGTTGAATTCACATCGCCAGATTGCCACTGGCGAAGATGTTCTGTGGGTCGACACTTTGCTTCACGGCGCGGAGCATCTGCAAGCCCGTGCTTGATATTGTCTGCTCCAGCCAGCGCTTCCGGATCTTGCCAACTGGAGAGAAAAAAGAAACAAGGAAAGAATAAAGAAGTTTTTGACAAAGAACAATGTTTATTTTGGCACTACCGAGAGTTTGTGCACAAACGTCTTTATGCTTGCGGAATACTGGGCTTGGGAACATAAACATGAGCGGCCACGGTACAAAGCTCAACTAGATGAATGCAGCTATTATTGCAGTAACTTAGCTGCTTTGATACAATGCCACTGATGTAAATTTTGCGCAGAAGCATGATCACGAGCAACGGGTGACATTTCCAAGCACTTCTGGTCGAGCACGTACTTCCAGTTTTCTGAATATTTCAGTAAATTTGTTTTGAAAAACAAAACTGGTTAGAAATCGATGGTTATGGTTCAAATTGAGTTATATTGGATACGTATGATATCGAAGCATACGTAAGTTTACTTAAGATGAAGGCCAATTAACTGTCACGATAATTAATGTAAATTGATTGAACAAGTTAATTGAAAGAGCAGACGCTTTTCTTTTGAGTGGCTGGGATTGTTGTGGCACCTGGCAGAGTAGATCTCAACCACGCACTTCTTTCTATGAGGCCTGCGAGGTACGCTATGTCAACGCACGAAGCACGAACATAAACCAAGGAATGAACTAGGGCACACGAACGCCGACATACGACTGCCTATCCTGCCTGCACACACTTCAGTCAAGAATCAGAGTCACCTCCGGGTTTTTTCTGGCAAGAATGGTCACGGTACGCCGATTTTCAGTTATATTCCACGAGTATTTTCTCCAAGCTATAGCGAGCGTCAAGCGCTGCATTTTATTGAGGATCCAGACTCGAGCATCATGGCAATATGACAAAAACAATCTTAAAGTGCAAGGTGTTCATAGATGCTGCAACACCACCATTGCCTCCAGCACACACATCGAAGGAACTCGCCATGACACTGCTGTGTTGTTCTCAAAAAAAGAAATGAGGAAAGATGGCAGATGCAAATTTCGAAAACCATGAGGCGACCATGAGGCGGACCATGAGGCGACGCGAAGCCAGAGCACTTGCACAATCGCGTTCCGTTGGCGTTCGTTGGGCATGCTACTGACCTCGGGCATGCTACCGACCTAGCGTCGTGGAACGCAAAGAGGAACACTACACGCATCGTGTCTTCCCTCTAGCCTGGCCGTTAATTCTCACAGGGCGAACGGGGAACGCGGTTGACAGGCGCGCGAGAGGGGGGAGTGTAGGAGAGAAGAGAGAGGGGGAGAGGACGCGCATGCGCTGGCGCCCATAGCGGCGTTGTGCAGGAGAGAATGAGGCACGCGAGAGGGGGGAATGGGAGGGGAAGGGTAGTGGAGAGGGTTTGCGCATGCGCAGTAACGGTGGTCACACCGCACACCACGACCACTGGACTGAACTCCGCCATAAGCTGCTTTGCATCTAATAGGACGTGAAGTGCTACAGAGGATGCAATGAAATAGCCAGGTAGCTTGTTCTATGTGCTACCTTATTTCTACATGTTCAGAGCAATGTAATGTAAAAGTAATCAACTACTTTTCAGTGATTCCTCAATTACTTACTTGGGACAGCAATTGGTAACTGTAATCAATTGCCTTTTTAAAGAAAGTTAAGGTAACTGTAGTCTGTTACTTTTTTTTCTGTAATGAATAGAAGCCTAGCACATATTAACAGAGAAGCTATCTAGAGTAGGACGAGTACTCAATCCATCCCGGAGTATAAGCTCGGTGACTTATGAATGTGTCTGATACTCTACAAACAGATATACTGCAGGTACAAGGGCCACCACATGCTGAAACTTAATCTTTACATCTTTAGTAATAATAATAATTAAAATAAATCCTGGAGTCTAAACCACACAAGAGTTCTTCCATTTTGCCTCCATCAAAATCTGGCCGTCATGGGTGGGATTTGGACTTGCACCCTGTAGCTTAGCAGTGTGACACCTTATGCGCTTATCTTAGCATGTTATTCGCAATGTTAAAGAACTGACTATGAAGCCAGATCCGTAAGATTTTTCAGGCTCAAGATAAACATAAAGGCAGGCGTCATGTTACCTCCATGGTGGTGGGAAATGCTGCCTCCACATGCCAGGATCTCTTCTCTTGCTGCAGCCTGAAAAGAGGCAGTGGCACTCAGTCACAATGCACTTTGTTCCTACTAACACCAACAACGCTGAATTAGGCACACGGTTATGTCCAAGAGGCAGATGACATGGAATATATGCATGCAGACTGTGCGGTGCCTGCGCTTAAGAAGACATTCCACTGCCTAGCTTGTCAGTGGAACTGGCTGACACTCCCAGGAATACATCTCGTACATGTAAAAAAGTACACCGAAACCTCGATGTAACGAACACTGATATCACAAAATATTTGTTATAACGAAGTAAGTGAAAAATAGTCTTGCGATACATACAGTGTTAGGAGTATACGTTTATAACGAATTTTCGGATCTAACGAAGATATCTTCATGTAAGATGTAATTTCGTTATAATGAGGTTTGAGTTATATGCAATCAAAAGTGTATGAGAGGTGAGTGCATGCAGTAACTCAATGGTGGATTACCGCAAGCATAATGCCTCCTACTGTCTGTAGGTGTCTCTTTCATTTTCTTTATTTTTATCATTCCTACTATTCAAATAAAGGAGCAGTCAATTTTCACCACCTTCATTGTCTTCTGTGATGGTTGTAAGAAAGAAAACAATTATGGCAAAAATTGACCACTTTAAATTATTCTTTGTCAATGTAAATAACACCACAGTGACTCATCGACACCCCGTCAGCACCGTGAAAACATGCCAAGCGTCTCAATGCACCAGTCTGCACGAAGGATATTCGTGAGGAAACCATTAGTGTTATGGTATTGTGCCAAGCATCGGAATGCACAACCACAATGCCACAAGAAGGCAAGCGACGACTAAACCACAGGCCTGCCTGAGGCATTAGTGGTTAGAGCAATAGGTTTTGGTACTAGAGGCCGAGAGCTCAAATTCCGCTATCAGGTCATTGCTACCATTTTTATTTATGTTTAGCCAGTTTACATATGTACTGTCCTGATTGATGTCAATCACATGAACAAGTGCGTGCGTGGTGTGTGTGTGTGTGTATGACATCACACCAGAAGCAGTATTGTCCACTCATACCTGGAATCTTTTGTGCCAGCCAAAGAAATTCCATTTACGTATATTAAACGCATTAAATCCTGAACCTTCATGTACCAAATACATAATATTATAAGGAAAGCTGTAGTGGATGTCTCCGGATTTACTTTGACCATCTGTGATTCCTCAATGTGCACCTTAATCTAAGTACCAGGTGTTTTTATATGTCACTCTCACCGAAATGCGGCTTCTGCAGCCAGGAATTGAACCTGTGCCTTCATGCATGGCGACCCAATGCCATCGCTTCTAAACCACCATGGTGGCAAATAAAAAAATCAAGCAGCTCGATTTCACGCACCCTGTTACTCAAGTTTTATAATTTAAGCAAAAGCAGTTCACCTCACTGGTCATGGCAGTGTAGACATGAAATTCTCACCTCAATCTCCTCATATGCGTGCACGGGGTCGGCGACGCCCGAGTAGTTGAAGGCGAAGTAGAAGTAGACACAGGCTCCCGCGTCGTACGTCTGTGTCACGCGACACGAGGCCAGTGGGGGCAGTGACACTCCGTGATTCCGTGACTCTCGCATGATGACATCCTTGACGTTGCGACACAGATCCACCACCCTGCGAGCAGGTGGCCGAGACATTTAAAAAATGCTTTTGCACAACTGATGGGTCGCCAATACATAGTTTGCATTGAAATCAGTGTGGCTGCCATCTCAAGGTACTACATAGCATCTTCAGGGGTTGTACAAACAAGAAGTGTTTCAGCATGAGAGGCGCATCCTAAACTGAGTGACAAACAATGTCAGCGATAATGAAGCAAAAAACTGTCATTGCAAAAAAGCAATATGATGCACGCATGACAATGTGATCCATTGATGCAATCATGCCTGGCATGTTTGCGTACTAGCACAATGAAAAGCTGCGTCCATCATGTAATGTGAAAACTATCTGCAGATGGCCAGCTACTGAGGTTAAAGTTAAACTGTACTCCTGTCTTTCTAGCTCATTTGCACCCACATTGTGTGATGGGGTGAAATGTTGTTTCGTAACTGAAATAAACATTAGAAAAAAAACAAAAACAAAGGAAGTGAACAAAAAAAATTATGCAGCAGCCAGTACAGCCTATAGATGCCATACCAAAAGCACCAACATCTGGCACTGGTTGAAGAGAGAGTTTTACATTGAAGTATTAAACTGACCACTAAGAAGCCATAGCTGTAGAATTATGAATTTGATTACATGATCCTTGAGCCCAGAAGGCTGTAAGTTTAGCTGAATGAAAACCAGTTAGTCTCTACTGAACACATTGAAGAATACGCTGAGTAAATTCCATTTAATGTGGAAATCAGTTTAGCCTTTTCTTTATCAAAATGTTTCAGCATGTGCCCCAAGTGAGTGGAAGAGATATAAATAAATAAATAAATAAATAAATAAATAAAATAAAATGAATAATAAAATTTAATATATTTTTAAATACAAGACGAAGTGCAGTTCAGTAGCACGACTTGTGTCATTACAAATTCTTGACGCTAGCAAACAACAAGTGCACAACCTTGTTGCATTTGTAATTTACTGCCAGAAATGCCAAATTCTCTTCATTCAATTTCAATCCCATGATAGAGTTGTGCTTTTTTTTCTTAATGTCCCGAGGCTGTGCAGTTAGTTAGGCTGGAGGTCGTAATAAAGCTCTGTGGATTAATCCTGACAAACCGGAATTTTTTAAGGAAGACCCAAAACATCGTACATGTGGAGAGGTACACAGCATAGTAACTGAAAAGCGAAGAGTTTTTGATGCAAGGCCAAATGCAGCATAACTGCATAAAAATCCCAGCATCAAATAGTGTAGATGTAAAACAGTGTTTGTGTGAAATTTGACTGAATGTGTCATGAAAAAAAAAACTAAGAATTTATGTTTTTGGTGCCAAAACTAGACATGCACCCCCCCCCCCCCACCCACACACACACACTCACGCACTCACTCATATTCTCTCTCTCTCTCTGCTGGTATAAAATGAGGCCTGGCTCTTAAGCAGGACTGGTAGAACTATGTGGCAGATGTGGTGCAATGAAAAATCTCATAGGCAACATGCTGCAGGGTGATTCCACGTAAGATCGAACAATCGATGGCTGGTCGACCTCTCAAATTTATTTCAAAATTTTATATATTATTGCCTGATGAGTGGAAAGAAGAGATCCGCAATTTGTTTTGCCGCCAAAAATTTTTTCGAAGCACAGCAAATCAATAATGACTAAGAGGTGGAGTAGAGCGCTCATCCGCTCTGCTGTTTTGGCCAACTTTCGTTATGAATTGCACAAAATATATTAAAGTTAGGTAGCTGAAATTTCTTTAACTAAATATATGCATGTTTTTGCTTCTGCTCAGGTATTTTTAGTTTTGATGTGTAGTGTAGATGTTTTTATAAAAAGTCTCGAAATTGGCCCAGGAGACGTTATTTTCTTTACTTTGAAGGTCTTTATCTTGAAAACTCCTTGTAGCAGAGCGACAAAAATTGCGCATTACGTTCTTCGCATGCTTATCTACCACACTGACGAATCTTATATTTATATGACTTTTCAGTAAAGAGATATGACCGGGCTAAGTTAAAGAAAACACCGGACAATGAAAACTTCTGACGACAATTAAAAAAAAACCCCGTTTTTCATATTTCTTAAACTTTGTCCACTTAGTGCCCTCCACATCAGCTTTCATAATCATTGAAAACATGTTGCATAATGTCGTTGCACTAATAGTTACGACCCCCCAATGAGACCCTTGGACAAGGATTGGCAATTCAGACTTCTTGCCCAGCAAGTGTATAAAATGCAGGCAGGATTGAATTGCTTTTTTATTAAAAGGCCAGCAGGTACCGAAAAAGGTGTCGCTGGCACTGAAGACGTTAATTTTGAAATTATTTGGTCACTGCAGCGGCCACGAGCGCGGGGCTCCCGAGCAGGCGCGCGTTGTAAGAGACGGTGCAGTGAGAGCTCGTTTTCGCGTCCTCAGACCGATTGAGTTCGAAACAGCAACACCTCTGGGGTGACATGAACGCACGTACACCGGTAGTCGCAGTGATCTGGTTAATGACGTCGATTTCTTTTTCAAGGGGCATAAGAATGTCATCGTTAAACTGTGCGTTCCGTGAAGATCTTTCATTGCAGTGGTAGCAAAAGCACGCGAAGCACAAGTAGTCCGTCTCACTGGCAGTCACTGATCTTTCGGGCGTTAAACGTTTCTTCAAAGCGTATATGCCTAGGTCGGTAACTCTACGAAATTTTGGCTTCTTTGCAATAATTAAAGGAGTACTGACACGATTTTGAGACATCGCAAAAGGCACATTTTTTGCTTCGTTGGTGTGCAGTGTCAACGCTGTCCACACACTGGAGTCAGAGAACACGTATAAAATATTTTAATTTGACTTTGAAGTTTTCGTCGCTGAGCATCTGCAAGCCAGCCCCACTGCAAGGACATTATTCCGACGAGTCCAGACAGTTCACCCGAGTATGCGAGTTCTGCGTCCTGCATGCAGCCTAAATCGCAGAAATCACTGTCAGGGTCACAGGACGGCAATTCACTCATCGTTGTTTATGTGCACCACGAGCAGATGACGAATTTGCTGCTAGTACGTCGTGAGTTTCTGTATCTCCGCGACGTCACACTGCTATGAAACGACACTGAGAAGCCACCCCCTCGATATCTAAACCGAAAGTGTCTTTTTAAGGTGGCGCTAATTAAAATATATACGATGCATTCCCAGGCACCACAATAGTCGTTTTAGGTTTCTCGACACCAGTATTTTTATTTAGAGCAACAATCCGAAATTTTTAAAAATTCGTGTCAGTACTCCTTTAAGCTTCTTGTGCTTCGAAAGGTAGTCTCCACAATACACTCATTCCGAGCTACGCACAGGAGGAGTAGAGTAAGGGCAAAGCACAAGAACCATCCGCGCCGAATGAAGTGTGAACAGCGCTCTGAACGCGCGGCTAGTTCAGGCCCTCTGCTGCCGACATCTAAGATAGGCAAGCGCATCCGGTTACCGATAGTTTTGCTTTTCTTTCCTTTGACATTCCATATTTTGCTTTGCCACTGGAGCGCCACGTTAATGCTTTCCACTGA
The DNA here is from genome assembly GCF_013339695.2 of Rhipicephalus sanguineus. Taxonomy (NCBI): domain Eukaryota; kingdom Metazoa; phylum Arthropoda; class Arachnida; order Ixodida; family Ixodidae; genus Rhipicephalus; species Rhipicephalus sanguineus. Next base: position 67,736,089 of record NC_051182.1, read on the forward strand.
TCGCAACTGGCGCAGCGCAGTTTCTCTGGCAGCAGTGTGCGTGAAGCGAGCGCTCATAGCTCCCTTATAGAGTTCTCATCTTGCTTCCATCTCTGCCTTGTTATCAGCGCCTAGCTGCGATGCGAACAGAGGGCGGATAGAATAGCGAAGCTCCAGTGCACGTGCGTTCAAGTCACCGGAGAGGCGTTGCTGTTTCGAACTCAATCGGTCTGAGGACGCGAAAATGAGCTCTCACTGCGCCGTCTCTTACAACGAGCATCTCGGGTGCGCGCGCCTGCTCGGTAGCCCCGCGCTCGTGGCCGCTGCAGTGACCAAATAATTTCACTATTAACGTCTTCAGTGCCGGCGACACCTTTTTCGGTACCTGCTGGCCTTTTAATAAAAAGCAATTCAATCCTGCCTGCATTTTATACACTTGCTGGGCAAGAAGTCGGAATTGCCAATCCTTGCCCAAGGGTTTCATTGGGGGGGTCGTAACTATTAGTGCAACGACATTATTGTAGTGTCGCCGCCGGAGGTACCGTCCGGCGGGCTAGGAAGGCGGCTCAGCGCCGGAGCGCCCGCAGTTACGTCAAGACAGCCGGTGAGCGGGGATGGGACTGAAGTTTATTAACAAAGAGATTTGGTCATCCGATTTTGTACATGAAATACCCGTTGTGTGGCGCTCCGCGTCACACAATCGAAACCGAAACTGGTAAGGCGCGACACCACATCATCTCCCCCTAAAAAGGAAAGGAGTTGTACTCTGTATATGACATTATACAGTGGTAAGGCACTGAAAAGTTTGTATGAAGTAACACGTTGGCACACAATCCTTGAACATCTTGTAAGAAAATGCGCAAAAATAAGTAACATCATTATACAATTGTTATCACATGTAGGAATGTATTCTTTATTAGGACAATATTTATGTGACCAGAGTTGACGTAGTTTGACTAACTTGATGTAATGATTTTTATTTTTATTGCATGAGCCCATTTATGAACTAGTATAAGTAGTAATTAGGAACTTAATGTCAGTCACATGTTCCCCAAAAAAGGATTATGTAGTAATATATGAAAGTAGTATATAAAGTGGTATATAAGCAGTATAGTAGTATGTGAAACATGAGTATTATGAAGAATATAGATATATATATCAAGGAACATAGTCCTTGTATCGAGATGGCTTTCTTCGGTGCCGTTTGGGACGAAGGGGACGGTCAGTAGAGGAATTTGAGCCTTGGGGCTCACCTACACGCTCATCGGAGAGCGAACGCGGCAGAGTTTCGAGATTTTCCGTAGTCGGCATGTTAGTCGACGTATCTATCCCCCCTTCGAGAAGAGTTGCATTGGGGCTGGGCACATCAGCCGATTGTTAGGCGCGACACCACAATTATGCAACATGTTTTCAATGATTATGAAAGCTGGTGTGGAGGACAATAAGTGGACAAAGTTTAAGAAATATGAAAAATGGGGTTTTTTTTTAATTGTCGTCAGAAGTTTTCATTGTCCGGTGTTTTCTTTAACTTAGCCCGACCATATCTCTTTACTGAAAAGTCATATAAATATAAGATTCGGCAGTGTGGTAGATAAGCATGCCAAGAACGTAATGCGCAATTTTTGTCGCTCTGCTACAAGGAGTTTTCGAGATAAAGACCTTCAAAGTAAAGAAAATAACGTCTCCTGGGCCAATTTTGAGGTTTTTTTATAAAAACATCTACACTACACATAAAAACTAAAAATACCTGAGCAGAAGCAAAAACATGCATATATTTAGTTAAAGAAATCTCAGCTACCTAACTTTAATATATTTTGTGCAATGCATAACGAAAGTTGGCCAAAACAGCAGAGCGGATGAGCGCTCTACTCCACCTCTTAGTCATTATTGATTTGCTGTGCTTCGAAAAAATTTTTGGCGGCAAAACAAATTGCGGATCTCTTCTTTCCACTCATCAGGCAATAATATATAAAATCTTGAAATAAATTTGAGAGGTCGACCAGCCATCGATTGTTCGATCTTACGTGGAATCACCCTGCAACATTTTCATAACCACTGGTCACCAGTTACATGCGTTGTCTGTTTATGCATTACGGGCTATTAATGCAAACATCAGACAATTGAGAGACCTGCAGCCTTACCAACATTGCTTCAGTTAGCAATCAACTTAGCCATGGTGAAAATTTTGAAGTTGACTTTTAGACAGATCTCTAGTGAAAAGAAAAATAATAATAAAGCTATTGTTCAGGCTTTTGTGTCAAAGCCAAGTTGCAGCGAGTCAAAAAATGGTCATTTAGTGTTCCATTTCACACTGCACAGTGCACGTTCCAGCAAGTGAGCATGTGCTGCAGAAAGGTTTGTCGTCTTTCTCCTCACTTGCTTCTTTCCTTCATTTGCTTTTACTCGGTAAATTCTTGTAATGTGCTTAACTGGAGAAATACTAATACCCTACACAGTCATCAACTCTTCCTTCAGCAACGTACCTGTCCCATGGTACTGATGTCTCGAACGATTCGGCAATGACGCTGAAGTCCAGGCCCAAGTCCTGAAGGCGATTGCGTGAAGAGAAGAGATAATGTGTCACAGAATGCTACAGGAGTCTATCAGAAGAGCAACCCTAGCTTTCATTAAACATTGTCTCAAGCGCACGAGAACAGTTTCTCAAAGCTTTTCAGTTCTTACAGCGTTGGTCATGTTGAGATCTTCAAGTATACTAGAGTTGGCACACTTTAGAATGTCAACAGCTGATGAGTCTGTACAATCACTTTGGACAATGACCAGTAATAATAATAGTACCTGGGGTTTTAAGCACCAAAACAGCAAAATATAACTGAGAGACACCGCAGTGGAGGGCTCCAGAAATTTCGAGCACCTGGTGTTCTTTCATGTGCACTGACGTCACACATGCACGGGCGACATTCAGGTCAGCAGTTGAGTGAACAATGATCAAAGCAGATATAAGAATATGTTGGCTTGCGCCAAGTTGACGTGCCATAAGCAACAGACTGGACCGGGTTTAAATTAGCTTCTTAAGAGACAACATTAACATGTGTACAAGTTAAGTACAAGTGGGCATCGTTCTTGGCAGCCACAAAAATGGCCAAAGCGAGAAGAGCGAAGAACAACGGCACTTACCCTGATGTATGCGATGACAAAAGTCAACATGTATCCCCGCATGCCGTTTTCTTCACCAGCGGCCAAGCCACTGCCAAGGAAAACATTAAAAGAAATACAGCAGGTGATCAAAATAACACACAAAAATGGCGCAATATTAGAGATGCAAGTCTGGCTAGTTGGTGCGAATTGACTTCAGACATAACTAATTAGCACAAAAAAGGACAACAGACAAACTGAAGAAAGCCCGCGTCCTGTCTATTTTGTTCGCCTTGTCTATTGTCCTTTCTTACGCTAATTAGTTATGTCTGAAGACAATGCAGCAATATGAGAGTTTACGTATACATGAGACAACACATGCAGCAAGAAGGAAAAAAATGTCGAGCAGACTATAAAAGAAAACAATTAAGGTAAAGTAAATGACTTCAGTAGGGCTAACTGTTGGAATAGTTGGTCCGACACACTCAAAGAAAAAAAAAGATCATTGTTTTCGGCACGTTTTAAACTGTGACACCTGCCATGTATTATAGTACCAGTGAAACAATAGCCTACCGTTACCACACATGGCAAGCCGCAAAAGCCCGTGTTATCCGCAAAAGCACCAGTCAAAGATGTGTCAGCTTCACACTGCTACGATCATCAAAACTTAAACTACAGTCATGTCATGCTAATAGCATGACATGACTCCAGACTTGACACTACAATTGCACACGTAGTGCCAAGGTGACACTACATGTGTTGTCTCATGTATACGTAAACTCTCATATTGCTGCATTGACTTCAGACGTAACTAATTAGCGCAAAAAAGGACAATAGACAAGGTGAAGAAAATAGACAGGACGCAGGCTTTCTTCAATGTAAAATGGAATAAGTAGCAGTGTGTACTGGTGCCAGGTGCATGCACGCTAAACGTGCCAGTGTACGAATGTGGCACAGCAAGCGTACAACTAAATTATACACTGAACTTGTACAACGTTTGATGTAGTGGAGAGAGAAATCGAATGCACATTTTTTTCCTCTGTGCTCCTGAATATCCAACACAGTTTCATTTTTTTTTTCCATAAGAGAGCTCATCACACAAAACAGCAGACCTCTGATGACAGGAAGCATTAGTTCTATATTATTTTTTTAGACAAGTGCGCAAGAAAGTTTGCTTTAAATGTGTCACCAGAATTGACACCAGCTCACATGGAGGAAATTGAATCTGCTCACCCATATTTGGCCGCAATCTCGTACACTCGCCTCTCTTGTGTGTCAACGTCCTAGAAGAGACAAAGTCATTGCCACACCACATTGAGGTCAGTGTGCACTCAGCGCAACATTGTATTTATTCACAACATGCAGGCGCAGACTCAAAGGTACATCGAGCTATACTTGCTATAGTTAAACCCTGTAAGCTCAAAACTAGAAAAACCGAGAAAAACTGAGAAAATTGTCTTTTATAGACCATAAGGAGCCTTCCTAAAATAGTGTCAGTAAAGTTGGTCAGTTTCACATGCCTCGACTACAAACACGCCTGTTTATGCTGCAGTGCACATGCTACTGGCACTGCATGTGCCAACTTCAATTGGTCCACTTCAATCCATTTCAATTTGCAACACTGTTAGTGCAAATGCGTTCGCTGCGGCACGCTTTCTTGAGGTCTCGTTTTACGTGTGAAGTGACCCACCAGTAGGCCATATGGCATACCTTCCAGGTGCACCGTGACCCACCATTTGTATTTTTCCAATAAACCCGCCAAATGGCAGCCTCAAAGGTAGCAGCGCAGTCTCTTTGGAGCGAATGGAACAGGCATAGGCGCGTGACCCATCGGTGGGTCACGCACCTATGCCTGTTTCATTCGCTCCAAAGAGACTGCGCTGCTACCTTTGAGGCTGCCATTTGGCGGGTTTATTGGAAAAATATAGAGCTATTTCTCGCTTTTTTCACGCAAGCCTATGCTGAAGTCCAAAGTGCCTGGCACCAGAAAACAAAAACACATGTTTGTTTGCTCTGCATTGCGCTTTCTTTTGCATCCATAAAAGGCATGAGGATCCATTAGTTGCGCTAGAATGTTTAGGAGCAGCAGGAAGAATGAATGTACTTATTTGAATGAAGTGTACTTCAAAAACCGCGGCATGTTGGCAAGGAACACAACGGAGGAATAAACTGCAACTCCGCTCCTTAAAAACAACAGCACCGTCCCACGTCGAATGCAATAAAAGTATATAGTGTTGGCTGCATTTTCAAACTTTAGATGACAGCACATGGCGGAGAGTTCTCAAGCGTGGGTCACCGGTGGGTCACACCGCACGCAGCATTAAAACATTTCCACTGAACGTGTCGCGGGTCGCCGGTAGGTCACGGCATTTAACACCATAAAGGTATTCTTCTGGCTATCTATAACCTCCTGCAACAAGAATTGTACCTCTGCGTTCAAGTCTGGTGAAGTTATCCCATCAGCGAGCAGGTGGACGTTCGTAACTTTGCAGCCGCATACAAGGGAGCGCAGGCCGTGACCCACCAGTGACCATCAACGCAGTGAACGTGTTAAAGACAACAATTAATGTCCTCTATGCTTTCCCCAGCCTAATTGTCTGCTTGATTCATTTGGATGTGCCAAGACAGCATGATTGGCACCAAGATGACCGAACGTAACACAATTTGGAACCTCTAATCCGAGGTCTCTGTAACCACCTACAGATATAAACAAGAAAAAAAATAGTTGACACATGCATCCATTAAAAGGAGTTCCATCCACGGGGGCCATACTTTTGTTCCACGACAATAATCGTCATCTGGTTTGCTTGTGTTTCCTTCCTTGAAAACTTTGTGATCGCTAATTTTCTATTCAGACATACTACGTCATGGCAATAGCACGCACATTGTTCGTGACCTGGAAATGCTGAGCATGCAGAGTTAACCCAAAGGAAAGGCACACTTGGCAAATGATAATTATTGTAGCGTGACACAGCTATGCCCCGAAGGGTGTGAACTGTTTTCACACTCCCAAAAGATCACGCCATTATGGGCATTTCTCGTCCACAAACAACAAATGTCACGTGTCTTGCTTGCGTTTCCACTTTTGAAAGGCCTGTGCCTGCTGCTTTTCTGTCCCGAATGCTATGTCATGTTGACAATGCATGTGCTGATCGTGATCTGGAAGTATCGGGCGCACAGTTTTAAAAAAAGGACGAAGGGCACACAAGACAAAAAGAGTGCAAGTGACACTGCCCCAGTTGCTAAGGCAACGCGTACACAGTAGGCAAAAGTTAATGAGGAATTCCGTTTTGTAGGCTTGTGCAAATAGCAAATTTTAGGTTCGAAGCGAATTCGAAGCGAACAGTGATTTGGCTGAATAATTTCGAATTGAATTCGAATAGTATATATCACATATTATAAAGAAAAATTAGCATATTTTTCATGACCCAACTAGCCTGCACAATATTTTTTTTAAATTGAAACAAGGGATGTGCAAACGCCATTCCTTTTGGTTCAAAGAGAAATAATAGCAGGATTTGACTTCTGGTAGCATGCAAGTGATAACCTGTAAAATACGTTGCATTTTAAAATTTACTTACAGCATATAAGCCAGTATAACGAGCTTTTAAACTGAAAAAAATTATTAATCGATGTGAAGGTAATATGTTCATTTAACCTAGAAGGAAGGCTTCGCAGCAGTGCGAATTTCCCCTGGATAAGTGTAATCACTGTACAGCACTCCTGCACTGCAGTGAAACCACCTTTACAGGGAAAATTTAGAATTTGAATATTTGAACTGCTCGAATATTCGCACAAGGCTACCCATTTTCACTATTTTATATCGCAGCTGCCCACAAGAGCACTGAATCCTTTGGGTGGTGTCTTTTTCCTGTTGGTCTTGCTGTTTACATTTAAAGATATTTAGAGACCAGCATAAGAGGTTTTCGTAATAAGGGCTGAAAAATAGATGCTACTGACACTGTGACGAGAGAAAATTTTGACTTGAAATATATTGAAATGTCGAGATATCAGATTTTCAAGTTAATGATGGTTTACTGTATTTCCATCATTCATTCTTATGCATCCTTTGTACATTTCTCTGTTATGAGATGCACAACAAAGGGTGCTGAGATACTGCACACATTTAATATGTGTGCGTGCAGTGTGTGTACTCTTCACAGAGTGACATTGAAAGCAAAGCGCTTCTTTTGAAAGCACGTGTTTTCCTAAATTCATTAACACAGAATTTAAGATCTAGTTTTTACAACATGCACAAAACCTATATTTGCCAGTAGTCTTGCAAACGTGAATTACAGTCATTACAGTAATTCATGCGTTAAGCAGGGGGCAATAACTTTCTTTCCTTGTGTGGTATACCGTTGTTAGCTCTGGGATTACCAGCAAGAGATCTTGCACCACAGTTTTGCTTAATTTAAGAGAAGGCCAAAATTTTTCGCTTCCTTCCTCACCTGCTTGTTGCCTTCGAAGAGCAGAGTGGTGACGCAGATCTGCTCTGGGTTGAAGCCCTTGATGCGCGTCACGTAGAACTTCTTGAAGCCGTCCCACAGTGGTGCCAAGAGGGAAGATGCCTCGGGCTTGAGTGCTTGCCCTGGCAAGGGAGATGACACACCAGTGAGGCAGAGCCAACAGACAATGAGGCCAGGGCAAGCAGAGGAGAAATGATGTTGAAATGGGTAGAACAACATTTGGCGAGTCGATAGAAAAATTACGCGCGAAATCAAAACATCTCGCTGGACGCAACTTAGACACCATACCAGCCACAATCTAACTGTGCGTATATTTTTGGACAGTTCTTGTTGAGAGAGGTTCCATCTTACAGCCAGTGTTGTAGCTCGATGCATGGCACGCATAGTGCAAAAAGGTGCTGAATGGACTCCCACCTGTGGTAACTTGTTTTGTCAGCCTGTTCCATTTATGTTTATCTCGTATGTTTCAACCAAAAAGATTAGTCGATTGATTATCACTATGCTTACCCTGCCTTCGTTATCTGTTTGCTTTGCTAGCAAAAGCTCAAGCCCCTCAATCAGTTTCCCCTAATCTTCTCATTTATTACTTACTTCCAATGATTCTTTTGCATTAGTGCTCCTGTACTAATACAAGCATCATCAAATTAAACCTTGGTGCAGCCAACCCACACTAAAGAAATCAATGATGTATCAATAGACATTACTTTTCCTAATCTTAGTTCCACAGACAACTATTTAGTATTTGTTCCCGCAATTCAGTTAGGCAATCCCACTCTGCTCTTTCAATGCAATGAAGTCACAGAAGTCCATGAATGCGTGTACCTGGAGTGTTCGCAGCCAGCTGGAGTAAGCTGGGTTATCAGTCACACAAATTCTTTTTATGGTTTCTTATTTGACTAAGGACAAACGAAATAAAATAGCAGTCCAAGGTTGATTCTAGCAAGATCTGACAGCAGCTGAATACGCACCAACATGAAAGACCTCAAGGTTTGCCTGAGCAGCCAAAGTTAATCTCAAAGTGTAAAGCTGATAACACAAGCAAGTATTATGTGGCGTCTAGCAAGTATTATGACGTGTGGCAAGTATTATGACATACACAGCACCTGAAGAAAGATAGCGGCCACTCACACTGCTGAAATAAGCTGAAGTCTGCTGCTGAAATCTGCTGAAAATCTCCTGAAATAAGCTGAAAAAAATTTATGATACCGGAGACTAAAGCTAACATACTTAGTTCAAAGCGAGCTAATGTCTACAAAGAGATACATTTCACTGAAAACCACATTCACCTAAATAAAGCCAGAATGGTGCTTCTCTGTGTAAACCCATGCGTGAATTGAAAACAAGGGTCCGAAATATCCATGGTTGTTGATAATGAAGTGTTGAAAAGTTAATGAAAAGATCACATGTAAAAGAGTACATCTGCAAGTTATTTACGAGCTGCAATGATACACAAAACGACGTGACTGCCAAAATAGATCCCAGCTTTTCTCGTCAAATCGTTTTCTTCATATCGGCCTAGTGTGTGGGGCCGCTCCCATTTGCTGCATAACAATACAGCCAAGTAATACGCGACGAGATCAGTTGTACTTCATGTATCCTGCTCAACGTTGCAGTCAACATACGTAGTCACAAAGCGTAGAGCCACTCACCGAAGACAAACTGCTGATTGTCCATGAGACGTATGGAGGCTGGCCGAATGTTCTGCACAAGCAAAGACGCATCAAAGGTTCAATCAGATTCGAGATGTACAGAGTATCTAGAAAATCCCTTTTACAAAATTCCCCGACATTCGCAGATTTTTTCCGTCTCCCTCAATGAACTATACAGGACAAAAAGAGATGGTTATGGCAAATGATACAATATGAAAAATACAGAGACAACCCAAGAGCAGGCACTGAGGACAGTGTTTGTATTGCTTTTTCAGCGCTTACGGTGTCCATTCTTTTGCCATCCTCCTATTTTTGACATGGTACACTTTGCCGCAATTTTCTCAGTGAAAATTCCATGAATAAAACACTCACTCCTTAAATTCGACCCGCAAGCACGTATAGTATAGATGACTCGTGTACCTCCTCGTGCAATCCTTCAATCTTGCCCTGATGTACAGTCGCCCAATTTTTTAACCTGAATGTGCGGGCATCGACCACCGAGTCGATAAGCACCATATAACGGAGCGCGGCAGAAAAATGGACGAGAATATGCACATGTGCGCGATGAGCAGTCCTGTGCAGCTGTCTTGTGTTGCATAACAGCCTGGCAGATGAAACCTGCAATGGACTGTTCCCTGCACATGCGCACAGCCTCTCATTCATTTTGGCGCTGCGCTCTATCATATGACATTTATCGACTCGGCGGTCAACGCTCCACGTTCAGGTTAAAAAACTGGGCCACTGTACCTGCATCAACTCACTGATAAAACCCTTTCGTCTTGACCTCTTTTGGAGTAATTTGTCCATACTACACTATAAAAGACGAAAGGTAACACTGTCATCCACCTGTTTTGTAGCACTAATTTACAAGGAAAACTCATAAGAAACCCAAAGAAAATCTACAAGAGAGTCCATAAGGATTTAACACAAAGCTTTCCAGTGGATGAAAAATTCGTCCAGCTACGGAAGCTTCTTTGTCGAGTGGAGAGCTTTCTTTCTCAGAAATACACATGAATTTCCATAGCAGCTAAGTGCTACAAAACAGACAAATGACAATTTTTCATCTCTGAACCTGACTACAGTTCGTGGGCTTCTGCAGAAGTGATTCTCAATATAGGAGACACTTTACTGCATGGCAAGCCCTGCATTACAAATGACTCTATAATAGTAGAAGGCTGCGCTGCGTAGCAAGTGTATGCATGAACTAAGCGTGTGCTTGCTTCAGAACAAAAGTGCTGGATACACATGAGATTGACCAAATTAAAGTGCAGAAAAGTTGACATGGAGTGCTGCAAGAAGTCTAAGTGAAGCACTAGTCCTGTGTGTCCCATGTTATTCATTGTTGCCTTTTGTGCTCTGGTCTTTTCAAAAAAATTTTTAATTTTATCATATACAAGTGAAAATTTTCAGGCAAGGTATATTTTTAGCCTGCTAAACGCAGATATGCAATTCATTTTTTTTTATCTGAAGTAGTTTTTGAGATAATTAATATATTATGAAAAATCAATTTGCCCAACTTTTCTGCGATTTTTATCACTGAATATCCTAGAAAAGTTTATATGGGCATATTCCAGAACAACTGGAGATCACAACTAGACCATGACTGTAGCTTTAGCTCTATTTTTATAAAAGTTATTACCACCTGTAATGTGGTGGCTGGAAACCCGAGAATTTTCATCAGTTGTATTGCCAAATAAAAAATTTTCTCAGAAAACAATTACAATTTATTCATTTTATTGTGTGTATGTACTCATAAGCTTTTAATTGCAACAATAGTCATCAAAATCTGACTACTAGATCAAAAGATAACGTGGGCAACAGCACAGCACATAAGAGAAAAGTGCCTCTTTTTCGGGGGGGGGGGGGGGGGGGGAACAAAAAAGTGGTAATGAAGCAGGCTTTAGAGTGCAATCACAAAAATACGTACTAATCAGAATGCGTTATTACAGCTGCAATAGATTCTCTTGGACTTCTACATTGTGAAAAAAAAAATGTTTCAGAAAGTCTATATTTTGGCGATATTTTGGTCCAGAAGACCAGTGTTTCCCCTTTAACTTGCAGTACGTTTTGGGGGAGGGGGGGTGTGTAGATTGCCAAAGTGAAATGCCGGGACAGCAGTAGAAGACTCAATCACAGTGTTTATTGAAAACAGTTAATATACTCTTGCAGGAAGAGGAAAAAAATGGCTTTGTGCTCTAATAAAGACAGGAGCATTGTTTTGGCTTCTATCATCGATAACCAGTGCACATAAAAACACACACATGTGCTGATATGATGCAGTGTGGCACACCAATTTGACCAAACAGTTAAGCTTAAATTCCTGGCAAGGCGTGACTGACCAACACGAATGTGAATCTTGGGCAGTTCACTTGGTCATTTTTCCCCAACATTCATGAGAAAATGTGTTCTACTCAAAAACTCTCCAAATTTTCCAGCTGATCAGAACTTCACTGACATTTCCACGTCTTTCAGGTTGCTGGACGCCCCACACAGCACATAGCAGGAACACAACAGTGGCCGGTCGATCACTGCCGTTAGAAATTGTTTCAGTCAGGACCGGCAGGGTTTCTCAAAACTAATTTGAACTGAATCCATTTCCATGCACCATACATGAAGGATGGCGGGAGTAAAACCTGCACTAAACCAGCTTGACTAGCTCCCGCTACAATCAAACCTCAATATAACACGGATATAACGAATTATTGGTTATAACGATGCAAATAAAGAATAGTCTTGTAATAGGAACAGTGTTATGAATATATACGTTTATAACGAATTTTCGGATATAACGAAGTTATTTTCGAGTCACATGCGAATTCATTATAATGAGGTTTTAGTGTACTTATGAAAAAGCTGCAAAAGCAGTGACATCGAAATAGAACTTTCTCAATGCCTAGGCAAGTAGGCAAAACTTGCACAGTTTCTACGCAGGGCAGTATGCGCTCACCTGTCGGGTGATCTCCTGCAGGAAGGCAACACCCGGCTCAAATGTGGGGAAGACGATGGAGCCGTAGCGTTGGCACTGTGGAAGCGGCCGCACCTTGAGCACCACCTGTGTCACCACACCCAGGGTGCCTGCACAAGCCATGCAAGAAAAATGGTGAGATTTATCTGCAAAACCCTGTAGTTCCAGCACTTCCTGAAGTTCACTAATTTCCCTTATTCGCTCTTCTTTCTTCTAGTCTGTTGCATGGGTCTTAAGTCAGTTACTACACTCAAACCTCGATATAACGAACATAGATATAACGAATTATCGGTTATAACGATGTAAATGAATAATAGTCTTGTCATAGATGCAGTGATACAAAGAAACGTTTATAACAAATTTGCGGATATAACAAAGTTATTTTCGTTGCAGATGTGACTGTTATAATGAGGTTTGAGTGTATTAGGCCAAATGCTTGAGTTCAGTCATATATTTCTGGTTTAATCTACTATATACTGTTATTGCTATTCCGCTTTCTTTATAATGTTTTGCTTCTAATGCATATTTGTCACATTTTCACATGTCATTTTCATTTTTATCACAGTGCTTAATTACATTAGTGAGCTGTGAACGTGTGCGCTTTGACGTAGCCACTGCCTTTCTATGGACCCACAGGCACTTGAATTTCAAAATGCCCATGACTGCTTTCAGCAGCAAAGCGCCAAGCATTTGTAGTCGTGAATGAACACTTGACTTGAATTGAATGCTACATGTTTTTCTTGCTATGTTGCATTAAGGCAAATGGTTTAGAGCTTTTTATGTGTTGTTATAGTTGAAAATGAGGCACTTTGACAGATGGAATCATGCTTGCCAATTGCGCCTTCAAATAGTTCTGGCTCCCTGAGAACAAAGGCAATCTAAAGCCACCACCTCCCAGCATTCCCTTTGGTGCACTACCAGTTTTCCAATTGCATAAGAAACTCAATGCCCGAGACTATGTGAAAATAGCTAGCTTGGCATAGCGGCACAAGTGCTGTCAGTTTTCTAGTATATAAGCCAAAGCATTCAGTGCCCCAGTAAACAAAAAAACTTGTGAATGCAATCACATCACTGATAGCAACAGCTTCTACATGGTGAGCCTGTGAACAATGAGAAGCCAAATCCCAGAAAGGTATTCAAAGGAGGCTTTGCTTTGACAATACAGCTAAGGAAGGCTCACCAGTTCACATGCTTCCAGCTGTGAAACTTTTAACACATTTTTTGGATTGGCTGTGGAGCTGTCATTGCAACAAAGAATGTTAACTTCCTGCCGAGAGGTGGGTCTCGTTGGACACAGGATATCATCAAACATTGCAACATGTTATCCAGGAAACTGCATCGCTGTCGTTCATTCCCGAAACTTCATGAGACTAAACGCAGGAATTTTATTGCTGTTATGTGGGGTACTAATCATAACATTGGACAGTAATCTTGGGAGCACATTACTATGCTAATGAATACTGCATTTGCATTGTTACAAATGCAGTTGCAGTATGCAATGTTACAACCGCGATCTTGTAAGTGCTAACACCATAGACAAGTTTGCGAGAAGTATCAAACCGTACTTGGGGTTATCAATGATGATGAAAAGTGATGTTTTCGTAGCTGTCCTCATAAATGCTGCAGAAATCAAGGCCTCTGATTTTGGACTATGCGGTTTATATTTTGTATGATAAGGTGCCAGGTGCTGTGAAGTATGGGCCAAATGTCGTACGTGTGATCCAAAGTGATTCCTTTTGTTATACGCACAAATGTATGCACTGACATTGTCGTTCTGAAGACTATAGTACTCAACTCTATTGCCCCTCTTGCAGAACCCCTTTATAAGAGACGATGATGTAAGAGACAAATAGATAAAAAAGACACCAGGGCACCTACACCAAAATAGGGGTTGATCAGAAAATGAAAATGTGGTACCCTGCTTATAAGAGACACCTCGTATAAGAGACAAGAACTGCACCCCAACCCCTCCCTTCATTCCGAGTCTTTTATAAATGGGTTCAACTGTGAATTAGGAGTCTGAAGAAAGGCTTACAGATGCCTGAACAAATAAATGTAATAATTTGCTCAGCAAATAAAGCTTGGGAAATGTACCTTCTGAGCCGAGCACGAAGTGGTGCACGTCGGGCCCACTAGAGATCCGGGGCACCTGGCAGCTGCGCTCAACCGTGCCGCTGGGTGTGACTAGCCGCACGTGCACCACCAGGTCCTCAATGTTGCCATACACGTTCTTCTTCATGCCGGATGCCCGTGTTGCCACCCAGCCACCTAGCGAGCTGAACTCGTACGAGTCTGGCTCGTGGCCCGTACATAGGCCGTGCTCTGCTAGCTGCATCCGACATTCACAAAGAAGGTTTCAAATACTATGAACAACCTTTGCCATTAATTCGGACATTTAACAAGAATGTCCATGGGTGCTGGGAATAAATGCATGCAGCTTCACCAGACCAAAACCCCCGTGAATTTTCCTAAAGGGAACTCTCATACAGAGTCAAGAGTTTCATAGAGTGAGGTATAGAGACAAAGTGGCACATGTGCATTATTTATTACATTTTTATGATGAAGACAGGCAGCATTACACGACGGTAATCAACATTAGCCAACAGTTAGCCAGCACTAACCAACTGTTAGCCAACACTATCTAGTACTAGTGTACAGTAGCCAGTGCTAGTATTGTCCAAGCAAATATAGTGCATGCCATGGCATGTCAGACATGAAATTTCTGTGATGTCATGCATATTCCGATATCTTAGTTAAAAAAATGGCCACAATGGCATTTTGTCATTTATGCCGTTCATGTCATGACGTAACATTAATCTTTGTCATGCATGCATGTCATGCCACACAGATCCTGGTATATACTTTATCAATGAAATGGCCATAAGGTACAGAGACACACACTACGACACACGAGGCTAACTAGATAGTCATTGTCAAAATGCCTTTGGTTCACCAAGAAATACATCTCACTTAAAAGAAAACATGCAAACTCATGCACATGCCTTCTTCTCTGCTCACCTGTCTCTCTAGGTCCTGGCCAATGATACCAGCCTCGATGTTTGCAGTCATGTTCACCTTGTCAACCCACAGGATGCGGTTCTGCAGTATTGTGAACGGTGTTGCGTAAAATATGATGCAGGTGTCATAAATAGCTGGACTGCAGCCAAGCAAGTTGTTACCAGGAAGTTTAAGAGCAAGTAAATCCTACACGTACTTAAAGGGAAGAGTCGCACAGCAGAAACAGACACAGGGACGAAACAGCCCAAACTAAGCACATCTATCGATCCGCATGCGCAACGATTGATGTGCAAACTGATAGGTGCAGCCTATCTAACAGAACCTTGCTGTGTTGCTAGAATTTCCAAATTCTTAGTTGTGCGCACACTCCAGATTTCGATCCTAGGTTTTTATTTCCACCAAAGACACCTGCCTATCTGAGAGCACAATAGACGGGGAGCTAACACATGCACCAAATTTTCCGTATAACATATTGTACAGGTCTGTTATTATTATTATTATTAGCCTTTGCAGTGCCACTCTCTAAAGGACCCCCGACACCAAATTTGGAAACTCGAGATGCTTGTGTTGTTTGATAGTCCTGCATGTGTGGGCACTCCTGACCGATTATGAGTAACAAACGTTGCCTTTAAGATATTTTAATTTGGTTTTAAAGTAAGCGTGAGTGCTCATCTGAGTTTTCAGCACCTCGCGACATCGCCACTAGTATGACAGAGACAGGCCCCGTGTGACGCTTCACGAGTAAAATGAGTATTGTCAACGTTGGAGAATATTTGCAGGGCGTGCACAATACCCCGACTGGCACCCGGCGAGGACTATTGTTGGTCACCCCTCTTGCTCAGTTGTCGGGCAGCTCGCAACGTAGTTCTGGCTGCATCAGCCAGGAATGCTTTTTTTTTTTTTCTGGGTAGGGGAGAGGGGCGGGGGGGGGGGGGGTACGTACTTAACGATACCGAAGCACCCGCATTGTTTCACTCTTTACCGCGCGGGGGAACCCGATTTGAAAGCTGCACTTTCAACAACACCAAAGCTCAAGTGCACGTGATCATAGGCACTCCACCACTGTGGGGCGCTTTAGGCGGGCGTTTTGAACTGACGCAAAATTGTTCTCAACAATGCTAGCATTAATTATACGATGCGTTAGAACATTTACGATTCAACTCCTGCATTACCAGACACAAAGCTACAAATTACAGTAAAAAAAGTCGCATACCATCTGAGAGGTGTCCAGTGAAACGATCATCCTTGTCTCTGTGGCTGGGCATTCGAGGGCGCCCGACACGCTCGTGCCACCTTTGGGAAAACAGACAAAACCAACATTTTTAAAAATTATTTTTTTGTACAAAGGGGGGAAAATACTGGCAGTCGTGAGCTTTTCCAAAACCACAGCGATTAAGCAACATAAACGAAGAAACTGTCCTTATTTGTCCTTCCGTGTTTGTGTGGCATAGGAGTTATGGTTCCTGTCCTTAGACCTGGAACCAACTGCACCTCATGCCACAATTACTGGATGTTCCCGACTCCTCTGAGAGGCATTTTGCAAGTCTATTCCACAAAAATTAACATTGTTAACAACTTTAACAACTTTTTTCCACATGGCCAAAAAATGTGTTCTCTTGAACTATTATCGCAATTGGTTATAAGGGCACTTTAAGTGAAAATTCAGCTGATAAATAAACTTCGTAAATTTTTATATCACAACTACTACTAGTATAATTAAGTGCTTCTTAGTGATGAAGTTCAACAGAGAAGGCTTTCTCAATAATAAGTTAGCTGCCAAATACAATTTTCACTGCAAGTGTGCTTCTTCAAGCAATCCAGCTTCAGTTATGTAATTGAGTATGTGTTGCAAATGATTAACCAAATCTGTACAGCCTTTCAGAAACAGTCAGTAGAAGTACTGGGTAAGCTCAAATTTTAAATGTGTACTGATAAGCAATGGCCACAAGCACAACACTTGACTACCATATTTAACAATCAGAATGCCAGTACTCTACATCTTAAAAAGAGAACGGAAAAACTAGGCCCTAGAAAAATAGGACGACAACGTGAGGAGATAGGCAAGACAATCTTTTTTAGCGCTGTTTTCTTCAATATAAGTAATGCCTCAACCAACCCAATTCAACACACTACTTCATCGCAAGTTCCCGCTTATCACTTTCAGTACAATGCTCCAGCAACATGCCCAAAAAACGCAAGTCACGTCAATGCACGCAGCTCACCCACCTCCAAATGGAATGAGGACAACATTGTGCTGCGAAGCCAGGGACACCAGGCTGACGACGTCTTCGTGGCACACTACGAACGTAACCAAACGTGATGCAAGTGACTCAAACATGTGAATGAATTAGTTTTCACCTGCATTAATGATACATGTAAAAGGACCGGAGCTGAAAGGCACAGAACGTCTTATGAAAGTGTTCCAAGGCCTGATAACAGGCATAACAAATCGCAGAACAGCACAAGTGTACCTAATCTTAACTTTTTGAAGAACAGAAAAGAACAGAATGAAAAAGGATGGGAGATGTTGACCACAATAAGAAAAACTCAAGACTG
The DNA here is from genome assembly GCF_013339695.2 of Rhipicephalus sanguineus. Classification (NCBI taxonomy): domain Eukaryota; kingdom Metazoa; phylum Arthropoda; class Arachnida; order Ixodida; family Ixodidae; genus Rhipicephalus; species Rhipicephalus sanguineus. Next base: position 67,753,818 of record NC_051182.1, read on the forward strand.
AAATTCTCCCACCGTATCTTCTATAAACAAACAGGCATTGACAGTCGCACCTACGTGTCAGAGCCATCCAATGTCTTGACTCGGCATGACCACTCAAAGAAGGTGCGCGAATACAGTTGCAATACAAGCAGTTTTTCCAAATCTTTTTTTCCCACAGACTGCGCGAGACTGGAACTCGTTAATGGAAGAATACGTTTCTGTACCCAATAATCATGATTTTCATTCCCGACCGTATTTATAATAATGCCTTACCGTCCAAGTTTTGTTTGAACTTTCTGTTACCTTTATTTTAACCTGTTCTCCGTTTCACCTTGTTTACCATGATGTTAACCTTGTTTTATGTATTTTATTGCTTATTATTGTAAAAATATATAACACGTGGCACTCAAATTGTCTCCCCTGTGATAATGCCATTGAGGCAACGCAGGTATTCTGTAAATAAAACTAATGAAGAATTAGAAAGAAAAAACCTGCCACTTGCATGGAAACAACACGAATGTTGCCTGTCCTCATGCTCGTACTGTCACCTTCGCATCTTTTTTTCCTCGAGCAGCCAAGGACTGGAACGACCTTGCGCAGGAAATCGCTGACTCAAGCCCATCTGCCTTAATGGAAGCTATCACATCCCTATATATACCATGTAACAAAGTGTTCACCATGTTGTATATCTTGTAACCCACCCCTTATGTAATACCCCCTAGGGGGGTCTTTAGGGAAATAAAGAATGAGAAGAATGAGAAGGTGGCAGATCTATGGGCATGTTATCTGCAACTTTCGCATAGATCAGCAAAGAGAAATCGGTTTTGTTTTAACTGAAGGTGTTCAAGGTATCAGACCACGTTCCATAAACACATTTTTGTTGTTATCTTAAAAGCACAACTTTATCTCCTTTTGGACACTGCGCACAAAATTGTGCATGCCAAGATGTTGCGGCAAAAGCAAAGGCAATGATCAGTACAACAACATTTACAATGAACATGCGCCTTTGCTCCATGTGCGAAAAATTAGTGAATTTATTTTACCACACTGGCAGGCCTGATAGGCCCAAGCAGGAGTGGAATGCCAAAGCAGAGTTAGTACGATTTGGATTCGCAAAATAAGTAAGCTCACTAGCAAATGGACAGGGCTATATCACTTCATGTGTAATGCGTGCTTGGCAACAAACAAAGCAGACTAAAATGACAACAGGTGCTCCAGTGTCTTTTTCAAAATCAGTCTCATCAAAAATAGATATACGAAGAGCATTCCAGTCGGAAATTGTAAAGGGGAAAAGTTGTGTTTACATGCATTAGTATTAGCGAATATTGGTTTCAGTGCATGGTCATGAGTGTGTCGAGTCTTTCTGGTGTTCTAAGCGTGTAAAGTGTCTGCGGGTAAAATGCGATACGTGCAAAGTGTAACTAAAACAAGTTAAAAGCCATGGCTAGGCCTTCCTCTTAGCATGTCACCATGGAAGAGTTGACTTACTTTAATGCTTTCCGGTGGGGCTATTAAGAGGGCTTCATACGACCACCTCCGTATCTCCTAGATTCACTTACGTGGCCAGACAACCAAGTCGGGAATTCGAGCGAAGGAGCCCTCACGCAGGATGAAGATCTCCCGCATGGTGTGACCTGAAAGAAAGACAAGGCAGCGGTCATCACAGAACGTAAGTCACTCTAGCTATACCTGCAACAAGCAACACAACGTGGGGCAACTCGAAATTATTTATCACTTTAACAAGTGCGGGAACACTTAATGTCCTGCTGCGTCTTCTACGTACCTCAATGTCATTTTATTCCATTTGTGATGGAAAAAAATGGAGGCAATAAAGAGAGATGCAGTTTGCAAAATCTCATTTCAAATGGTTTCACAAGTTTAAAGTGTGGGCACGCCCCAGAATTCGAAAAATGTAATGACATAGGAAGGTACACCAGCATGTCTGATAGCCGTGGCTTTTGCGTGCAATCAAAGGGGCGACGCTTGCGTAAGCGAGCCGTCCCTAATACCCCTGTCACACGGGCACCCGTGAACTCCGTTTAACTCCCTCGTCTTTTCCTCGAGGGAGATGGGGTTCATGTCACACGGTCACCATTTCGCTGAGGTAGTTAAATGGAGCTTTTGGTGGAGGAAGTTCGGTAACGACCATTTCGGCTCGATGGAGTACTCTCGTTCCCAGCCAGCTACTGCTACGCTGAAAACCGCACTAACAAAATCGTCCTAATGAGCTCAATTATAATTTTAAAAACTATATGCTCTTTTTTGCGTAGCATTTCACGCCCCGTAGTGTAAGTTTTAGTTGTATTTTTTCGGACATCAGCACTTGTATACTCTCCACACCAACGCCTCGCCAAGCCGCCGCTGTGAAGCGTCGCTGGCGTCGCGCCTCACACGTGCAGAAACATGTTTCTGCACGTGTGAGGCGCACGCACAAGCACTGTGACAGCAATGGTGATTCCGAGCACTTCATCAACACACAAAAACACGTTTTTGTTGCTTTAAAGGCGACTGCACCGGCAAAAAATTGGACGTTTCGACGAGCGCAGCAGCGCTGTTTCTGCCCCATGCGGCAACCGTCGAAAGCTTGCACCGAGCCGTGTAGCACGGCCACAACTCCATTCTCGTAATGCTCCATCAGGTAGTTAAATGCCGAACGGAGTGAAATGGAGTTCGGTGGTGGCCGTGTGACAGAGGTATAACACTAAGCAAAGAAGAGTTAAACTATCTCGCATCTGCCTAATGATACTGCGTGTTTGAATTGTACCTTGTAGTAATCGTTTGACAGCCTCTGTAACCTTTGTAATTGATTGACACCTTCTCCCCGTGTGTCATGACTAAAGCTTGAAATTTCACCTGTGGTTCCTTTTCCACCTATTTTCCTTTATATTGCATCGAAGCAATAAAACATTCAGTTGTTAGTCATCGTTCTTCTTGTGTGTTCCTTCGCTCGTGCCTCGTCTCCTTTTACACTGTTTTTCCCAATTACAAAAGAAAAATCATTGCGACAAAAATTGCATTTTCAAAAGTTAAAAATGGACATCCCCAAATGGGAACATTAGTTGTGAACACAGCAAAAACATACCCAATAAATGCCAATTCTGGTTTTCAGTGCTTTTCAATATTTTTTAGATGATTCCCAAAGACCAATAGCACAACTTTTCATCACACTAGTTTGTGTGAAAAAAAAATATGAATTGCAAACTTTAAGTAGTTAGGCCTAAGAAGCTGTGTGCTGCTCACTGACATTTTCTTTTGTTAGCACATAGCCACTAAAGTTGACTTCCACTGCAGTATGAATAAAGTATGAATAAAGAACACTCTGGGCGATGAAAGTATAAGTTTTCAATGCACTGAGCAGTTCGCTGTTGTGCGATTTGCTTAAGAAGTCATCTCCACAAACGTGGACACTGGTAGCGATATGGTTATTAAAAAAGGAAAGGCTCTTGGGCAAGTGACATATTTTGGCTTTCCAGTAGGTAGACTATGATAGCCGTAAGCGGCCCATTTGAAGGCATGCAAAACATGGCAGTAATGAAAACATTCCTTCATTGCGTATTTGCACAGCTGCTCAGTTTTTCGTGTGCTGTACTTTTTACACAAATGACGACAAATGAAAGAATACAAGCATGTGCATGATGTGCTTGCATGTGAGCGTGTATCTCATTTCAATAAATTTATTGTCTTTCGTGCAAAAAGTACAGTGCAGAAAAACAGACCAACACTATACCAACTAGCCCCAAGTGAAGACTTGGGCTAGTTGGTATAATGTACCAATTTGTACTGTGACGTATGCTGACAGGCACAACAAAAAAAAAAAAACATTAAAAAACATAACGCCCCCTTTACAGTACAGTAGACTCCCGTTAAACAGAACCTGAAGGAACCAGGAAAATGTGTTCTGTTTAACAGGAATTCTGTTTACTGAGAGATGAACAGGAGTGCAAAGTACAAGTATGAAACTAGCCATATTAGAGGCAGCTGCATTTAAGCAGCAGTTCCGTTTAAGACATTTCCTTTTACTGAAAGCCTCCTGTAACTGTAATATGTAAAAATTCATTTTCAATCATTTTGAGCACAAGTACCTACTTAAGTCATGCACATTTTTAGAACGCTGTGTGTTTCAAACAGGAGGAGAGAAATTGTTTGCAACTGACAAAATATCTAAAACGCTGCTACCCCGAAAGTTACATTGTGTAAAAGTACACATTTCTCCACGATGACAAAGAGACTCCAACAATGGCGGCAGCAGCAGGATCGATACCACTAATACCAATAACAGTACATAGACGAATGCACAATTAACAAACTAATGAACGAGTGCAACTAATGATAAGAGTGAGTAGCTTAGAACAATGAAAACTACACTATACACAATAATCACGACACAGGTCATTACCGTGTGCCCTGAAGAGCCTGTCCTGGCCATCGGCCGAGTAGGAAATTCCGGCGCGACGAACGTCCTCAAGGAACGCCTCGTTGATGATAGGGGGCGGAAGCTCCTGGTCCGAAGGGGGTGGCTGTAGTCGGTGCAAAAGACGACACCCGGTTGGTTATGCTGCTCAGCCTATCGTGCTCCACATTCCCGAGACAACCAAAAGGGCAACCTCAAAGGTCGGTGCCGCACACCGAGGAAGAATTTGTCAGTTATTTTTATCTGAAATGGGCCACATTTACCTTAACATGAATTTCGTTGTGAAAGCACTGTTAAACAGTCAGTTGGTGGAATCTTGGCATTTCAATGGAGGCGAAGTGCTAGAGGCTCGTGTACTTATTAGGTGCACGTTAAAGAACCCCAGGTGGTCGAAATTTCCGGAGCCCTCCACTACGGCATTCCTCATAATCACATCATGGTTTTGAGATGTAAGACCCCAACAATTATAATTATTATTGGAATCTTGACAACACAAACATGAAAAACAGAGAAGGTAAGCAAGCACACTCAAACAGCAACGTATAATATAGATGTATTATATTAGTTATTATATTAGTCTGTTGAAGTTCGGAAAAGGCAGGTGGACCCCTTAACTATTGGACTGATATTGAGTGCACACGATGTCACTCTTTGAACAGTTCGTAGCTGATATCAGCAAAAGTTAGCCATCATTTAGCAACACTAGCCACATTAGCCATCATCTAGCCAGCACTATGTAATACCTAGCCTATACTAGTAGTATGCAAGTAACTACAGTAGTTGAATTTACTCAGGAATCAAGATTATCATTACAGACAATATCATATACATTTACAAGAAGTGGTTATACAAGAGCCCAAGAATGACACTGCTATCAAAACTTGACTGTATTTTATGCACAAATCTCAATGAGAAATGACTGCAGAAGTAGCGTCTAAAGGTGTCGATGTGCGGCAAAGTGCAAGCATAATAACTCGTTCTTGAAGAAGTGCATTCAAGGAGTCGTAAACGATACTGTTGCTCAGTATTACAATGTTGTACACCCTGCTCTGGTGCTTCCTGTCATATTATCGCATTCTTGGAGCACGTCTGACTTCAGTGACAACCTGCCACTGCAGTTGTTGCCAATGTCAACCTGCAAGCAGACGAAGCAGAACTGACAAGGAAAGGAAAGAGAAAGAAAGGAAAGAAAGGCATCATGTGCTACGTGACACCAGCTGGCAAAGAGTGTCCCACACTCGCTGTCATGGCTGCGAGCGGCGCTGACTAACACTCCCAGGTTTGCGTGCACATAAAACACAATAAAGTGGACGAGGGGACGACTGCCGCCGTAGCTCAATTGGTAAGAGCATCGGGTGCGCAATCCAAAGGCTGCAGGTTCGGTCCCTGCCGGCGGCACGTTGTGTTTTCATCCACTTTACTTTCTTCACATCTATATCACAATTACTACAATAAACTTAAAAGAACAGTGCAATTAACGTGCCCTATACCTTCCTTGGCTTCATCAACTCCTGGTTTTCATTAATGATGCTGAGGTTCACATATCATATGCTGTGTAAATCAGAGTACCATACAGAAATATGCGACTACTTCTGCTAGACTGCCAGCTCATTTTGCACTCGGGTTTCACACTGAGGTAGCACTTTGCAGCAAGCTTAGTTTATTATACTTGGCTGCAACCAAAGAAAAAAGAATGTCAGTTTGCACACTGCCATTGCGGTCCCTCCCACAGAGAATTTGCACAAATGCTCTGTCCAATAGTGCGTACTCATTTTCATAACGTCAATCACCTCTGGAGTGTTTCAGATAGTTGACTTTTCCCCATATAGACATATGTTTGTGTAGCATGTTTTAAGTCGGAAATTTGAACGTCCTGGTAAATACAGGACGTTCAAATTTTTTTTAGGCGACAACCTAAGAAAAACTTACAAATTTTTTCTTAGGTTGTCGCCGAGTATACTACATTTGTGGGCATTACTTTTGAACTTCTTAATGCCTTGTCCACAATACGTTGTCTCAGAAATTTTCAATTCTACTGCAAGAGAATATCAATGGTTTCATCATTACGGTGCCATTTGTCAACATAACGATGAAAACTCTATTCCCTGTAACCGTGACTGATGGTGCCACTGCATCACTGCAGTACAATCAATGTGTCTTGAGCGTTATCACTGAAAGTTACACCCACTTTGCATTTACTGCAGATGAGACCAATTAGTATAACCTCAAATCTGGACTAAACCAACTGCAAAATGTCTGAGCAAGATCTGAGTATGCGCAGTTTCAGCCCTGAAAAATGCTCTTTTAGGGGCGAAGCGCCTTAAGGCGGCACCCGTTCGTCCCTCGTCGTAGTACGTAACCAGTCTTACGCTTTGACCTCCAAGGTGGTGCCGGTGGGAGATTTCTCCTGTGCGTTGTTGAACAATAAAAAATTCGCAGCGTGCGCGTTAACTAAAAGCCGAATTCTTCTGTCTCTCATTCCCCATTAGCAGCCATTGGCATGTTCCAGTAGGAAACGTTAGTAGAAGTAGAAGTGTAAGTGTTAGCTAAAAGCCGACTTCTTCTGTCTCTCATTCCCATTAGCAGCCATTGTTTACCTCCAAGGTAGTGCCTGGTGAGATTTCTCCTGTGCGTGATTAAACAATAAAAATTTTATTCAAAACGCCGTTGATTGATGAAATAAACCAATGAAAGATGCCAGATGTTTTCTAAAAGCAAAACGAAAGAACACCAGATGTTTCTAAAGCAAAACGAAAAGACGCCAGCTGCTTAACGAAAGACGCCAGATGTTTTCTAAAGCAATGGTTTTCTAAACAATGAAAATTCACAGCGTACATGTAAAATTAAAGTGAGCTGCAAGTCGTCATAACTCATCGAACCTTTAGTATAAACGCGCCCGATCTCACGTCGGTGAGGATGTACTGGGCAGAATTCACGGAAGATTCACGGTTTACCGATGAACCTCCGCAGCTTCGCCCACTCATCATCATTCACTCCGTGGATATGCTGTGATTTTTTTTATATATTTTTTTCAGGGTGAGCTCCAAGAACTGCTTCTGAAAGTACAGTTTTTTTTGCAAAAGGATGAATAAGTGGGCTAGTAGTTAAAGCATTTTGTTAAAGAACTGAAAGCGTGGGAAAAAGTATGAGTTCTAGCTTTTGTAGAACTAGAGTGCAACTCATCCCATGTGCACAAGTTCTACCTTATCCATTGTCCTTTTCACTGTACTCCTGGTTATTTCAAGAAAAGGTACAGATTTTGTCCCACAGAATGCTTCACCATTAAAAGATTATATTTACTTCATTACATCCAATAATGTTTTACATCTATGTCCGTTATATCAAAGTATGGCTATTGTCTGCAGTTTATACTGACGGTCGCACATGTGCGAGGACCACTGCTACTGCATAAAAAACGTCTTTGCACCCTCCTGTATATTCGTGCTGCGCTTTCAAGCACCAAGCTCTATGTTTGCTGCATCAATATAGCACTATACGGTGCGTGCGTGCACAACATGTTGAATTAACGAGCAAGAGATGGAATACTCTTCCAATGACAATGCTCGTTGCAGTAAAAGAAGTGGTCAACTCTTCTTTCTCGTGGCAAACTACAAAAACAAATTACAGCCTCGGAGCCATTTTACTGTGCCATCTTGAATCCACAGAATGAGACCTTGGCTCTTCATACGCAATCTGAAATCAACCTGCCACCTTGCAGGTGGTATGCACTTTCCCTTTACCAATATTAAAGTCATGAGACGATTTGTGATCATCACCTGCGCTTTCACTTTGCTCAAATTTCGCAGCAGATATGGCACTTTATGGTATGGTTCACTCAATGTAACAAATGGCACTGCTACCTGCCCGATTTGTTGGGAAAAAATTAAAAGAAGCTGTCTCCATCTCACCCTTTGGAGTGGGTGACGTCCAAAACATTGTGGCCATTACATTAACTAGTCACTTTCGGTTTATGCGGTGTGACAAAGAACGAACTTTGGTATTTGTTTCCGTCAGTCACTTGAGGCTGCACTGTCGACAACAACAGAGGCACAGATAGAGATAAAATTTAAAGAATCTTTCTTTTTTGCAAGCCAGGGAAGCAACAGTACCAAGCGCTGCACTGAAAAATGTTGTGCAGACCATTAAATACTATCTCATGATATTTGTGGAAAATGAAAACAGACAAAAGTGCTAAGTCTTTTTAGAAGTTCTCAAAGAATTGCAAATTGTGGTACGCATTGTGCTGTAGTTACCAGGAGGATTCAGCTACTGAAAAAACAATCGCAATCATCTAGCCTTCAAACTGTTGGACTCCACACTACATACTATTTCTGCTTGTCTGTCCACAAGAATGCTTGCGTAGGTGCAAAATTAATGTCTCACTCGCTACGGGCAGGATGAGGTCTGTTAAAACAGAACGGGGCGACAGAAAAAATAATTGCGACATGTTGCTTTCAAAGCAGGCACTAACGAACATGTTACTGCTCGTCACAGGACACATCATAAAGCACGTCACCAAACACATCACAGAACACGTCACAGAGCACTACTAACAAGAGCACAGTGAGTGATCACAGCAAAGTGACATGTTTTACGAAATCGTTCATAAAAGACATGCCCTCCGTATAATACATGTTGTTGAGCTGCTCAGTTCCTACACTGTCACAGATGACGTGGGCACTCAGTGCACATCAAAACAAAGTAAACAATGAACCCCCCCCCCCCCCCCCCCGACAAGGTGAGTGCTAACAGAACTCACACACTATGCAGCAGGCCCTCAAATGCTCCCCTCATCCCTTCGCCCTTCTTTATATTGATTCTTGCAGTGTGTCCATAGCGTTTATGGTCTGCAGTAAAGATGTGCCCTGGCAACGTTCGACAGACTTACCCTGACACACTTGCGCACAGGGTTAACGGCCACAGAGGAAGAGCCTTGCAGGGAAGACTTGGTGCTTTTAATGGGTTCCTGAGGGCACATGCGGAATGGATGCAGGGCAGAGGACAACAGGCAAAGCAGTGCACAGAGAAAGCAGGCAAGCAAGCATGCACAGTGCAAGACGGCACGAAGTGAGCAGGTTGCACACCTTCTAAGAGTGCAAAAAAACACAGGAACCACGGAAGAAGAACAGAGGACAAGCACATGGTTTCTGCATTTTCTTGCGCTTTCAGAAGGGCAAAAGAATGCGTCTACCACCAAATGAGACAAACACAAGGGCAGACAAATGTTAATGTGCTCGTGCAGGGACAAAAAAAAATGATAGTGCGAAGAAAAAAACTTGAAATGACAGGGCTGAGTTAGCTCATTACAGGTTCGTGGTGTAGAAAGGAAGGCACAAAAAACAAGGGCACAAGAAGAATGGTGCAACACTAACTTTCTGATGTGCTGTCACGATTGCAGGTGTAGTCCAAAACTTGCAAGTTAGGTTCCAAATCCTGTTCATACACATGAATGAAGCATTTCTTATGGTCGAGCCTTGACATATCTGTGCATAGCATGGCTTCGAGTTATTTCTACATTCGCACTAAGAGGAATTACCATTCCTAAACAATGTGTGCCTATAATTGAAGGATTGGTGCAGCTCTTTCTTTTTTTTTTTTTGAGCACATAAAGATCATTTTTCATTTATTCCTTCTTCTCTGCCATTGTGCTAGAATCTGAACCCACAACCTCCACTTTCTCTACCAGTTGCCACAGCCGTGCCTCTGGTTGAAAGAATATGCCACATCTACCACTTAATGCTATCAAAATAGCTATCACTCCCAGTGCTTTGATTAGAACAGAAATATTTAAGGAATTGGACATGTGGAAAGGAGCTGCCCTAGTTCAAATGGTAGAGAATTCCACGCAATGTTAGAAGGTTGTGGGTTTGGTTTTCATCAGCAGCAAGTTGTCTTACTACATTTATTTTACTTTTCTTGTTATTTGCACATTTCAACTGAAAAGAAAAAGTAGCTACCTAGCTACGCTTCTGTGCCATTTTTTCCTGCGGGTTTGTGGGTAAAGTTTACATAAGCATAAGAATTTTAACGAGATAGGTTTTCTGAAAGCAGAACTAAGACTCACGCGAAACGCTTCCAAGATCCTTTCGACCAAAGAATTATCGTTTACAGCAGCAGAAGGTGAAAAATCAGGGAAAAGCTAGTGCTCTGTTTATCAGCTCTTGAAGCCTACGTGCATGCCTTATGTTGCTGTAAGTACAGTCACGCCCAACATGAGTTGCAACATGCTGCCCGTGGTCAAAGCGGCGTCAACATTGCACAGTGGCTCTGACATAAAAAGCAATCAGTGATGTAAACACTGTTTCGACTACTGGTATTACCAAAAACAATACAGTTACAGTATAGGCTTGGGGCCCCTGCAACCATGGCCACCGTGTTTCAACTCACAGTGAGCGCCACTGTACTTCACTGGATGTACTTTTAGACCACATAAATTGTACACAGGGCCACGATGAGTAGGATGGTGGAATAGAGGTCAGCTCCTCCCCACCCCTACTCTGCCATAAATAAGGCTCTACAGCTTTTCCCTCAGGGGCACCTCTGCTCCCCTGAAGAACCTTTCATGCTGCTGCCCTTGAGGTTTGCTTGGGGATGTGCACATAGCTGTGGTTCCATTCACACAGGTCTAACGGAACCATGTGCTGTACTTAACTAGCATTCTGCTCCAAGGAACAAAAGACCTCCAACATCTGCCTCTCTGACAACAAGGCACACATGCTTACCTGTCTATGAGGAAGCTTAGCACAATCAACAGGGAAACAAAAGTGGATAAGTGATAACACAACACACACAGATAAAGACATACAGGATGGCATACTTCTGGGGAACAAAGGAAATGCCTGCGAGTTACACATCGAGCCGAAGGTCACTCGTGTAATGTATGGTGTTGTTTCACCTTGCCAGGCTTGAGACACCTTTCCCTACCTGAGCCGGCATGAGGACGTTGAGGTCGACGCCCAACGCCGACTCGACCCAGGCCCTGAAGTGAGGCAGCACCTTGTTTCCAATCTTGTACCTGTTGAGCCGAGGTTACGACTTAATAGATGATCTAGCGAGTAAATGAATGTATGATGACTGAATGCCTAAGCAAGGTTTGGGAAATCTGTTGAACGTCGCTGGACTCAAAGCACGACATAATGAATGCAGACGTAAAGAGTTATCAGACATGAAGAAGTAAATCAATTTATCTTCTTGCCAGTATTGGCGAGTAACGAGTACACGATTATTACTGGTATAACCCCTTCAGGCGCAAGTTATGATGGAGTGTCAGCAAATGAGTCATATTCGCACATGACTCCAAGACACTCAATATTACACTCCAATAAAGAAAATGAAGTAATATGCTCTGTGTGAGTTTCAGTAATTAATCTTAATTAGCGTGTAATTAAGTGTATACTTATTGTGATGTCAGTCCCATGTTCTATTTCTACATAAAAAGAATCAAGTCGCAGGCTCAAAATGCATATGTAACTTGCTTTGGGTTGCATTCATTTCAAGCCAAGAAAAATGATACTTTTGACATTGGTCCTGGAGTGTGGCTCATCAAACAGCCTGTTGAACATCACAGTGCCTTCACCAAAGCGATTGGCTACACCCATATGCAGCACATTGAAGTCAAGTCAAGAAACATTGACTATGCAGAAGGCTCAATTGATCCCATGCGCAATGTATCTCGCTCTTTCTTGGCCATTAGTCCAAAGAACTGGCAAAAACAAGTTGCGTCCACATAATTGGTCATTGCGCCTCAAAGGAATAAAACGTAACAAAGGCACTTTCATTTTCGACATGAGTTGACTATAAGGCTCGACAGTACTACTTGTAATCAATTATGCTTTAATATAGTTTGAATGCTGTTTCAGCAGTTCAATTTACATCTTGTAAAGTGGGAAAGTGCTTGTCATGCCAATGCACGGATTCACTTGTAGTCAAACTATCTGCGTAAACATGTACGCAAAAAATTACACTGTACAATTATGTTGCAATAACAGCACTGTAATTACACTGGCAACTTTCGCTACTACTGTTCTTATTGCATTCAAGTTTTTTTCTTATGACAAAACCTAAGTAATAAAAAAGTTATAGGACAATTCAGCCGTTAAATTGAGGCTGGATGATAATGATGCCACATTTTCAGTCTTACTGAAATACTGGCTGCTGCCTCATGAAAGTTCACCTAGATCGTTAATGTCCATACAGAATTAAAGTAAGTAAACTAAATAGTCAGGATAATGTAATGCTGTAACCTTCATTTAATCATTTGGGACTTGCAAAGCACTACAAAGGTCACTCTGCCATATAAAGGGAGGCCTTTAGACTGTTGCTGTATAGCTACAATCAAACCTTGATACAAGGATGTTGTACTAGCCACGAAAAACTTTGCTATATCGCGAATTTTTTTAAATCGATGTTTTGATATTTCAGCAATAAAGAAAAATAGCATAGATCCCTATGTCATTCCTGGTGACAGTACTTCATTTGTAGCTGCCTATACATGAATTATTGCACGAAGGTTGTGCCCAATTGTGTGATTAGTAGGGATGTGCGGATATTTGAAAATTTCGAATAGTGTTCTATTCGAATAGTGTTCTATTGTATGGGAAGGTGATTCCAGAGTATCATGTGCAGTGCTGATACAAGTACTTAGGCTCGTGAAAAGAACAGTGGGATTGCGTCCTGGGTGCTGAAAAGCTTGAATCACTCGTGCACATTTCATAAGGAGAGGCTGCCACCTCAGCTCACCTGTCGCCTGTGAAGGAAATATGATGTGTGGTGCCGTCGACCACAAACTTGGAGTCCTTGTATCCCCAGCCATTCCACTTCAGCAACTCCTGCCTGCAGAGCGGAGAAATAAAGTAAGTACGCCAGAAGCTTTCATGTGCACAGTGTCCGAAACAAGTGTTTACTTGGCACCTGGCAAATGCACGCTGGACGGTACATCAAATACAGTTGTCAACAAAACAGTGCACCTGAATGTTTCTTTTCACTCTGCAATATACACGAGATAACATGAAAAAAAGAAAAGAAAAAGATCAGCCAGTTCCACGTCGTGAAAACCGTCAGACAGGGGGGCTATTTTGTACGCATTCTGTGACAGAACCGAAGAAGGCAGCTATGATGTCAGTCCCTGTTCTTTATAAACGAAGCGTCATGAGAGGACAAGAGGGATCAAACAGCCAATAGGCGAGCTCAGGGAATCCACAAATGTTTTCAACGCATGAAGAAATATAAATTATTATAGCTGAACATCAGTATTGGCAGGCATTGTTTTTCAAAGCTTGAAATTGAAGAGTACGATGGCTTTAACAATTTGTTTGTGTTAATGTCTTGAGTGGACGCCAAGTGGTGTTGCAATATGACGAGTCGTTCGGTGGTGGGGGACTGGTTGCGATTTTCGCAAACTATCGGCACGGGATTGGGGTAAGCCAGACACAAAGCAGGCTAATTCAATTCTCCGGCCCCAGAGCTTGTTTTGATCCAATCCTAGCCATCTGGAAACCATTCTGTGTACGTTCTGTCACACAGAATGATGCATCTGTCCGTTCTGTACCCGTTCTTTGCCAAAATGAATGACAGCACTACCGTTTACGGTTGCTATTCTCACGTCTGACCCTCAGGTGAGCCTCGACCAATCCCGTGCGGCTCCGTCTCATCCTCTCGTGACGTTTCGCTCCATTCTGTCACAGAACACATACAAAATAGCCCCCCTGCGAACCTGTAAGTGTGCATGTATGTGAGGGTAGACTAACACAGCTTAGTTCTAGCTCAGTCTCATTTTGAGCATCATCATCATTTCGAGCATAATCATTAGGACTATCATCATCATATTTCGTTTTGCTTATTTCTTTATTCACACCCCCATTTAGTCACGTGACATGCGTGACACCTACTACCACCACCACTACTACTATACTACTATTACTAAACGACGATGGCACAGGGTAGGCTAAGTCAGCTTTGCTGTAAAAGAAATAGGAGATGCATGGCCTCATTTTTAGAAATGGCGGTCCAATGGCATCAGTGTCTCACAGGGGTGGGTTTTCGCAGCATTTTCTAGAGTGGCAATCAGCATGTGGCAACGTTTCTGGCACAGCTGCTTTCTACAGCTGCAGCAGACGGTGAAAGAAGTTTACCTTACTTGAAAGTAAAAGGCTGAGCAAAAAAAGGACACTTTCATATGGAAGGGCTCGGGGACAAGCGCACGTTCTACTAGAGTTCTACAAAAGTTTACCTTAAAGGGCCCCTCAACCGCCCAGAGGTCGAAATTCAGTTGTGGTGTTGCAGTTGTGCACAAGCCTTCACCAAACACGCAGCTGCAAGAATTTTTCAAAACAGTGCCGTAATAGCGGAGCTACACGCGTTTGATGATCCAAAAGAGGCCCTCGCATGTTTCGCTCCTTCCTTCGCTAAGCTCCGTTCGTCAGCTCGCCTCTCCTCCTCGCCGAGTGCTCCTCCTCACCTTGCGAGGAGGAAGAGCAGCGAGTGTGCATACCTGCGAGCTGACAAGCAGGTTCTTTTTGTGGATGACATGACCAGACCTGAATGTTGATGTAACGGCAATCGCCGGGGATTGCCGAAAGGCCCGGAGAGGAGAATAAACTGTTTCTTGGAATTCGTGGCGTGCCCCCGGCTCGTAGCGCTGCCGTGTTGACATTCTTCATCGTGACGGCATTCTGAACTAGATGTAAGCATTTACTAGAAATGTCAAAAAAATATTCGAGGTGCTTTAGGAGCCCTTTAACGGCATCTCGGGAGTATCTAGCTGTCTTATAAATGAAATTGAATTTTCATTTTTTTAAGTTCAAACTGGTCGAGTAATAGTGCCAAGTGTTACATATTGAATGACCAAAAGCATTAAATTACCACTTCTACAAAATTTTAGCAAGAACAGAGAATCAGTAAGTGCAAACACTATTTTTTCTTGCATTTTAAGCAAAATATGCCTGAACCAGTGCCAACCAAGGAGGTGCCAATCCCTCTAGCCAAACAGAAAGAGAAAACGGAACTCGATGAATCTAGTACAAAACCAACACAACAAAAACAAGAGTACTAAGAAATTATAATAATACTTACGCAGAAGTAAGAAAAATCAAACAAAGCAATTTTGGAAGCTAGTGCCTATTCAATGGTCAACAATGTAAATGCCTAGCTGAGGCAAGTAGCCAGGTGGCACTGCCGTCCCAGTCAAGTTGTAGTTATTCAATATGCTCCGTAATGCCCGTCAGGTAGGGTGCCGCTGGCCCCGCGAGCCCTCTGCTGTCGCTTTCTCCTATTCACCTCAATTCACCGCTGGCGGCGCTGCCAGCTGACACTGTGAGCAGCCGCCGTCACCCATTCCTGCTTCTCCCCGTCGCTTCTCTCCGTCGCTTCACTCATTCCTGCTTCTCTCCCTGACAATTTCTTAGACATATGCTGCCATGGTGCTTACGACAACATCAAATGTAATGTGCATCAGGTTTCTGCCGACTGAAAAAAAAGTTCATCTTCGAACTCGCAAGAAAATTTTCTAGCGACCCTACACTAGTATTTGGTTTTCTTTGTAGAACCGCAAGGTGTAATGATGCCATTGATATGAGAACTGTGCTCTGCGGGATCGAGAAAACGCTGAATACCGGCATTATTTCTTCGTCGTTGCAGAGCAATGTGAATGACTCGACATCGTTTTGTGCGGCCACAGATGTTTCCAGCGTTACCACTGGGAGCACCAATACTCCAGAGAAGAGTTTTTCCCAGTGGCAGCCATAAATAGGCTGCGAGAAGTTTCCACCAGGTCCAACCAATGGCTTCCCAATCTAGAAATCGCAACCCTTGCTTTGATTGGAGGCTACCTAGCCAGAGTAATGGCAGAAAAATTAAACTGCCAGTGCTGTATAGAATTAGTTGAGAAACCAAATGGAAATGCGTCTGTGGATGGACTGATCGCACATCAGGACAGGGGTGGACACCCCACAAAGGAACTTATAACACTGTTAATATAAGCCTCAGCAAGTTTGTGGACATTGTTCTTGACTATAGGAAACAAACTGTGCAGCCACTAAACCAATGTGGAGCATGCTGTAAGTGTTTTGATGGACCTCCCTATCCTGAAGTCCCAGAATGAAGACCGTGCCCAAAGAAAAGAATTTGTTGAACTTCTATGCAGGAAGTTCATCAAGCCACTCTGCGTCTGTGCGTGCCACTCGGCTGTGTATATATCTAGGGCAACTTTCCTTGCGAGTAACGCATGTCCTGTGCATCTCTGTTCCTTCTTTGTCCTGTTCGGATTCGCGCTATCCAGTATTGAACAATATAAGCACTACATATCGTTACAAAGCAGATGCGAAGGTCCTGGGCCAGCTGTCTCCAAACGAGTCTTCCTGCTTCTTGGACCCCCCTCCCCTCATTTCGGAGAACGGATTTGACACCTACAGCTGCCGTCTTCTCCCTGAACTGGGCGCTTCGGCTAGAAGGTGGCAGCTACGCGCGGGTCTCCTCCGTGGAACGCGTATTTGCAATGAGCTTGTTTTTGGTTAAAGCTGGTGCCTTTGTTCGTAAAAGGATTTTCAGTTCCCCGAAGTGACATTGCCCCCCTTTCTTCCGAACTAGTCGGACGTGGAGTGCAGTGGTCCCTGGCAGTGCCATCCTGGGGGCGGTGACCTATGTGTCGAAGAGATGGACCCTCCAAAGGCATTCATGTTTGTGATTGGACGTTTGCTAGTTATGCAGCTTCAAAGGCATGCACGTTTGTGATTGGACATTTCCAATTAAGGAGTTTCCCTATCTTGGGAAGGAAGCGTATTTAAGGAGCAGCAGAGGATCTGCTCGGGACGGATCGATCGGACTAGATGTCGTTCTGATGATCCTGTCCTCTATGATGTAAATAAACGTCTGTTAAGTTTTCCTCAACGCCGGTCTCTCTGCCTCGGCTTCCTGCTGTTCTGGACATCCCTGGGCCTGCGGTACGACTCCCACCACTCAGCTCCACGCTACCCCCTGTGTCCGTGTCGGCCAACGTCGCCGCTCGTAACAACTGGTGGCAGCGGTGGGATTCTGCTCACGCCAAGTCGCAACAAGCTCATGCCAGCATCGGGATCGTCTCCGCCGAGATCATGGCTGCAGGGTGTGGTGAGTGCTTGACTTTTCTTCACTGAGATTTTACCAGGCTTTATCTCGAGTTTTATATGAAAGGTGGTAACTTTGGGTAACTACTCTACGTTGACCTGTGCATAGGAACGTAGCGTCTTAGTAGTAGTGAAGTTAGCAGCACTTGCAGCAACCATGAATCTGAAGGCTCTGAAAAAACCGCTTTTGCTAGAGTTAGCTAAAAGTCTGGGTTTGGATGTTCAAGAACAAATGAGAAAGCCAGAGATTATCGAGTCTATTGAGAACCTTAAGGCAGACGACGATGAGCTTTCAGAGTGCCTCGAGCTGATTGAGGAAGAAAAAAAAGAAAGGCTAAGGCGCGAAGAAGAAGAAAGAACTGAGAGGCATTTGGAAAGGGACCTTGAGGTGAAGCGCCTTGAAGTCGAGCTGCTCAAAGTAGTAGAGAAGGTAGCGAAGCGTCTAGCGGAGTAGAACGGAGGTCGTTCAGGATGAAAGACCTAATGCAACCCTACCGCTCCGGAGAGGACATAGGTCTGTTTTTGGTAAACTTCGAGCGCACGTGCGAGAAGGCGGGTGTTACCAGAACGATGTAGCCGCAGTGCTTGCTTACCTTACTACCGTGTGAGGCTGCTGATGTAATTGCCCACTTGACAAAAGAGGAAGCAGATGATTACGACCAGGTTAAGTCGAGCCTGCTAAAGAGGTATAGATTGTCAGCAAAAGCATTCAGGCAGAAGTTCCGGAACGCCGTAAAGCAGAAAGACTTTCACATACACGTTAATGTCTAACATGAGGGAATGGCTCAAAGAGGCTAAGGCATTCGAGGATAAAGAGAAGATCGTGGAGTGCTTCGGACTCGAGCAGTTTTACCGTCGTTTGCCCCAAGACGTTAGGCTCTGGGTGCAAGACAGGGAGAACGTAACCACTGTCTCGAAGGCCGCGGAGCTTGCTGAAGAGTTCGTCTCGCGCCACGCGCTTGATAGAAAGGAGAATCCCCAGCGGGAGGGCCAGAATAGAAAGGCGACTGAGTGGAAAGGACAATCCGTCCAAGAGAACCGAGCGCACTACTCTGAACCCGTAGAGATAGGGGAGGCAGTGAAAGAAGCCGATCTGGCTCAGGAAAAGCACCAAAAAAGTGCTTTTGAAAAGAGGCGTCCGCTTGTGTGCTACAACTGCCACAAGCCGGGTCATATGGCGGCGTACTGCGAGAATCCAAAGGTTGCTTGCCTGTCAGTTGACAGCGGGAAGGAAAGCACGCAACTTTTGGAGCCATATATCCGAGAGCTCAGAGTAAATGGAAAGGAGTGTCGCGTGCTGCGAGATTCCGCAGCAACAATGGACGTGGTGCATTCCTCGTATGTAGAACCGGGGCAGTTCACAGGAGAACGTGCTTGGTTTAAGCAAGCAGCGGAAGTGCGAAACGTATGCCTTCTGATTGCTAATAGGTTTGCATCGAGGGACCCTTTAGCGTATTGCATACAAAGGCTGCTGTGTCTGACTATCTGCCGACGCAGTATTCCTAACTGTTTTCAAACAGATCAGATTTGTTGCTGCGGCAGAAGAACCGCACGTTCGGGAAGAGGGTTGTGCGTGCGCTCACTTGCTGGAAACCACGAGGGAGACGCAAAGGTTCTTTAGGCGACTGTAAGCTTTTCGGGGAATGGTGACGTTGCACATCTGAAAAGGCTTTTTGGGGTAGTTGTTTTTTTTTGTATGAAATAGTTTTCTTTTGTGGTCTCGTTGTCTTTTGATGATTTAATAGCTAGTTTTAGAGCTGTTTTTTTTTATCGTTATGCGTGTGATGTTATCTATCAAAAGAATAGGGATACGCATCAGAGCGAGCTGAGTGCGTAAGAGGAGAATGCCCTCCATGAGTTTTACGAAAGCTAAGTTTGAAAATATTTTGTAAGGTTTCACTTGCGTGTCATGCGAGGACACAAGGAAGCATTACGTCAGGGTGTCCCACGAATTGAACAGTGGCAACGCTCAGGGCATTACTCGTTTCCAGGGAACTTGATGGCATCGGGTACTCTGGCTTGTGTATTTAGGTTCTATTTTTTGTGACAGGTTTACAATTGCCTTTTTTTGTTGTTGTGGCCGTGCTTCATCACGACATGTGTTTGTGGATTTGAGCAGCCTATTTCAGGTTTGGTTGTTGGGATTGCTGCTGCTATTGTAATTGAGAGCAGGACATTTTGTTTGAAGTAAAAGCCTGGGAGGTCTCAGGGAGAGAGTACGGGCACTTGCCGGCTTGGCGGTTGTGGTTCTCGTGTGGTTGACACAGGTGCTGTCTTTCGAGAAGGAATGTTGGCCAGCAGAGCAAGAAGCTTTTCTCCAACTTTGGACGACGCTACCAGATGTTTGAGGTCACCGGAGGTGGCAGAGGAATGCAGCAGAGCAGCATCGGGGTGTGCACGGCTTCGGCACACCAGCATCGTCTTCATCGACCTCTCCCCACAAAGGTGGCTGACCTTTGCACGTCGGGGTCTCGGCCTGCCGCCGGGGAAGCTGTTACAAAGCAGATGCGAAGGTCCTGGGCCAGCTGTCTCCAAACGAGTCTTCCTGCTTCTTGGACCCCCCTCCCCTCATTTCGGAGAACGGATTTGACACCTACACCTGCCGTCTTCTCCCCAAACTGGGCGCTTCGGCTGGAAGGTGGCAGCTACGCGCGGGTCTCCTCCGTGGAACGCGTATTTGCAACGAGCTTGTTTTTGGTTAAAGCTGGTGCCTTTGTTCGTAAAAGGATTTTCAGTTCCCTGAAGTGACATTGCCCCCCTTTCTTCCGAACTGGTCGGACGTGGAGTGCAGTGGTCCCTAGCGTGCCATCCTGGGGGCGGTGACCTATGTGTCGAAGAGACGGACCCTCCAAAGGCATTCATGTTTGTGATTGGACGTTTGCTAGTTATGCAGCTTCAAAGGCATGCACGTTTGTGATTGGACATTTCCAATTAAGGAGTTTCCCTATCTTGGGAAGGAAGCGTATTTAAGGAGCAGCAGAGCGTCTGCTCGGGATGGATCAATCGGACTAGATGTCGTTCTGATGATCCTGTCCTCTATGATGTAAATAAACGTCTGTTAAGTTTTCCTCAATGCCGGTCTCTCTGCCTCGGCTTCCTGCTGTTCTGGACGTCCCTGGGCCTGCGGTACGACTCCCGCCACTCAGCTCCACGCTACCCCCTGAGTCAGCGTCGGCCAACGTCGCCGCTCGTAACAATATCAGCTCAACGCGTCTGGTGTTCGTAACACCTATGCTGCTATTGTCATCGTTACGCAAATGTAAACAACTGGTTATATAATACATATGCCACTCTTCAACATATGAGTGTGCGCATACCACTTCCATATTTCTCTAGCGTCATTCCGTAACGTTTCGCTCAATGCGAAAAATTACGCCACAGTCACCAACCCGCGTATGCTTCGCATGACATCAATTCCCATGGTACGTGTGATCTGCTGATTTTTTTTTTAAATAGACAGCTAGGCTAATTGCAATATTAACTTTTTTGGCCATGTTCAGCACTTAAAACGAAATAAAAAGAAAATCGAAAGAGGAAAAAGGTATTACTTGCCTGTCCCAACTACTTATATTGAGCTCTTTGCTGAAATGAAACATGCCTAAGCAATCTCCCAAAGCGTGATCACAACAACGAGACTAATAATTGTGTCAGGAGGGCAATAGCCTGGTTGTAGTTCATCACGCGGTTTCCCAACGCGTGCAACAATAAAATCGCTGAATGACCGCCATCAAAGACAAGATATACACAGCTTCACAAGGCGAAGTCTCGCGCAATCCCAAAGTCGCAGTGGTAACAGCCGCGTGCGAGATACAAAACACCGTATTTTCTGCTACTCGAGCTTATTAACATTATCGCGTACAAAATGTAGGTTGTTCACGAATTTCAAAGCTATAAATGGCGCAGTCAGAGCATCACCGCACCTTCGTCCAGAGCAGACGACAGGCCGGCGATAGTGTTAGATTTACTGTATATGCTACCTTAAAGGCCAACTCCGGCGATTTTCTGGCCATGTCAAAGTAATGGTGCTTTTATGTTCCTGAGACGCTCCTGTTACGGGCCCGACAGCAGAAATACTCGGCAAATTGCAGAATAATTTTAAATAAGCAAAAAAGCGCAACCCAACCGAGTGTACTGTCTACGTATGACGTAGACATTGTTACGAACGAACCGGAAGTCGTGCAAGGCATGCCGGTCACGCCGGCGCGGAGTATGAAAACTGTGACAGCCGGGACGACCAGCGAAGCGCCGGCCAAACCAACGCTGTCTGTCGCCTTGTGCACAGCAGACGCTCGCTGCAGCGGCCGAAGCGCCGAAGTTAGCGGTGCCTTCGGCTGCGTCACTTCCGCCGCCTTCCCAATACTGACGTCACAGACGCAATGTTGCCAATAATTGTGGGAAGCCAGGAGGTCGTTTGCAGACAATCTTTAAAATTCATTTGCAAACAATCTGCGCATGTCTCAAGTTTGTAATTTGGCATAAATGACGGAAACGTGCAAAGGAACGTACCCAGCGAATTTCATTGAGATCCATCGACCTCGAAAAAAACCGCGGTTGATCCCTCCGTCATAGGAATCGGAATAACACGAAAGTAAAGCGTGCCCTTACAGAAGTAACTGAATGCTTACTGTACATTGATATAAGAGAGTTTGCACAATGTATATTGATGTCTGGCAGCTAATGGCGCCGTTTAACGTGTATGCACCCACTTTGATGATTGGTGGTACATCTCCATCCCGACGACTAACGTCCATGTTAAATGATTAAAGAAACCCTTGTGGTAGCTGTAGTAGTTAACGGTGAAAGCGTAATCAAAGAACGAGGTGTGATAGCCAGAAGAGCGTCGCATATTGGACGCAGAACTTGGTCGCCATCACGCGGCATGTTAAAATGTGATTGAACAACACGGCCGGAATAGAGGGAAACGCAAAGCGCGTCGTGCCAACCCGGTAGCCCAGCTGCGATTTTTCTCGGGGCGAGCGCGTGAGCACGGAACGCGGTGTTACAGCCAGGTGAGGCAGGCGCGCGTCGCAGAGCTATTTTTGGTTTGTATTAGCGTGATGCTGAGCGAGGCTAACGCTTTTACGATTGGATTGGATTGATTGGATTTATGGCCTCACCCTTTGTAACGGGCGGGTATCAATGATGCCCTGGCCTAAGGACTTAAAACAAAGAAAAAAAGGAAAAGAAAAAGAAAGCGCGTACATAAAGTGGCTACACACACACACACATTCACTAACCACTGTATATCTACATGTTCAACGAGGAGAGCTTCGACATGTCAATTTGTGCGCACCTTTGTCCACCACTCACTGAGTCGCTTCTTGGTCGTAGCCACTCCGCCTCCATCAGGAGCGTCACTGGGCGAAAAGCCAAGCGCCTGCTGTAAGGTGGTGCCATCTGTAGGTGCTGTTGTGAGGCCCTCGCAGTTCATGACCAAGTGTTCGATTGTCTCCTCGTTGGAACCACATACCCGGCACAATGCATCACCCACGCTGTCATCAAAGCGCCGGCGGTATGCTAGAGTTCTGAGAGCGCCGGCTCGTGCCTCGAAGAGGAGGCTGCTGGCTACACTATTGTCGAAGAGAGATTCGACGTGGATCTTCTGTTTGTATTCTCTGTAGATCCTTAGCGTACTCTTCTTCTCCATGTCTCGGCGCCAAGTGTCAGCCTCCGTCTGTCGCACCTGGGCCTTAACTGCTTTGGACCACTTACGCTCGGTCTCCTCCTGCACAGGGCTCGCGTAGAAGCCGTGTTTCCTGCTGAGGTGCTGCAGTCTTTTCGACCATCTGGTGCGGATGCCATTGCGGTGAACATAATCAAAGATTCGCCGTGCCCAGCGATGTGGCTGCATCAGGCGCAACCTGCCTTCGTAGGACAGCTTGCTCCGAGCTTCCCGCGCTTCGAAACAGGACCAACCCAGGTCACCCTGGACTGCCTCGTTGGCAACGTTGCCGTGGCAGCCCAGAGCCAGTCGTCCCACGGCGCGCTGACTGCGTTCAAGCCACTCCCGGGTCGGCGCAGCGGGGCAAATCACCGCATTGGCAAAAGTCAGCGCCGGCACGTGTACCGCCTTCCATAGTTCGCGCACCATAATGGGGCGGTTGAAACCCCACAGGCACCTCCTACGCAGTACTTGGCTGGCCCTCTGGGATGTTTGTCTCAGGTGCCTCTCATGGTTTGCCGTATAGTCTACCTGTGCCCAGAAGTTCACTCCGAGGTAACGGTACTCAGGTGCTTCGGGCAGCAGTCCTCCACCTGGCAGTGTCAGCAAACCAGGAAGCACCGGGCCAGAGAAGTTGACCACCGCCGATTTCTTTGTGTTGAACTGCAGTCCCAGTGGCGCCATGGCCTCGGCACAGCTGGTAACGAGGGTCTGCAGGTCGCCACTGTTTCCCGCCAGCAGCACAATGTCGTCAGCGAATACCAGTCCCGGCAAGGTTTGCTGTTCTTTGAGCCCATCGCTTATGCGCTCCACTACAAAGCCCACCCCAGAGGCTAGTATTTTGCGCTCTACACCGGCGGTATATAGCATATAGAGTAATGGTGAAAGAGGGCAGCCTTGTTTTAATCCCTTTCCCACCCTCACCTCACTCGAGTAGGCTCCGTTTAGGGTGGCCACAACAGAGCTATCCTTATACAGGCGTCCGAGCAAACCAGTCCATGTGGGCGGCATCCCAAGTGCCTCCAGGTGCTGTAGTAATAGCTCGTGTGGTACACTGTCATAAGCCTTAGACACATCTAGGAAGCAGCCAACCAGCCCCCGTTCCTCCTTTCGTGCAACCTCTATACATTGGGTCAGGACAAAAAGGTTGTCTTCCAACCGTCGGTCACGCCGAAAACCGTTCTGTAACTCCGTGAGATGACCACCCTCTTCGGCCCACGTAGTCATCCAGACTTTAAGAACTTGTGCGAACACGCGGTACACTACACTTGTGATTGTGAGTGGCCTGTAGTCTCGTAGGAGGCCGGGGTCTCCCCCCCTTTTCGGGAGCAGGATTACTTTGCCACGTAGCCAGTCACTTGGTATAGGGCCACCAGCCAGGATTTCACTGAAGAAATCGGCCAGCTGGGCCCGTGCGCCAGCACCGAGGCGTTTCACCAGCCCCGCGGGAATGCCGTCGAAGCCCCGAGCAGTGCGGGCACCTATCTTGGAGATAGCCCTGTCAACGGCGCTCCTTGCCACTGTCCACCTCTGGTGGCCTGTGCCAGTCGGTTCTGAGTCATCTGGGCAGGGGAGTTCAGTATGTGTACTGGGATGTGGCTGCGCGTACAATTGGTGAAGATGGTTGGTTAAGGCTCGGTGGAGATCTGTGGTCTTGTCCCCGGTTGATTCTGTGCGAATTTCCGGCTGTGTTGCTTTGCCATCGAGCCGAGAGACATATGTCCAGAATTTGGCTGCTGCTCCTCTCCCTGCAGACTTGATTGCGTGGAGCGTCTTGTGATTGGCTTCTGCTATCTTCCGTTGTGTGATAGCCTGCATCTCCCGTTTTCGCCGCAGATATTCTTGCCACGTCGCCTGGACATCCTCGCTGTGGGGCCTCTTTACACACTGGCGGTGACATCGGTTGGCGGTTCGGCGGGCTTTTATTGCTGCTTGGACCTCCCCATCCCACCAACTCTTTCTGCTGAACCCTCGACGCGCGTTGACTATCTTCTCGTGTTTCCGCATGATCTGGCGGAGCTGGGCAATGTGGCCAGCTCCGCCTGTGCCCCGGCCGCTTGTTCGCGGCCGGGGCACAGTTCAAATTCGTTGGCCACTTCCTCGTAGGCCGCGTCGGGGAGAAACCGCGTAGCAGGCTCGTGTTTCTTCACCTTTTGTCGCCAAGGAGATGCTTCAAACTGCAGCCTGAGGCGATTATGGTCACTGCCCAAACTGTGCCGGCCTTCCTCATCAATATGCACATTCCGGAGGCTCTTGCCGAGCCTTGGTGACACAAGGGCATAGTCGATGCATGAGCTCAGGCCCCGTGCGCACCACGTATATGTGCCCTCGCAGTCTGCTCTGAGGTTTGCAATTTCAAGGGAAAGCTCCCCAGTCATCTCTAACAAAAGCCTCCCATTGTGGTCAGTGTAACCGTCGAGCTCCTGGATGTGGCCATTAAAGTCGCCTAGGATCAGCACTTCATGACCGTGCCCCCAGCGCTCAATGTCTTGTCTGATGCAGTGTACGATGTTGGTGTTCTCAGAGTGTTGGTTTGGAGCAACACCTAGGTAGACCACACACGCTAATACTGGCGTTGCGTGCACGTGGCCAACCATCCAGGTGTGTTCCGCACAGGAGTTGTCGATCGGTGTCCAGGTGCTGCCCTCTCGCCACAGGAACCCCACACCTCCACCCCCCCGGGCTGTACTTTCTCGATTGCAGCCCGCCCAGTTCCAAAGTGGATTGACTGGTGGCCTCTCTAGATCCCGAAGATGTGTCTCTGCCACTCCATACAACGTGATGCCTTCTTCCTCCATTCCAATATAGAGCTCCTCCCATTTCACCAAGCGCCGACCACCATGCAAATTGAGGAAAGCGACCGATATTCTTCCAGGTTTTTGGTGTCGAGCTCTGCGCCTCCGTTGCTGGGCCTTGGGCAAAAGTCGCCACCTCGCGGTGTGTTAAGGCATTGACAAAATTCAACTTCTATTCAGAACGCGCCGAATGGCACGGACACGTAAACGCGTTGCAGGTGCTAGTCGCGGAGGCCACCACTACCAGAGGTCAACACCACCCAGCCGACCGGGAGAGTGGTAGATATAAAAGGCGCGTTCGTAAAGCCGCTAGAGTCTGTGACCATGACGCAGTGGATAGCGTGCCCGGCATCTGTTGTTGCGGACCGAGAGGTCGTGGGTTCGATGCCCGTTGACGGAACCTTTTTTTCTTTGCAATCTGATTGTGCATATTTTTTCCACGTCATTTCCGTGACGGAAATATGTCACTGAAGTCTTGGTGGACCCCGGCATAAAACACTTTCGTGTTAAAATCGCCGGAGTTGGCCTTTAAAGGTAGCATATACAGTAACTCTAGATAGTGTTAGAGTTACTGTATATGCTACCTTTAGGTAGCAGAGTTGCGCCACTGTTTTCCGGACGCCGCTCGCTCTGCCTTCGATGATTCCAGCAACGCTATTCGCTGAGCGCCTTCACGTGGTCATAGGTGGCTCCTTTGCGCTGCGGAGAAGCCAACACTGCCAACACTTCGCAGGCGACGGCGACACTCCGTAGATTCCGGCGGCTCAAGGGCGGTTGACATCGGCGCTGTTGTTATTAGACAGTTAATAGTTTAGCGTTAGCGTGATAGCGGGGGTTTAGGCAATGTCGTTACCATGCCGCAAACGTTCGTTGTGGACAGCGTGTTTTAGTATAGCGGAATAGCGCTTACGTGCCCAAGCTGGGACGGTGGCGCCACCTAGAGGAGGGTGAATGCATTAAAAAAAAGTGAACAGAAAAGACAGAATTCTCGCCTGTACACACGCACGACGCAATATTACTAATTTTTTGTATATTTGCTTGCGTTCACTGTTTTATAATGTGACGAGTGCAATAAAAGCCCAATGAAGATCTGTTTAAATCAACACTGTTACTCTGTCGCGCGAGCGCGGCTCCTACGCGGGTGTTGAGTGGCTTTCCCGCAAGACTTCGGAGCCCAAGATGGCGTACCTTGGCGCAACTCTGCTACCTAAAGGTAGCATATACAGTAACTCTAGATAGTGTCAGCTGGCAGCGCCGCGTCGCGGCAAGCGTGCGAAGCGCGGCGTCCTGCGAGCTCCTATCGTTCGGCGCACGAACTGACGGGCATCTAAAAAATAGAGGATGTACCTCTTAGTCAAGTTTCAAGGGGCAGCTTTTGCACATATTGTAGTTGCTTTTATTGCGATAGCGCTTAAGCGGACGCCCTGTGCGATTTTTCGCCGTCGCCGTGACGTTCTGTGTATAGCTCGTGCGCGATATGATCGCGCCCCGCGTGCCCTATGCTGCGTGTACGCGGGAAAGCACGCCAGCTAGGGTCTGCCGATCGAGAAGCATGGAGGTCTGACATCACGCGGTTACCATAACGCCGTCTTCTGGTAGAGTGTACTTCCGGCGCGTGCCTTGTGTTGGAAGACACGTGATCAAAGCGCTCGCCTGCGCGTGGCGTCAATTATA
This sequence comes from Rhipicephalus sanguineus, assembly GCF_013339695.2. NCBI lineage: Eukaryota > Metazoa > Arthropoda > Arachnida > Ixodida > Ixodidae > Rhipicephalus > Rhipicephalus sanguineus. Next base: position 67,781,436 of record NC_051182.1, read on the forward strand.
GTGTACTAGAATAATTCTAGTACACTATAGCGTCAATCATCTCGCGACCATATCGCGGCTGAGCGCACACGCGGCCCTGCGCGCGCCACATCTCTCCCCGGAAAGCGCCGTTTCTCTAGCCGCGCCGCTGCTTCCGGACACAGTTGCTTTTTCATTCCAGCCATACTCGCCGCCGAACTTCGGAATGCTCTGCGTCGGCAGTGCACGCTTTTGTACTGCTCGGTAGACCTCCATGCTATCTCACCCCGGAAGGCCCCGCCAGCTCAGGCTGCTCAGTAGTGTTCCAGTTATCAAACGGTCAACGAGGCATTTGTCGGTAGGGGCGTCCAAATGCGGCATTTTCAGAAACGCACTAATTGCGCGCTAATATTTACCGGCCGATAGGAAAGAAAAGCACAGGAAACGCAAATAATACAACATGACTGCTTTTTTTATGCTTTCTTAGCCTTTTCGAAGGTGCTATACTTTCTGGTACGCGTCGGACTATGTCGAGCATGCATGTTAGCATCGTTTCGCAGAAATTCCGGTGTCGGCGTCGTCGCCGTTGGTTGTGAGCAAAAAATCGGCGTTGCCCGTGAGAGAAAATTCGAGATAGATGCAAATACATAAATGATAAAAAGATATTGGGTACGAGTCAGAATGGAACCTAGGCAAGCAGGTGTTCTACCACGGACGAACGCCAGTGATTGAAACGAGAACCTCACCAGGCGTCAAAGCATGTGGATTGCGCAACGAGTAGGTTTTAAAGTTGCTCAAGGGGTGCAGCTGCTCCGGTGCGCGTGGCACGGACGCGTAGTGGTTACTTTGCCAATTTGCAAAAGGAAGACTTATGGCGCGTAGTGGGCACTTCGCATATATACTTGTAGTAGACATTCTACGATCCTTTGAAACAGACAATGTTACGCGCACAAACGTTCCTTTCCTTGCGGCACGGTTGAAGGCGATGCGCACGGCGCCCGATTACGTTACCGCGTTCTACTCTTGAAGGCGAAGCTCAAGCGTCCTCCTAATTTCTTTTTTTTTTATTGCGATAGCAATTATATGGACAGTCTCGGCTGGATTTTGCCGTCGCCGCCGTCATGCACCGTATATGTATAAGTATATATATATATATATATATATATATATATATATATATATATATATATATATATATATATATATATATATATAAAATAATTCAGAAAAATGCTTCCGAAGCGCGGAATCGAACCAGCGACCTCTCGTTCCGCAGCGCGTGGCGCTGAAAGCGCAGATCCTTCAGGTAGCTAACGGCGAGTGTTATATACACACCCTTTAGCGCTGGACGGACTCAGAGACAGCAGGCGCTTATAAGCGTTTCTTCATTACCAGCGAGATGGCGCGAGGAGCGCATTTAAAAGCCGTCGGCGAGGTCGCTCACTTCTTATATTTGCGCAGGGAGAACCTTGCCCTTCCGCTGTCTGCTCGCGCGGTTTTCTAGTGGTGAGAGGAAGAGGGATGTTTCGAGCTTTCACCGTGATGTCCGCGCTCATGTTACGGAGCGTACGAAAGTCACTCGAGCTCAAGCTCAAGGGAGGCCGCTAAATGAACAAACAGAAGATGAGCGCGAACTATCGAGTGTCACAGCTCGACACTTGAAGCACGCTAGTTTCCTTCGCTGCTTCGGCCGCCTTTGCAACAGGAGCGCTGTTCAAACTGAGAGTATCCATTGGCGAGCCTCACTTTGTATAGCATTAGTTTCTTGCTATCGCATTCATTGCTTTTCTAGAATTCACGAGCTTTCTTTATCATACAGTAAAAATTAGCACCCTCAGCATACGTTGTTCAAAACACCGGCAATTATATTTTCGTTATAAGAACGCTGACAAAAAAATCACACCATCTCCCACTAAAGGGGACCTTGAGGCGATGAGAAGCAGCGTTTCGGCATGTAGAGCCTGCGTTTCAGAGGGGGAGTGGAGAGAGGGGGAGAGATGGAGAGGGGAGGGAAGAGTGGAAAATGGGAGAGGGGCAAGGGGAAGTGGAGAGGGGTGAGGAGAGGGAGAGGAGGTGTGTGGAGATGGCAATATCGTATTCGCTCATTCGCGATTGAGACAGTATATATACCTCTCGACGTAGATATATAATTATAACTAACAAATGTAATTAACAAAAACTTACTGGCGACTCCTCTACTTCCTTGCAGGCATAGGTCGGCAAAAAAATGTGAGCTCACTCAGGCTCACTCAAGAAATATATTTTGCTCTGAGGGCTCACTCGGACTCAGACTGACCAAAATTTTCCTCGACCGGAGTCACTCGGACTCAGACTCACTAAACTTTTTCTCAACCGGACTCACTCGGACTCAAACTCACCAACATATTACACAACCGTACTCACTCAGACTCAGATTCACGGCTCGATCTGAGTCTGTGAGTCTGAGTGAGTCGACTCATGAGCTGAGTTTGCCGACCTATGATTGTAGGCAATATTTACAAGATTTTCTTTGCCTAACGCAATCGCCGTTTTGAACCATGCATGATAGGGGCGCGGCCACAAATATTTTTCGGGGCTGCTTCAACCAACCTTCATGTATGTTCGTGCGTGTGTTTTTATGTGTGCGTGCCATATCTATACACATGCAAAATTGACAATTTTCGTGGGGAGAGGTTGAATTCCTCCCTTCCCCTGGCTACACCAATGGTGCGTGGCACACCTATACGTAGTCCTCAAGGTACAGAACAAGGAAATGAACTGCAGCAATTATGGCAAATACATACATACATACATACATACATACATACATACATACATACATACATACATACATACATACATACATACATACATACATACATACATACACTATAAAAACTGGTAAGCGTATCGCAAGAGTAAGAAAGCCGAGTTACTCTTCAGAACATTCTCTTACTCTCGCAAAGCATCGCATAGAGTGAAATGCACGTTCACTCTGTACGAAAGGAGAGAGTGAAATGTGCCTATTCGCAATGCCCATAGACTGTCGCGCCACCGAGCGGAATTCAGGAGCGTCCTCTCGAGGAGGGTTAGTAGACGACAAAATGGCGGCACTATGCAGTCGCTCCCTTGTTCGGCTGTGCTAGCCTCAGTGTTAACGCGTTGGCAAGAAAGGAACACTACGACTTTGCATGTTCCCTTCATCAGTGAACAAACCGGGCCTTCCGTGACACGAGAAATCTGATTCGTTCTTGCGAGACGCGAAGTTTTCGTGAAAATACGTGGCAACTCGCGCTTTCAATGCTAGCCCACAGTGTACACATACCATCAGCTTCGCGAGGCTTTCTGTAGCCACGTAGCTAAGTTAAATGTTATCGTCTGACATATTCAGTTGAAGCTCACCCTGTTTTACTTGCATATATAATTGGTCAGTGTTTCTTGTAGTGCATGAGTCCCATAACACTGTACGCGGGAGGGAGGTCGCGCGGGCTCGCGATGTGCTCATGTATAACTGAGCGATCTCAAGTTGGCGATACATTAAAATAGGGCCTCTACCCTTTGTCAGCAAACCGCTGTTACGAATCGTGCGAGCGACTTTCAATCATTCGAGGACGCGTCTGCTCGACGCCTTTCGTGGAGCGAACGCTTCGCCAGCGTGTTGGGTTTCCAAGCCACAGCTGCGCCGCTTGTTTTTGTACGTTTGTTGATATGTGGCAGCACACTGCAAGCGATTTCCTTGTTGACCGGTCTGAGAGCAAAACGTTCTCCGCGCCCAGATGGCCCAGACGTCTGTCTAATTGTAAACGTGGTGACGCGGAGTGGTCGAAGTCGTTCGGCGGAGGAAATTCTTCAGATTGCTTTCAGCAGTGATGTAGAAAGAAACTATCTTGACGACGAGGATTTTTCACTGGACGTAGAAGACTGTGAAGGCACCGAGAGTGACAGCGACGGTGAACGATCAGCTGCTAACTCACAAGGAGCGAGTTGCACTTCACGTCCCCTCGTGCGTTAATGTTCTTTCACGCTCGTAAGTCACTTTGATTGTATTTAATGTATAATATCCTTGAGCGAGATCAAAATAAAAGCATAGTTCCTCTTGTGCATTGCATGTATCACAATTATTGTGGATATTGTGGAGCGCCGCATGCCCCCAACACGCTCGAGCTCGACCAACGAAGCTAAATGGTTAGAGCGATGGAACGTGCAGTCACGGCCACAATCCACGCCTCTCGGCGAACTTCTTCGACGTTGCGAAACGCATACGTGTTTATTCTTTTCGATATTCATGTTTCGATCGTGCTGATCGAACCTGCAACATGCGAGTGAAGTACACACGGCTAGAGTCTCAGCATGGCTGTGACACAAGCGCTACTGAATGGCATGTTAAATGCTTGTGTTCCGTTGAAGACGTAGCTCCGCGTTTTCGACTGCGCAAGTAATGACGACGGGGTATTATCAAAGAACACTTTTATGTTTGCAAGCCATCATCACGCGCAGCAGCGATGGCGCTACTCGCTGGCGGCCTACTAGTGCGGCAAATCCGTCAGGCAGGCTCGGTAAGTACTACCTCGGAGTGCCGTTCAGCTCATACGTCAATTCTAGTTCATACAGGTTTATGTAGCACGCACAGGATTTCGCAAAGCATCGTTATGCACGGTAACGGAGCTGAAATATAACCTTTCACTTCGCAGCAAATAATTAGGTGGCGAGTACTTGGCACTTTCCATGGTTTGGGAAAGTATTTTAGTCTCATATCCATTTCAGCGCAGCTCATGACTTCATCCGCTGAAAGTGGCACGGTCCGTACGTCCGCACGTCCTATCTGTTCCTATGCTAACAAACGGGTTGACCCTCCTCCTGGCGCCATATTGAAAAGCACGGCGCGCCACCTATAGTTCGTGGGCATTGCGAATACTCCACCTCTATCTGAGAGAGTGGAATGCCCGTATACTCTTCTCGCATGGCAGAGTAAAACGCAGTTATACTCCTGCTCCTGATATATAGTATATATCGATGTGCCGGCATACCGCGAGCGATGACCGCTCATTATTAAGCGCACGCATATACAGTAGAGAACATTGCATTCGTCGCGGGGCTGGAGACGATTAATAAAAAAAAAAAAAGCAGCGTTTCCAGCGCCTCCCAGTGCTTTTCAGTGTACATGAAAGCACTGGAATAAAGCCTAAAAAAATATCTGCGTTTTTAGCTTTGTATTTGTGCAGTTAAGTAAGCGAATATCACCTCATCGAGTCGGTCGACGATCGAAACTACATTCGAAAGGTTTTTAAGTTCTTCGTATTTCAGTATCCACGTTTTTCGCTCGAACGTCGCGCACGGAGTACACTGCCCTAAGCTAAAGGGTCCGTACGGCTAGAGTGCGCTATTACGGCTGTAGTCGCGGAACGTGAACAATAATGGCCGAAAATATGTCCAAGGGCGTGACGAAAACTGAAGTGTTCAATGTGCAGTTAGGAAGTACAGCGTTTTCTACACAGAAATGACCAACCGCTTAGCTGGTCAATGCGTATGCCGCACATATCCTCGGTTACGCTACTCTTGTTTGCTGAGAAAAACGGGCCGGATTGACGTTCTCATACCGGGAAGCACAAAAGAAACAAATGAACTATCTTGTATTTGGTTGTCGCATGTACGGAGATACTCAAACCGGCGTTTCTAAACAAGAAAATGAAGACAGATCACCAATATGGTCAGTGCAATCAGTGACAACATGAAAGAAAAAGGACATGTTCGTCGTCTGCGAGTGTGGCATCTCGACCATGTCAATGTTGGATCAATAATCAGAGATGGAGTAGCTATGGCATACCGGAATTGCACGACACGTCTAGTAGTCAACAAGTCACTGAGCGCTCCCATTGACATAAGGCGTTCTGTTCGTCAAGGCTGCCCGCTCAGTCCTCTATTGTTCAGTCTATACATAGAATCTTTGTGCTTAGCAATAAGTGAAAACAGCAGCATTCACGGCTTTAGATTACAAGCATCGGAAGTTAAAATTCTCGCGTATGCAGACGATGTGCCAATTTGTTGTACTGATCAAGAAAGTGTTAGCGCTGCCATCAAAGTAGTTAAAAGCTTCGGCAATGCAACTGGCAGTTTTGTGAACTGGGGAAAGTGCCTCGGCTTCTGGCATGGAAAGTGGCCGTCAAGACCAGACTATTTTGCCAATGTTAAGTGGGTGACCACACCCGTTAAGTATACTTGGTATCCCGCTGGAATGTTATAAAGATAATGAGAACTACTGGCAAGAACAAGCGAGAGATATTCAGCTGAAAGCCAACAGATGGAACGGTAATCACCTGTCAATGTTTTCGAGAGCGACTGTTTGCAATCTGTTCTTTGCCGCAAAACTTTGGTATGTTATGCAAGTATTGCATTGTTCAAGGGCAAACATACACAAGCTCCATCGCATATTTGCAGTTTTCGTTTGGGCGTCGAATTGGGAGAGATGCAGTCGAACTAATCTGTTTAGACGAGTGAAACAGGGAGGGTTGGGATTACCACATCTTTTCATATGCCAAGTAGTAAACAGGTTCCTTTTCTTCCGCAACACAAATGATCCTTTCCTGCGTACGGTGTGCCAACTGAGACTGATGCGGGCTTTACCTGGATATGTGGTTGGTAAGAATCACATGACAGGCGCTGTCTGCGGGTATCTTAAGGAGGTTATTCTAAGTGTACGCTTTTTATCTGTTAGATTTTCTAATGAGTATCTGTTTTCAGTGACACGTAAAAAGCTGTACAAAGATGTATGTGATGCTGTTCTACCTGTACCTCTATACCGAGCCATATACATTGGAAGTCAAGGGCAAGATGTGCTTAAGAGGGTGAAGAGAATGCAAGTGGCTCCTGCCGCGAAGTCTTTCTTTTTAAAGCTTCATACAGGTACATTATCTGTCAAGGCATTTCAAGAAGACCGTGGTCTTTTCTTACCTTGGGGGCCAGATTGCCTCATCTGTAAAAAACCGGAAACTATAGACCACGTTTTCTTACATTGCTGGGAAGGAGTTTATTTTTGGGATGTGCTTCAAAGGACGATAAAGAAGGATTTGCCGTTAGATCCACATGGTATAAGATTTCGGCCAGTAAATGATGAAGAGGGACTCCCTTTTGACTTGATTATGCTAATTGGCCTTCACTGTTTATGGCGGGCTCGCATGGCGGGGTTTTATTGCGATTCTGACGCACGGCCCGCACGGATGTATTTTCGTGAGTGTATGACTAAGTTTGTGGAACTCCAGAAAGCTCAGGAGTTTGTACCTGAGTGGTTGTCGAGGGCAGAACCCTTGACAGCGCTCGAGGAATTTTAAATTTGTGTCTGTCCAGTGGGACTGACACAACTTTTGTCTTTTCTTTCATGTCCTTATTGTTTGATGTACGTGTCTAATAACAGCCAATAAAGCAAAAAAAAAAAAATAACGAGTGTGGCGTTGTGGTAGCGCGTCTGCCTCACAATCAGAGGGTCGCTGGTTCGAACCTTACTTGTGCGTCCTTTTTTTTTGTCGCAGTGCTCGTTATTATGTCATCATTACGATCTACGCTTGAATAATTTCTCAAATGCAATTTTAAGGCCCTATTTGGCCCGAGTTCTATTTCTTTCTTGAGGTGTACTACTACTCCTTTCAGAGGGGTCCCGCTACTCTGCTTCGGCAAGAGTTACGTTACTCTGTTGAGGTGGAGTACTATAATCCTTTCGGGGGGCATTACTATACTCTGCCTCAAGAAGAGGTGATTTACTCTGGAAAAGAGAGTTAAATATGGGACAAGAATATACTCTCCCAAAGAGAGTGCCCAGCACTCTCTTAGTTCTTAATACATACATACATACATACATACATACATACATACATACATACATACATACATACATACATACATACATACATACATACATACATACATACATACATACATACATACATACATACATACATACATACATAAGGTCCATTCGTTTCACCTGCACTTCGTGAACCGGTTCACGGTGGCGCTGCACTCCGGCATTCGTTTCACGAGTTCAACATGGCGGCGTCGGCACCGCGGTATTCGTTTCGAAAAAGTGCAGCCGTCGTGCAAGGCTAGTTCACGAATTCCCTGCACTTACTCGTGAGGTAGTGCCGAGTCCGTGCAGCACAAGATGGCTGTAACCGCAGCAGACGACGCAGCCGGCTGCATTCGTGGCTATTTTAACGGCGCCCAACAAATTCGTCACTGAATGTTTTCCGGTAATTTGAAATGCCAGGCAGCGTAAGCGGCGGCGACTTTTACGAATTACAACATCCACAATTCGCGAGACAGCCGACCGTAGCAGAGGGCTTGCACGACATCTGCACTCTCGCATTCGTTTCGGCATCTCGTTGCTGCTGCACTTTCTTAAACGTTCCCTGCACTCTGACGTCACCACCATGAACCAGTTCAGATAGTGCAGGGTGAACGAATGGACCTATACATACATACATACATGCATACATACATACATACATACATACATACATACATACATACATACATACATACATACATACATACATACATACATACATACATACATACATACATACATACATACATACATACATACATACATACGTGCACATGCATATTCGAAAACGGTGCGTCAGAAACCGCAGATAACCGCTACAAAGCCTTAAGCTTGCATATAGGTTTGGCAGGTAGCTTACGGAAGGGCAAAAACGTGAGGTGACTAATTATATGCATTGACGCCATAGTACAACCCGCAAAACTCGTGCGCTGCCTGATGCAATAAGGCTAATCTGAGATGCAAATAACTGGCATCGTGCACTACATGGACGCGTGCCAACGTTCCGTCTAACCGTAAGTACACACCGTAATACACTTGTATAAGGTCGAATATTAGTTCCAAACTACGTTCGACTCGACTGACGCAATGAGCCCACTTCGCGTAGAGTGAGTGTTCGGCATTCACCCGCGGCATGTCGTTTCTTTATCAAATGCGGAAGCATTTCTATGCCGACTCTACGAGAAAACTGTATGTACGTCCTTCACGTGAGATTATCGCCGCTATTAAGAAATAAATGTACAAAACACATTAAATTTTCCTTAATGGGTAAGAAAGTTCCAGGGAACGCAGCGACAACGCACTTTCCTATATACTTACACATCACCTAGACAATTTCCGAAGGTGGTTCTGCGTCGACTGTTTTTCGAGCGCTTTAGCTTACAATTATTTCATAATTACGACCACTTGAACTGAAAATTACATACCATAGCTTCTCAAACGCGTTTCCATATTTGGCTTAATTCACGACGTGGCTTTGTCGACTGAACGAAGACAAAGATGGCAGCATTTTCTATAGTGAGCCCTCGTATAATTTCTACGGAGCACCTAAATATCGCTTCTTTCTGTCATAAAACGATTTGGATCACCTCGCAGCACCACGCGCACCGCAGCTTAGGCCTTACGAAATGATACGGCTGAGTAAGTTTAGGGAAAAGGTCCCACGGACTAAAGGTATACGTCGGAGTACGGACTTCGCGCGCCCCTCAGTTGATTAGTGGGGGTGCGGACCCGCGAAAACGAAGTAAACAACAACAACAACAAAAAAAAGCCCCTAGGCGATCACGCTTCATGCGAAATTCTTTCATTCACAAGCAAGGCGAGTACCGACTTCCGCAATGAGGACGGATACTCTCGCGTATATCTATACATAACCAGGAAGGCGTGTCATATTGCAACCTTGGCGGATTACGCACTTGGTTTCGCTCGACTTCGACTGGCCTTCACCTTTCACGCGAACGCGTGGTGAAACGTGTCGCGTTCGTTCATACAAGCCGTTCCGACCAATAATTATCACGGGTGGAAGCGGGCTTCAATCTTTTGGAGGAGCTCAGGAAGCAGGAATAATGCTGTTTTGGAGCAGCTTTGGAGCGGTAAAAGGAGAGTTTTGGAGCAGTTATGGAGCATCAAAAGGTGTGTTTTGGAGCAATGCAAGTTACTTTTAGAGCAGATTTCTAGGGTCAAGCATCATTGTTAATTCAATATTTTTATTCGCAGTAAACACAAAAAATTCCTATAATTTTTTTTTACTAAACATTCAATACGATGAACCGATCAGACTTACCACAAATTACATATACCTTACAGAGCGATAATTCAGAGAAAATAAGAGATAAGAGATGCAATTGGCAAGATACACTTAACCAGACCTCAGACGAATGAAAAACGTTCACACCGCAGCTAACATGAACGGTTGAACACTAGAGATAAGCTAATAAGAATTACCTTCATTCTAAACCCAATGAGACTCTATCAAAATAAATTCAGAAAGCTTATGCTCCTATTACCAAAGCGCCACAGCCTACATGAGAACCGAGAGGGAAATCGAAATAAGCAATTCACTGCATAGCGAAACCCGAATTCACTTCAGAGAATTTTTTTTATGTCAACATTCACAAAACACAACTGCTAGCTAGCATATGCAAGTGAGAAGGCGAGAAAATTGACATGTTCACTTTTATTGCGATAGCAATTATATGGATACTCTCGGCGGGTCTCGCCGTCGCCGTCATGTTCCGTAAACGGTCCAAATCCATAACGTGCCCCACGCATCGTATGTTCTAGCAGCGAGTAAAAGCACGCAAGTGCTGCGGACGAACGCGGCAGAAGCAGAGATGAAAAGAGCCGGCCATTTCCGTCGCACGGCGGACGCATGCGACATCAGGCCGCGTGCGAGGCCTGCTGTCGATTGTTCCTCAAGCAGAGGAAACGCCCCGCCCGTCTTTCAACGCGCGACGGAGCTTGAAGGGACGCCGGGGGAGAGGAGGGGGGGGGGCTGCGTCGTTTAAAGCAGGAACTGCGGACTTTGATTCCAAGGGCGCGCGCGCTATCTCGGCAGACAGCGAACGGCCCGCTTACTTCGCGTTGAGACGACAGACAGCACGTAAACAGTTCCATTCCCTGAAGCGGCCGTACTCCCGTACACCAGTGTTTCGTAGTGTTACACGAGATCGGATCCAAAGGAGTTAGCTGCAAGCCCTACTTCGTACAATTACAATTTCTTGCTATCGCATTCATTACTTCGCCCTTGCGGCGGAATTGAATTTTTTTTTTCGTCGCATCACTAACGTCACGGGGAGCGCGCCAGCTGATGATGATGATAGGAGCTCGCTTGGGTGCGTCACGTCGCGGATGACAGCGGCACGTGAAGGCACCAATGACCGCTTGGGAGCGGTCTTAGGCGCCTAATGCGTTTTTGGAGCAGGATGGCGCAGCAGAAGCGGATTGGCGCAGCGTGGCGCGAATGGCGCAGCGCTTCCACCCCTGAATTATCCATCGGAGGCCCCTTAATTGTACGTTGCAAATGCACAATTGTGTCGGTCATCTTGAAAGTTAGCTCGGCAGTGACAAATTGAAATATTCGTGCTCAATACGTGAAGGCACAAATCTATGAAAGCATAGTTATTATATTGTTACCACGATTTCTTTGAGATAACACACATATGCTGTCCTGATATATGCGGTTGTGCGATCAATTACAGGAAAAAAAAGAACACCACGAAGCGTGCAAGGAGTACTGCGGAATTGGCACGAAAATGTATATCCGTTCCAGCACACAATGTGGCATTTTCGTCTCTCTCCGCGATTATTGGATAAGAAGCAGCTTTTGTCACACCAGGCATGAAGAGGTTACCACTCTACACGAGTATGAAAGTCGTGCATCTCGCATCTAAGTTGCATATTTAAACAAATATCTTAAGTTTTATCATTATTAACACCAGACTTTTTTATTACTAAGAAGTAAACTGGTTTGTGATCTCAGGAGGATCACAGCTCCCGGGGTCTCCCCCATTTCGCTCCTGTCAATTTTCAAGATTTACAAGGAATCAAGTACTTGAAATAATCATTTCGGGTATAAATTCAAATGCAGCTGAAACGAGTCTTTCTCCGTCCTTCCGTCCTATATGTCCACGGTGTCGGAACGAAATGTTTTTCGTTTTGGCTTTTGTTTCGTTCCACGTGAAAAATTTTCGTCCCGTTTCTGTATGGAACGAAAAAAAAAAAATGTTCCGTAACGGTTCCTAACGGTCTTCATTTGTGCGCAAGAATTTGAAATCAAAGTAACTATAAAAACAGTGTTTAATTTTCTCATAAGTGGATTATGAATTATCTAAGCAGGCTCAATGCTTTGCGTCAAGGGAGTGAGCATGATCAGCGGCACGTCACCGAAACGCTAGCCTGTGTGACTGGCACACCAAGGTCTATACTTGAGTTAAAGGCCAACTCCGGCGATTTTTCGAGGTCTATGGATCTCAATAAAACTCGCTGGGCACGTTCCTTTTCACGTTCCCGTTATATATGCCAAATTACAAGCTGGAGACATACGCAGATTCATTGCAAATGAATTTTATTGATTGCCCCGACTCTCCCCCGCTTCCCAAAATTATTGGCAACATTGGGTGCGTGACGACATTTTTGTTAAGCGGAAGTGACGGAACCGAGGGGCCCCTAGAGCGTCTGCTATCCGCAAGGCAACAGTCGCGAGTGTTTGGCGAGCGCTTCGTTGGCTGGGCGTGTGAATTTCAGTTCCTTGTGGTAATGCGTGCGACGAGTGGCAAGTGGTGTCGCGTTGTGGGCTGCACACGATTCCCCGTTGGCAGTCACGAAACACTCGCTCCTCTACCGCGCGGAAAGTACGGTAATACCGTACCGGCTAAAGAATGCACATGCTTGAACACCACGGAAACACTTCCCGTAGCAAATACAGGGTGCACCGTGACCGGGCCTGTATCGGTGTACGGTGAGCTTCGCGTCGTGCGAAACAACGTAACCTAATGGTGCGAAAGGTGGCTCATACTTGGCTTATATTACATTCCTTCGGCCGTACCAACGCGATGTTGAACGCCGCTATTGCCAAACTTATGCACTCTTCCCATAGCAATATTAAGAAGCTTTAGTTAGTCCGCGAACTTCTCAGTGATAGCATTTTACCCGATCACGGCTCCACAAACTTGAGCGGATTCTTGAGCTTCCTGGACAGGTGGTGCCATCTGGCGGTGGAATGTGCAACCAGGCAAGCAAAGAGCTAAACAGGTGAGTTCCACTTCATCGAAGAGGAATGGCCATTACAGTTGGCCTCCAAATGCGTCGGAATCGCAGCTGTCATTTTCCGACAGCTCAGCTTGTGCACGTGACAAGGTCAGTCACACACAAGATTTCCGACGGAGTCACCTTTCAAATGAGCGTCTGCTCTTCGCCGCTTTCGCAGCTTTCATACTACGCGCTGGCGGGACCGGCATGCTTTGCATGATTTCCGGTTTTGTAACCACTTATACGTCACGCGAAGACAGTATGCTCGGTTGGGTTTCGGTTTCGGGTGTTGCGCTTTTTTGCTTATTTAAAATTATTCTCCAATTTGCCTAGTGTTTCTGCTATCGGACCCGTGACAGGAGCGTCTCAGGAATATAAAAGCACCATTACTTTGACATGGCCAAAAAATCGCCGGAGTTGGCCTTTAAGGTAGGTCACCACCTTCAAAAACGCATTTGTTGAAAAAGAAAGTGTTTTGGGGGATTTAATATTTTCAAGCTCCCTGTCGATTCAAGAATATTTAGCAAAACGAATAATGCAGCTATCTTAAACCGTTCGAAAGTTATGACCATTTTTCCAACCCCTCCTAAACGCATCCGAAACCGAAACTGAAGGTTTCCGATTCTACAACGCCTGCCATTTCGTCATAAATGTCTTTACGTATACATATTATGTAATTCTAAGTTCTCTAAGTACGTTCTAAAGCTTGTGGAACATGATGTGTTCGATTTATTTTAAAATTTCCACTACACGACTGCGGCACTCTGCTGTTTAAGCGTTTTCGCTCGGCTGTCTGCTTTTTTGCATGCTTTTTTGAGCTCTTGGACTTAGTTCTGGCTTTTCAAAAAGAAAGTTATAGTACTTCATGAAATATGGCGAAGTATAGGACGAAAAAGAAGCGTCAACGCGAGTTAGGGAATCAATATACCAAGCGTGAACCCACTGTGGAACACGTGGATGAGAGTCAGCTAAAGACGCAAAACGAGCTAGGAAACTTAACATCGTGGTTTAGCGCTAAAGAAAGACAGACACATGTGAGAGACAGGACAGGCGCTTCCTGTCTCTCACATGTGTCTGTCTTTCTTTAGCGCTAAACCACGATGTTAAGTACTCACCAACTCGCCCAACAACAAGTTCTTATTGAGCTAGGAAAAAAATACGTTCTTCAGCTCGTTCAAAAGGAGATTGTGCCTCTTCAAAGAAGGTCCCAAGCTACGAGCCTGGTGAATTTCAGACATATTGAATGTTTTTCTTTTTGTTGTTGTTGTTGTTGTTGTTACACAGACATTCCGTTCAAGTCTTTAAAGCCATTTCTCTCAAAACATGATTTTTTTTTGCTTCCTACAGTAACGCGAACAGTGATAGCTTTATTTCTATTAAATACTTTCACACAAAATTTTCCGTGCTATTTCTTAATAGGTGGAACTGTGCATTCAAGCATAATGATTGAAAACTAGCGGTAACTTATTGTACTATAGTCAATTGTGTGCGAAACAAACCTGGCAATTGTCAGCTTTAGCAGTTTTCTTATGATAACGAATCTTAACTTAGAGATATGGTGATCGTGGAGGTTAGATGCACAGGATATTGTCCTGGCTACGCACTTGCCAAAAGGCGTTTCAATTGCCCCAGAAGTTTTTTAGTTATGACTGTTGGCGCAACATGCATATTTTTTGGCGCATTTAGATTTTTATAAATTTTATTTCTTTTATTTTTGTCAATTTCATCATATTAAAGTTTTACTTTACCGAAGCCTTACAAGCCAAAACCATAATTATAACTTTTGGACTAAAACTGCAAATTTTTTTCTCTAAGGTGGTGGCCTACCTTAATATAAACAGATCGGTTTGCCACTCTTTTCGTCTATCGCAAAATTTCAACGCATCTTCACCTTGCAATCCCCGCCTGAGATACGCGCTAATACTGGCCCCTGAGGTATGCATTAATGCTCGCGTTGAATGACCTCGGTTCTTTCGTATTGCCAACATTTCCCTTGAATCGAAAACCGATAAAAATTTTTTTCGGTTTTACTCCCGAACGAAGAGTGAGTGAGTGAGTGAGTGAGTGAGTGAGTGAGTGAGTGAGTGAGTGAGTGAGTGAGTGAGTGAGTGAGTGAGTGAGTGAGTGAGTGAGTGAGTGAGCGAGCGAGCGAGTGAGTGAGTGAGTGAGTGAGTGAGTGAGTGCGAGCGATCGCGCACGTGTGCGTGCGTGTGCGTATACGAGAACATGTTTCACGTGCGTCTCCTCCTTCCTGTACTATCAAGCATAACTTCATGTCGCAAGTAGAAAAAAAAAATCGGCAGATCCCACGCAATGTGGGAATCGATGTAATGCGAAGCAGCCAGCAAAGAGCTGCATACATCGCCTTGTTTGTCTTTCAGCGAAATGAAATCATTCATGCCATGCCATCTAGTCCACCATATATCGCATGTTTGTCATGCACGCATGCATGCACAATCTAGTGTACACCATGCCAAGGAAACGCATATTCTGGTATATAAATGCATGACCCGTCGTTTATTTTCATCACGCACTCGTGTCATGCCATACCAATTTTGGTATACATCACGTTAACAAAACGGCCGGAAGCGAGCCATGACAGTGGCATGTAAATCATACCGTACATGGCATGCATAACATGATTCGCATGTTGAGACCTCTCATTTATGTTTGTCATACAGTCACATCGCGCAATACCAATTTTGGTGTATATCAAGCTATCGAAACGGCCGCGAATGCACCATGAGCGTGGCATGTAAGTTATCACATACATGGCATGCATGTCATAGTTTTCATGTTACCACCTGTTATTCATGTTCTTCATACAGTCACATCGCGCAATACCAATTTTGGTGCATATCAATCTAGCGAAACGGCCACGAGTGCGCCATGAGCATGGCATGTAAATCATGTCGCACATTTCATGCATGTCATGATTATCATGTTACCACCTTTCACTTACGTTCGTCATACAGTGGCGTTGCGCAATACCAATTTTGGTGTATACCAAGCAAACGAAACGGCACGAGTGCGTCATGAGCATGACATGTAAATCATGTCATGCATGTCATGTATGTCATGATTTTCATGTTACCACGTCTCATTTACCTTCGTCATACAGTCGCTTCGCGCAATACCAATTTTGGTGTACATCGAGCTAGCGAAGCGGCCGCGAATGCATCATGAGCGTGGCAATTAAATCATGACATACATGGCATGAATGTCATGGTTTTCATCTTACCAACTGTCATTCATGTTCTTCAAACAGTCACATTGCGCAATACCAATTTTGGTGTATATCAATCCACTGAAACTGCCGCTAGCGCATCACGAGCGTGGCATGTAAAGCAGGTCGTACATGACTTGCATGTCATGATTTTCATGTTACCACGTCTCACTTATGTTCGTCAGACAGTCGTGTCGCGTAACACCAATTTTGGTGTATATCACGCAAGCGAAACGGACGCGAATGCACCATGAGCGTGGCATGTAAATCATGACATACATGTCATGGATATCATGGTATTCATGCTACCACCTGTTATTCATGTTCTTCATAAAGTCACATCGCACAATACCAATTTTGGTGTATATCAATCTAGCGAAACGGCTGCGAGTGCGCCATGAGCGTCGCATGTAAATCATGTCATACATGACATGCACATCATGATTTTCAGGTTACCACGTGTCAGTTATGTTCGTCATACAGAAATGTCTCGTCATACCAGTTTTCGTATGTATCCCTTCATTTAAACGGCCGCGAGCGCCCCGAGACCATGTCATGTAAATCATGCTGCACATGACATGCGCGTCATGATTTGCATGTTAGGACATGTCATTATGTTCGTCATGAACTCTTGTCACGCGGTACCAATTTTGGAATACATGAAATTAACGGAACAGCCGCAAGAGCCCAAAGGCCATGGAATGTAAATCATGCTGTTCATGACATGCATGTCATGGTTTTCATGATATGACCTGTCATTTATGTTTGTGATAAGGCCATGTTATGACACACCAATTTTGGTATACATCCGATTAACGAAACGGCCAGGAGAGCACAAAGTCGTAGGCGGATAGATAGATAGATAGATAGATAGATAGATAGATAGATAGATAGATAGATAGATAGATAGATAGATAGATAGATAGATAGATAGATAGATAGATAGATAGATAGATAGATAGATAGATACGCTCAAAGTCGCAGAAGTTCGCTAAGAAATGCTTCGCATTTAATAATAATGGTTCCGAATTAACGGGGTGCATTGAAAAAAAAAACGGCGTAAGTGTACATCGTCACCCCCTTCGCCGGGGATGCGTAGGAAAATCGACGTTCCATGGTTGCACCTTTAAACGTTCCATGGTTGCACCTTTAAAACATTTCCAACAATTTCTCATCACGGGGCGTTCCTTGTTCGCTTCCGTCGAAACGCGGTCGCCGTGGCCATAAATCGAACCCTCTACCCCGCGCTCGGCAGCGCAACGCCACAGCCGCTGTGATCCTCCACCATGAGTAAGAACGGGTTTTACGCCGTGCGGGGATCGCGAGAATACGGCTACTTATTCCTACACTTATCTGGAGACGCTGTCCTTAGAATTTGGTCGGTGTATTTAAATGAAAAAAAAAAACTGTTGTTGTTGTTGTTGTTGTTTTTCCTCTCACGATCACCGTCATATTCCAATCGATACCTAGAACACACACGGAAGGCAATCAGGCCACTCATCGGTATAATGAGGTCTCGGAAAGGTATATAATAACCGACCGTCCGATGACACAGAACGCCCTTCTTTTTGCTGCACTCTCTCCCTCACACGCGTCCCACAAATGGCTACGAAACGATGTCGAGGAAAGGAGCGGCATGACATATCACGCTCACGCGGTCCGCTTTTCCACACGACGTCGCAGCCGTAGCAACGCACAAACGAGAGCGCGTAAGTGCGCACGAATAACGGCTGAGAGATGGCTGTGTGACGTCATAGAGACGTCACGCGGGAACCCGTACAGACGGGCTAAAGTCCCTAGATATTTCCCTGTTAAAAATCTAGGGACTTTAAGACGGGCTGCGTTCCGATTAGAGGGGAGCGAAATGCGAAATAAAATATTGGTAGGCAACCTAATCGTCGGGTTCACGTCGGATAAAGACAGCGTTGCTTTTATGTAAGTGGACAGCGATTACTAGTAGTCATTAGGAAGTTTCAGAATAGGGTACGGAAAGCTTCGCGTTAGCACTTGTCGCCACTGCGCATGCGTCATACGTCATATAGCGTCATACGCTATATCCTGTTGGGTACCCACGTTATGCTGCGAAAATAGCGTATCGTACCGAACGAACGTTAACGCTACGAACCCTGTTCTAAAACTTTCTATTGAGCGGAAATATTAGCCATAATTCAGTCACCACTGTATGTCAACATGCATTATGCCAGTGCTAACGAGTGCTGATAGTACGCAAGTAAACACGGTGTATGTACCTGTTTCACTGCCCTTTGTCGGGGTCAGCCGATATTTTCCTTTGAAAAAAAAAAATCGTAGCCCGTTGCAGAACATCGGCGGGAGGGGCCGAGGAGGACAAATTGTTCTGAGAAAACTGGCACACAACTGAGTCATCGGATTGGGATTCAACTAAAACAGTGATGCTGTTTTTATAGCGCAGAGCCAACAGTAGCCAATAGCGAAGCTAGTGTTGTTAATATTTCCTCAGTACTCGCCGAGTCTTAATTATTTTTTGCTAACTGAATGTCCATTTATCTAACGGGTTTTCTTTTTTTTTTTGCTTTCTTTGTGTGCTAAGCCTTCTAACATACCGTTTACTACTGCTTGCTGTTATCTTTTTAAAAGCATTTGTGTAAAGAACATGGAGTGCACGTGTACTGCCTTTTTCAACTCAAATTATGTATGCAAGCGCCTACTTGAACTGTGTTCTTCTGAATATGTGTTCTGCCCCATTTCCTGAAACAGCCTCAAATATCCCACGAAATTGAAAACGTTTAAAACCTCTATAAAATGTTTTATAGAGGTTTTGTGTTTCATGAGATGCGGCTAGCGGTATGTGCAAGGAAATAAATAAATAAATGCCGTAGCTGGATAGGATAAGCGGGGACTCGAACCGATACGAGCTGTAGTCAATAAAAAGTCACCGCTCAAGCACTCCATCTAAATGGTTAACGAGCGATGCTGAAACGTGCGACCCCGGTGTTGATCACGAGCTGGGATCTATCGAAGTGTCTCCTTGTATCTTTTGATTTCTATACCGTGCGTGCTTCACACTTCGCGATTGCTGATGTTAGATTAAAGGATATCAAGAACACCTAAAGGCTTTTATCGGTAGAGATTCATGCTGCGGCGGGACTCATCCCAACGCTGACAAAACCAGAAGAGAAACTAACGCAAGCGCGGAGACCCCTCGAGGTATAGCGTATGCTAGCAATGCTTCTTATTTATAGTTTCTGCGCACTCACGGACCGCCACATTTGTCCACCTCCTAGCCATTTACATGGGCGTCAGCAGGGGGGTGCAAAAGGGGCACTTGCCCCCCTCAAGCGCCATACCAGCGCTTGCCCACCCCCCCCATCCAAGCTACGCCAACGCTCTCCCCTCCCCCAGCAGCGATGCAAAACGGGTTTGCACCCCCCAAGACAAGATCCTGCCGACGCCCATGGCCATTTATACTGCTTGATTGTAGTGAAAAATTCACGCTATGCCTTATGCATTCGCCTAAGACGACCCGAAGGCGAAAGAAGTCTTTTTTTTTTTTTCGTCGATTATATTGATCTGTCGATTGTCTGGCTCGGGAATGCGGCCCATGCACAGCTCTGCTGGAGTTTAGCATACTAGAACTTAGGTCGGTCATACATCAATGTTAGGGCGTGAACGCAGGGGCACTTGTACACTAATATTTAAGCGCACATGTAAAGAACCTCAGGTTGTCAAAGTTAATTCGGCAGTCCTCACTACGGCGTCCGCGCATCACAGTCACACTGTGGCTTTTTGGCACGCAAAGCCCGAGAAAATTTATAGGTTAAACTGGAAATCATGCCCTAAGGGCACGGCTTTAGTAAAAAAAAGCCAAAAAATTAAAAAAAAAAATCATTGGCCTGCGCAGGGATCGAACCTACGACCTTCGCGTTATTAGCACGACGCTCTAACCGACTGAACTAGCAGGCCAGGCAGCGCAGAGGCGATCAATGAGGGTACTTGAACTCATGCCAACTGTTGGCGTCGGGCCCATTTCTTTCTTTCTTTCTTTCTTTCTTTCTTTCTTTCTCTCTCTCGCACGTGAGCTTACGTACCGTTTACTTTTTCCCCCCTCTTTTTTCCACATCAAGACGACCGCCCGACAAAAAAAAAAAAAAAAAAAAAAAGAAAAGGCCGTTTTTTTCCTTTTACGCCAGCCAGTGAATGATCGGTGGAAATACTTGCACCAAGGCTGCACCCACAAGTGGCCGAGCTCTTTGTTCCTGTTTAGCGTTCAACATCGCACGCGTCGAGGCTTTCATTTATGTCTTACACGCATCGCTTCGAGCCATCCGTGCGTTGAAAAGACGTACTACTCAAAGTTTAAAAAAAAAAAAATCACAGCATATCCACGGAGTGAATGATGATGAGTGGGCGAAGCTGCGGAGGTTCATCGGTAAACCGTGAATCTTCCGTGAATTCTGCCCAGTACATCATCACCGACGTGAGATCGGGCGCGTTTATACTAAAGGTTCGATGAGTTATGACGACTTGCAGCTCACTTTAATTTTACATGTACGCTGTGAATTTTCATTGTTTAGAAAACCATTGCTTTAGAAACATCTGGCGTCTTTTCATTTTGCTTTTAGAAAACATCTGGCGTCTTTCGTTGGTTTATTTCATCAATCAACGGCGTTTTGAACAAAATTTTTATTGTTTAATCATGCACAGGAGAGATCTCACCAGGCACTACCTTGGAGGTAAACAATGGCTGCTAATGGGCAATGAGAGACAGAAGAATTCGGCTTTTAGTTAACGCGCACGCTGCGAATTTTTTATTGTTCAACAAGGAGAAATCTCCCACCGGCACCACCTTGGAGGTCAAGATCTGGTACTAGCGTTACGACTGGTTACGCACTACGAGGGACGAACGGGTGCCGCTTTAAGGAGCTTCGCCCCTAAAATAAAGAAAATCGATCAATGACCGGACTGAACGTCCCTGAACGTCCCAGCGCGATTTACGAAGGACACCGTCAGCGAGAACAGCTACGGATTATAGGCCTCCAACGCTCAAGCAGGGCTGGGCAGTATCGCGTTACAAGAGTATCGAGATAGTATTTCAGAGATACTTTTGAGTATCTGTATTTCTGTATCGAAATACATTTGAAAAATATATTTGTATCTCAGTAGTGAAATACATTTACAATGTATCGATTGTATCACGATACTATGCAGAACACGGGTATCTCGTTACTTTTTTTTGGAAATGAGCTGAGGGGTCTTTCGAAAGGGGAACAAAGATTTTTTTTTGTATGTGTGTGTGTGTTCCAAATAAGTCAAGATGCGCCACCGGTCGGCGAGTTAGGGAGGGCGGCGATGGTTTCCCCACAGGCACAGAATGGCCCATGTGGCAAAGCGCCCGATGCTGCCGACGGCAGAATCGCGGAGGCAGTGTTATCGGCCTCAGCCGAAGAAAGTCGCTGCCTCTCAAGACCAGTGCAGCGCGACTATTATTTTTTGTCCGGCAGCCAAACAATTCTTCATGACCCCCCGCGCGGATACCGCCTTGAAACAGAGTCTTTGCAACGCTTCGCGCGGCAAAGCGGCGGCACTTCCAAAAGAATTTCCCATAGTTGCGGCGGAAGTGACCCGAAGATGGCTATCTTCGTCGCGCTTTCAGCCGCCCCTCCAGCATGTCGGAGTGCGTTCCTAATGATTCACAAGTTTGAAACTGTCTTTTGTGGTACCAGGCACCCCACCGCCGGAGCCGACTTCGCCTGTGGCGGCTTACTGGAATGGGTGCTGGGAGCATCGGTGGTGGCGAAAGCTTTATTCAAGTTTTGCCCCAAGAAGAGCGACCCTTTCGGCCCAGGCGACGAGTGCTTGCTGTAGTGCTCTGAGCAGATGTCCCTGTTCCCACTTTCTGTTTTGAGAGAGGTGGCCGATGCAACCTGGGAGGGCTGAAACCCTCTCAGCCCCAAAGAACGTGATTTTATGAAACCAATGTTTGAACAGTGTAGTTTTGACATATTGCGCTCCATATGTCAACCGTCTGGCCCGGCACCGACGAAACACGGGAGGCGGCTTTCAAGGTGGCGTCTTCGAACAGATGGAAGCAATTTGTTCTACCGCGGAGTGCCGAAGCACCCACGTCGCCCCCGCCAAACCACTTTGCAGGGAATTATTTCTTCTCATGGTAGGTGGCCTTCCGCCTCCCGGTCGTCGGTGCAGGACGGTGCAGGAGCAGCGTACAAAGAGATAAGTTTTTTTTTCTTTTTTCCTTTTATTTGTTCTTTATATTGCTCGTTGTGTTGTTGGGGTTGTAGAGATAACCGATGTAAGAACTATTATTTTGCGGTTTAGTGCATCTTTGATAACACGCGAGTACCGTGCGCCACGGCCAACGATGCGGTAACGTTGACCACGTGGTGAACGGGGTAGGCGGCAGTTTTAACCCGTAGTAGGGTGTTTGGGTGCGCCTGTTTAATTATATTAACGGTGTTAGACTGAACTTTGTGTGTTCTGTTCGATGGTCGGGCGGGCGATGGTTAAGCGGACTGAAAAAACCACGGGCGCCAGTGATCTCGTGCAGTGCGGGGAATGCACGCGCTGGTGCTACCTAGATGAGACGGCCTTCATAAGTCTAGCCGACGCTGAGGAGGCGAGCTTCGTGTGCAAGCTGTGCGAGAAAGTGAAGGCGGCCGTGCAGCGCATGGAATCTTGCATTGAGGAGCTAAAGGGGGAGCTGAAGGTGGAGCGAGTAAAGAGAATTGAGATCCAATCGCAGCTCGGAGAGGCACGTGAGCGTGGGGAGGCTACCGCCAGCCTAGTAGAACAAATGGAGGCCGATCTAAGGAAGGAACGGGAAAGGCGGGCCGAGCTCGAAGAGCGAGTAAAGGTGCTTATGGCGCTTGACTCCGGTCCCGAGCAGTGTGAGGCGAAAGGCAAGGGCATCACGGAATTCCAGGCAGAAACAGGCAAGAAAGGGGACCTAGGGGCTGCAGTGGCACATGTAGGAATAGGCGACAGCAGGAGAAAAAGCTACAGCGATGTGGCGCGACAGGCTTCCGGCGGGGCAAAGCAAGGAGCACCGGCAGCGGGCTCGTTATCGCGAGTCGGGGACACTCAGCGAACGGGGGATCAGCGGGGGAGAACAGGATCACAGCAATCGCAAGCCGGAAGCGAACGACTGGACCGTAGAAGGGTCCTAGTGGTGGGGGACTCCAATGTAGCCAGAGTCAAGCAGGGAGTCCTTACGACAGTGAAGGCAGACAGGAGGGTAAAAGTGGAGGCCCAGTCAGGAAAGTGCATGACGGATGCACTGGCCAAAGCACAGGAAGTGGTAGGGGACAGCATGGAGGGTGAAAACCTCGTCATCATCCATGCTGGCCTCAACGATGTCCTGAAGGGAAAGAGCCAGAACCTTCAGAGACAGTTAGAGGATGGGGTGCGTAAGCTTCGAGAAGCTTCTGAGGGTGTGCATGTGACAATATGCACCATCCCAGAAGTCTGGGGGCAATCTGGCGGTATGGAAAGGAGGGTGATAGAGGCTAACTGTGTCATCAGAGCTATGAGCCGGCAGCTCAGCTACAGCGTAATGGAGGTAAACAAAGACGTGTACGAACCCGGCCTCCGCCCTTTTGCACAAGATGGCATTCATTACAGTGGTGCCACGGGCAGGAGGGTAGGTAATAGGATGGGTCGCCAAGCCACAGCTTTTTTAGGGGGACCCAGTGCCCTGAGGCCACCAGTGTAGACAGATACGATTTCAAAGTGGCACCAATATCCAAGACACGTAGAGTCCGGGGGAGAAGAAATCGACGTAGGCAGGGCCGAGCAAATTCAGATGTAGGTTATATTAACATGCAGGGTGGCAGGAATATGTTGAAGTGGGGAGAGATAGAAGAGCAACTAAGGGAGGAGAAGCTGATGGTATATGGGTTTGTAGAAACACATCTTAGGGACATGGAACAACCACCTAGCAATCCGGACTACGCATGGGAATATTGCAATAGAACAGAAGGCAGCAGAAAGGGGGGTGGTATCGGGGCATTTATTCATAAAAGTACAGACTGGCAAAGGGTCAAGCAGGAGTGCAGGGAACATTTATGGCTAAAAGGGAAAGTGGCAGGGCAGATGACACTCCTGGGTTTTGTATACTTGCGGACAGGAGCAAAAGCCAGAGAGGAAAACCAAGAAATGGTGCAGTGCATAGAAAAGGACATTGATGAACTAGGAGAAGAGTGCGAGATAATTATATTAGGAGATATGAATGCGCACATAGAAGATATGGATGGATATACTGACCCAACTGGCAGAATGCTGCTGGATATGTGTGAAAGGCATGATTTAATCATTTGCAACAGTACCAAGAAGTGCGAAGGGCAGATAACATGGGAGGTGGGAAGGCTGCAGTCGACGATAGATTACGCACTGATGTCACATAGGATGTATGATAGGCTAAGGGTGATGAACATAGATGAATATGGTTCCAGAAGCTTGGGTAGTGATCACAAACATATCAAGCTGAGTTTTGGAAGAGAAATGAAAATAGGAAGGAGGCAATATGAGCAACCACAGGGTAATATTTATTCAGAAAGGCAAATAGAAATAGCAACTAAAGAGATTGAGAAAGTAATCACCGAGGATACTAAAACAGTGTGGACGTACACAAATCTAACTAGACTGTTTGAGTTGGAGCTTGCTAAGGTACGAGCCAAATCAACCGGGAAAAGGAGACACAAACCCAAGAGATGGTGGGATGAGGAAGTTAAGAGAGCCATAGTAAGACGTCAGGAAGCCTCCAGAGAACACAGGCATGCTAAACAGAGGGGTGAGCCGGAAGATGATGTCGAAATAAAATGGAGTAACTTTTTGAGCTGCAGAAGGAAAGCTTCCTATCTGATCAATGAAAAGATTAGAAGAAAGGGGGCCCAATGGATGGCGGAAGTAAACAAAAAGAATAGAAAGGCAGCTGAAAAGTTTTGGAACCATCTCAATTCTCTGAGTAATAAGACAAGCATGGAACAGAGGTTTATAACGACAGTTCAAGGGGTTAGGCTAGAAGGGGATGAGGCAATGGAATTTATAAGAACAATGATGACAGAAAAATTCAAACAAGGAAGCGATGCATGCACCCTAACGGATGAGAATAGACCAATTAGCGCAGTGGCTCCACTGGGACAACAAGAGTGGGAAAGGGCAGAGAAGAGGGTTCCTAATAGCACATCAACAGGCCCTGACGGCATCCCAATTATGCTAATAAAGAAATTAGGTCCAAACTCTAAGCAAACATTAAGAGAAGCAACGAGCAAAGCAATAATGGATGGTGAAGCCCCCCATGGGTGGAAACTAAGCCGGATGAGCATGATCTATAAAGGAAAGGGGGACAAGGCTGATATAAACAACTACCGTCCTATAACAGTGACATCAGTAGTTTACAGGCTGGTCATGCAGATCGTAAAGGAAAGACTACAGACATGGGTGGAGAATGAGGGGGTGCTGGGGGAACTACAAAATGGGTTCCGTAAACGAAGGAGGTTGGAGGATAATCTGTTCTCATTGACGCAGTGTATTGAAATAGCGGAAAAAGAACACAGGCCCCTGTGGCTGGCATTTCTAGATATCAAGGGAGCTTACGATAGTGTGATTCAGGAAGACTTGTGGAGAATACTGGACACACTAGATGTGGAAGATGGAATAACTAATCTTTTAAAGGACATCTATAAAAGTAACAGGGTAGTTATAAAATGGGAACAACAGGTATCCGAACCTATAGAGATACAACGCGGGCTTCGACAGGGGTGTCCCTTGTCACCTCTGTTATTTATGCTGTATCTACAAGGATTAGAAGCTAAATTAGAGGGGAGTGGACTCGGCTTCAGCCTCTCTTTTGCCAAGCAAGGAAAACACGTTGAACAGTCATTACCGGCATTGATGTATGCAGATGATATAGTATTAATGGCCGACAACAAGGAAGATCTGCAGGGATTGATAGACATCTGCGGTAATGAAGGAGATAGGTTAAATTTGAAGTTCAGTAGGGAAAAATCGGCAATCATGATTCTTAATGATAATGAAGGCAGTGAGCATAAGATACAGGAAGTCACGCTGGAGATAGTGGATAAATACAAATATCTGGGCGTATGGATAAACAACGGGGATGAGTACCTAAGGGAGCACGAAAGATACGTAATGACTAAGGGCAACAGGAATGCAGCTGTAATGAAAAATAGGGCACTGTGGAACTACAATAGGTATGACGTTGTGAGAGGGATTTGGAAAGGGGTAATGGTCCCAGGTTTGACGTTCGGCAATGCGGTCTTGTGCATGAGATCAGAGGTTCAAGCAAGATTGGAAATTAAACAACGTGGCATAGGTAGGCTTGCTTTGGGAGCACACGGGAATACCCCAAATCAGGGGGTACAGGGTGACATGGGATGGACATCGTTCGAGGGCAGGGAGGCTAGCAGCAAGATAGAATTTGAGGAGCGATTGAGAAAAATGGGAGAGGAGCGTTGGGCTAGGAAAGTTTTCAGCTACCTGTACATGAAGAATGTTGATACTAAATGGAGGAAGCGAACTCGAAAATTGTCAAGCAAGTATTTAGACAACAGCAGAATACCAAGCCAAAAGGAAACATCGGTTAAGAAGAAGGTGAAGGAAACAGAGAGGGACATGTGGAAAATGGGGATGCTTACGAAATCATCACTGGAGACCTACCGAACTTTCAAGCAGGAAATTGCAAAAGAAAAGATCTACGATAATTCTCGGGGTAGTTCTCTGCTGTTTGAGGCCAGGACGGGAGTATTGCGGACCAAGACGTACCGAGCCAAATACGAAGGCACAGACACGTTATGTAGTGCGTGTGGAGAGGAGGAGGAAACGGCTGAACATTTGATAATGTTCTGTAAAGGGCTTCACCCTACAGTCCAAGATAATGGCGCGGAATATTTCAAAGCATTGGGGTTTAGGGACAGTGAAGGCAAAATAGACTTTAAACGAGTAGAAATAACCAGGAGGAGGCTAACCGATTGGTGGCTACAATCAAGGCACGAGTGAATTGCAATCCTTGAATACATAGTGATAGTACTTAACTTTATGGCTAGGTGGCGTGAGCCGCCGCCCGATCTAAAGGGCACAGCCGTATACATCCATCCATCCATCCGTGTGTAAGTGGCTGTGCGTGTGGCCACTGGTGCGGCGTCCTTTAACATAATGACCGTTCGATGACCTGTCATCGCAGCACCAGTCACAATGAAATGTTAGCGCTCTTTGCCGGCGCGGCAGTCCTGGTCTGACATCACTTAGCTGAGCCGTCTTTACTGTATTTAAGTGGCGTCTCGTTGTACTGTAGGACAGTTTGGCCCTCGATTCGCGACACGAGTGACACGAGTCGCACAAGTCTCGGGAACGGTGACGACGGGCAAGGCACCACCGAAGCACACGTCAGAAGACCGAGCAATGGCGAACGGTGAAGGCCGTGCAGCACGGTCCATACTGGATGGCACGTTCTTTGAACCCGTAGAAGACGGATCCAATGCTTCGGTGCTAAAAGCAGAATGCAAGCTTTGCGGAAAGGTAATTTCTGGTTCTCGGACATCGACGTCAAACTTCAAAGTACATCTCAAGGTAAGAAACGTATATTTTTATCCCCGTTGGTATAGTTGTGTCTCTATAGATGTCATACGTTCCATTGAGCACGGATATGTTTTATTTATTCACAGAGGGTACATCCAAACGGTGCATCAGAATACGAGCAATACCTCAAGAGGCCCCGGAAGTGCAGTTCTGGACGCGAGAAAGCAAATGAACGCGAGCGCACCAACCAGCTAGAATCTACAGGAAGGCTGGACAGTTATTTCGGTTTAGCCAAAAACCGTCCAGGTCAAAAGAAGTTCGATGAGCTTCTGCAGAACTTGATTGTCAAGTCCATGCTCCCTCTGCAGTTTGTGGAGGAAGAGGCTTTTCAGCAGTTCGTCAAAGGTAGGGGAACAGCATTCTGGCTGGAACAGTTTTTACTCTATTGGTCTGTTAGACGAATAACGCTACATGTCACATATTTTCAGGAACCTGTCCTGATGTTGCGCTGATGTCTCGGAGGACACTCGGGAGAAGGATAGATGACGCATTCGAAGAGAAACTTTGTAGCATCAGGAGTGAGCTGCAAGCGACGACACATGTGTGTACCACTGCGGACGTGTGGTCTACTTCAACAAAAAGCTTCATGGGTGTAACAGCACACTGGGTAACTAGGCAATTTTAATTATTTTGTAGTTCATTAGAGTTATTACGTCTTGTATTTGAAATTGTACGCGGGCGTTCTTGCACTGTACGCGACTCCGAACACGAGAGAGAAAGCATAACTTTGCAAAAAGGTTGACCGACGCGTTGACTGATCAGTGTCAATTTCTAGCTCTGAGTGATTTTTCTTGAAAGGCTTGAGTCGCACTGATAAATACAATTTGCCCTAACGAACGTGCTCGGATTGGCAACAAATTCGACGTATCATTTGCCTTAAAGATTACTCGGTGCTTTTCAAACCTAAAATTACTCACTCAGTGGATTCTGTAAATAACCCCGTGCGATTAATTTTACCCTGTCTTTTCAGATTGATTTCGACACGCTTGAACGCAAATCGACAGCTCTAGCATGCAAACGCTTTCTTGGAACGCACTCGTACGACCGTGTAGCAGAGTTGCTTTTCGATGTCTACGCAGACTTCAGCCTGGAAACGAAGAAAGTCGTAGGCACAGTGACCGACAACGGAAGTAACTTTGTAAAGGCTTTCAAAGAATTTGGAATTGATGACACCACTGACGGTACGCCTGCATGTCTTTATTATAACATTTTTCTCTGAGCTATTTCGCTCTATCCGAGGTGGAAGAGTTCGTGTTTGTTTTGGTGACAGAGAGAATGGGAATGTCCTTATCCCCGTTTGTTTCTTTACAGATCGGGAAATGGACGTTACGTTTCCCCTTGAATTGTCGGGGTCATCACTTCCTCATCATCTGCGGTGCGCATGTCATACTTTAAGCCTCGTAGCCACGGCTGACGTCAAGAAAGCACTTAACAGAAGTCCCACGTGCAGTCGTCTTCACAAAAGTGCAATGGCGAAATGCGCTCAGTATTGGGGCTCATCAAATCGGCCAAAGTCTGCAGAGATGGTGACATCAGTTCTCGGAAGACAGCTGCCAACGCCCTGCATCACGCGGTGGAGCTCTCTCTACCGCGCATTGGACGTACTTCTCATGAACAAAGAGAAACTCAAGACACTCTCGGAGAAGCTCGACCTACCATATATAAGAGACGCGGAGTTGGACTTTCTGGAGGAATATCGCGGGATTCTCTACCCAATTGCTGCAGGTGAGGTACTTTTTTTATATCTATTTTCAAGAGTCGTCTACGCTTATCAATTAAAAGTTTCTATCGCCATCACTGGGGGAAATCAGGCAGCTTACTTTATAAAACCTTTCTTTTTTTTCAGCAATCGATATCTTGCAGAAAAGCAGCTGCGGCTACTACGGAGAGCTTCTGCCAACGCTTCTCACGGTAGAAAAGAAGCTAATTTCGATGAAGCAAAAAATTCGGCATGGATCTATCATCTTAGAAAGCTGTCTATCCGGCCTCCAAAAGCGGTTTTCTGCGCTTTTCAGGATGGAAGATGATGAGGCAATACTTGCATCCTGCTCACACCCATACTTCAAGATGCGGTGGACCTCAAGCGAAGTGCGAGCTGCTGAGGCGCACGCACCAATCCAAGCGGACACGTGCGACGAGCCGTCATCATCGGCGGTGATTAATCACGGTTTTTATGACTTTGAAGACGACACTTCGGCATCTGAACGGTCAGAACAGACCCACGTGCGGGCGGAAGTGTTCCGGTATTTAGATGACCCGAGAAGGGATATCGCCATGCTGCAGGACTATCCGGCCATGAAGGCAGTATTTATCCGCTATAACACGAACTTGTGCTCCTCTGCAGCGGTAGAGAGACTTTTCTCGTTCGCGAGTCTTGTGTTGAGGCCGAACCGACGATGTCTAGATGATGGCCTATTTGAGAAGCTCCTGTTGCTTAAGTGTAATTAACACATCAACCTTTTCAGCAAAAGAGATCTTATGTGAAAGGTATACATTTTCTCAATTCACTGGTGTTCGTTAGTGATTACAGCTACTTGCTTGAACTATGCTATTTCTAGCATAGCTGATATTGTTGCCACCAAATCTTGATTTCGGTGTACAAATCGTGTTACTCTTGCTGTGAAATAGCATTTTTATTGCAACTGATACCTGTAAATATGTCGTTACTAACAATTATGTACAGTGCAACCCTCCTCTGTACTGCCTTAATGGCGCTCAGTGTACTGTGATATATAAAGAAATTGCAAGTTTCAATGCGCTGCAACATTTACAATATTATGCTGCACTTAATAAATGTCTTTGCGGAGTATGAACATCCCCGAAACAAATAAAAGTATCTCAGTATCTGTATTGCTGTATCTGTATTCCGGGATACTTTTTTCGTCATTTTGCTAAAGTATCTCCGAAATATCCCGCTACGACAAAGACAAATGTATCTCAGTATCTGTATTTTAGGCTTCCAACCCATGTATTTCGATATCTGTATTCCGGAATACTTTTTTGAGTATCTCTGCCCAGCCCTGCGCTCAAGTTTGCGCAGCGCCGTCCGCCGCCCCAGCCGAGAGAGGGGAAAGCTCCGGTAGCTCGGACGGGTCGCTCTTGCTTGGTTTTCCCATTGCGCGCGCGGAGAACGTGCTCCCCGGGGCTTTTATCTCGCATTTTTCATGCTATGGTGCCGTTCCTTCGTCGTACTCGAAAGAAGGCATGCAGTCCTGCTGCATTGTGAACTGTCACAAAAGTTTAAAAATGACGAACAGCGGAAAACTGCCCGTGAAGTTCCACCGTTTCCTATGAAAGCAGTGCGAGGAGCAGAGGCGTCAAGAGTGGATTATGGCAGTTCGTCGTGATGCTTTCGCGGTCTTGTCACCTTGAAGCAATGTTTATCGGGGAGAAACGCGATGATGCTGCTCATTTGAAAAAGAAGTGCGTTTGTGAACCGAAGCTACAACAAATAGACAGTCGCTGTACGTTTCGAGATTGCGCGCTGGCCTTCCAAGTCAACCATTTGTAATGTGACAGCAGCGGAGCATGTGGGCTTATTACACCACAGTTTAAATAACGTACCATGAATAATAAGTGTTTAATTCAGCTGATTGCGGTACATTTCCCGACGCGGCTCTCCGTAAACAGAATTAAGCTGCATGTTTGCACTGAGCGTTTATATTGGCCTTGCATGCGACACGCCGTGATTGCTTAGCAGGCTGAAGTGTTGCGCTGCTAAGATCGTGGTCATGGGTTCGATTCACGCATACGGCAGCTGCATTTCGATGGGAGCGAAATGCAGTAACACCGGCGTACTTAGATTTACGTACACGTTAAAGAACCCCAGGTGGCCGAAATTAATCCGAAGTCCCCCACCACGGCGTGCCTCGTACTAATGTCGTGCGTTCGGCACGTAATAAAAAGCCTTGCATGCCGCTTTGGAAACGAGCTGAAAAAAGAACCAAGGTGGCAATTAAATTTTCGATGGCTTCGCGAATTCAGATGCGCTTATTATTGGGCACAAATCTCGGCATAATCATAAACATGCGCGATCCCAGTGGGTATTGTATAGTATCAGGGGCGTAGCCAGAAATTTTTTCGGGGGGGAGGGGGGGGGTCCAACCATACTTTATGTATGTTTGTGCGTGCTTTTGTATGTGTGCGTGTACATATACGCAAGCAAAATTGAAAATTTTCGGGGAGGGTTTGAACCCCCCCCCCCCTTGGCTACGCCCCTGTATAGTATGATGCTGACCAAGCGAGCTGTCGAAACAACCAAAGCGACATTCGAATAAGCGAACACGGTGCGTGATCAGGCGTCGATATTATTCGAAATGAAACACGCCTCTGCAAGAAACATGCATCGTCGAAGTGGGCATGAAATATTTATTTTTTGTTTGCGTATATCATTATGCTGTCAAAGGGAGCTCTAAAAAAATCCAAGGCGACATTAAACCTGCGATCCGACGTTGTTATCATTCGATGCAAACATCGGCAAAAGTGAAACTCCCACGAAACTGAACACTGCGCATTGCGATGCAGCCAGTGACTCAACAGGGCAGATGTAAATTTATGCTCTTCACACTGAGCTCATAATAACTTTAAAGCCGCACGACAAACTTGGCATCCAAGCAATTGAAAAGTTATCAATAGAAAACGCACGCGAAAGCGTGCTGGATGGCTGCTGACAGCTCCGAGTATACACGACTGCCGCAACGAATGTGCGTTTTACCGGTAACATAATTACAGAACTCGCGCAGTCACCTCCCTACTCATGTCAAAGAAATGTGCCCGTTCAGCATCTGCACGCACGTAGCACTCGCACAAACAGCATCGCCCTTGACGACCTGCTCGGTCCCGAAAAGGTGGTCGATCACGTCCTCCTCTGGTGAGATTTCCTCCATGAAAACGCTTTTTTCCTACTCTGGGATCTTTCTAAACCTTCAGAGCAAGCGACAAGTGAAGCTACACGTGCACGACGAGCAGAGAACAGCGCGTGCAGGGTGCGTGAACGCGCTCAGACAGCGCAGTCAAAAGCCAGGCGCGGGGAGAGAAGCGACCGGTTTTTGCAAGAAAGGCGGCGAAACGCGTGCGACGCAGCGCATCCTGGCCGAGCTTGGGAGGCCTATTACGGAAGCACAAGGATGATGTTAATCTCATCGCAAAATATTGAAATACCGTACATTCGAATAGTTTTAGACTTCTTTTACGCGCTAATTCAAGCCCAAATGAAATGTTCCAATCCATAAGAGCCAAATACAAAGTTTGCTCCTGAATACCGACGATAGTGGGCTATGTAGATTTTAGCCGCAATACAGATTTGAAGTATTTAGGGGACAGGAACACACTGGCAAAAAAATTGTTGTAGGCCCGACCGGTTTTCGCAAGAAAGGCGGCGAAACGCGTGCGACGCAGTGCCCCCTGGCCGAGCTTGGGAGGCCTATCTCTGGGATCTTTCTAAACCATCAGAGCAAACGACACGTGAAGCTGCACGTGCACGGCGAGCAGACAACAGCGCGTGCAGGGTGCCTGAACGTGCAGAGACAGCGCTGTCAAAAGGCAAGTGCGGGGAGTGAAGCGACCGGTTTTTGCAAGAAAGGCGGCGAATGGATGGATGGATGGATGCTATGAGCGTCCCCTTTATAACGGGGCGGTGACAAATGTGCCACCAGGCTCGAAAAAAAAAAAAAGAACGACCTTTACTCTTTTTTTTTTTTTTAGCGTTGGCCTAGTGTCTTTACTTCAATTAAAACTATTTTACTCCAGAAGAAAAAAAAAACGTTAAGTTTTCAGCTCCGTTCTGTGCCCTTTACGGCAGAATGTCCTTATTTTTTTTCCCATTATTTATTTTTGTCCTTTCTCTCTAGTTTTCTGCCACCAATACTCTAACCGTCTCTTACTTATTTCAATCGCGGGTGTGTTCAGCTTTCCATTGTCTCTAAAACCCAAGGCGTCATGTAGACTCGTGCCCAAACGTACACCTGGGTGGATGTCTCCACATTCAATCAGAACATGCTCCGCCGTTTCCTTATCTTCCCCGCAGCACGTGCATTGTTCTTCTTCTTTACTGAATCTCGCTTTATAACTACCCGTTCTAAGGCAACCCGATCTCGCTTCAAACAGTAAAGCGCTTCCCATTGAATTGTCGTAAAATGCCTCCCTCCTTATTTCATTTTTGCCCTTTCGGTAGTTACTCAAAGCCGGTTTTTTCTCCATAGCTGCCATCCAGTAAATCCTCTCCGCCTCTCTGACTTTTCGCTTAACGCTCTTTGTTGACATACTGCTTAGAGCACTGCACGGGCCCGGGCCGGCCCGAAAGCCCGGGCCCGGCCCGGTCCGCGGGCCGGGCCGGGTAAGGGGTTCTTGGATCGGGCCCGGGCCGGGCTCGGGCCCTTGGTCTTCGGGCTCGGGTCGGGCTCGGGCCTGAGCCAGGCCCGTATTAGGCCCGGGTCTCATACATATAAGTATAATTGCGTGTGTACGTTGTGTAGCTTTGTTTTTGTTGTTTTGTGGGGTTTAACTTCCCGAAGCGACCCAGGCTTATGAGACGCCGTCGTTGAGGGCTCCGGGTAATTTAAACCACCTGGAGTGCATTGGCGTGCATAGAAATTGCACAGTACAAGACGTCTACAATTTTGCTCCATCGGTATGCTACACGGGATTTCAAGAAACGCCTAGTATAAGTTTCCGCCATTATAGTGAGTGAAAGACGTTCTTGGGTACCGTGTAAGAAAACAACGGTAAACTGCCTAGATTAGCGTGTATAAGATGTGCGCGTTTGTATCTAGGGAAACATTTCGAGTATGCAGCTACGTTCGCATGCCCGTAAACTGGCCAACGCGACTTGTGAGTCATTAATATCTCAGGAGCTGTTTTTCGTGCATTATAGGTGCAAGATGCGGAGCGACTCTTATCACAGGGCAAACGCCGTTGTTGATTCTCCCATTACTAGTGGCGATGCGCCAGACCATAGAGACACTCGTTTCCCCGAGTGGCGGTGACGGTGGCGGTGACTCGGGGAAGAAGGGTGGGACAAAGAACCTTGTTGTTTTGAACACGAAAACGTAGTGTAGGTTGGGTGCAGTTGCCTGCCGAGGAGTCAACACGACAGCTTTAATTTATGTGACGCTGCCCAGCCTGGCGTATTCCTCCCGAAAGCAGATAGAGCACGTTTTTTTCCCCATTGCATTGTGCAATAGATGAGGTTTGCAGGAGACTTGCTACTTTTACTCAACAGCCCTAGCTCGTATGCAGTTGATGTAGACTCAATTTAAAAATGTATGTCATGCTTCTTTCTCCACTTTATGCAGGTATTATATTTTGTAGTTGTTCTTTGAAATGCAAAAATGAGATTGCGTGGTTAGCATTGCGTGCGTACATGAAAGAGCCAGCTATGACTCCAATTATATTTTATATTGCCCTGCAATCATTTCGCAAGAGTGTTACGCGCGTAATTCACCGAAAGTATACACAGTACCGGTGAAAGTTGTGACAGTGAAAGAAGTTCCTAAAACAATCTAGAAAATATCTTGTGTGCGGCAGGTATCTTCACAATAACCGAAGGCTGGACAGTGCCTCCTTTATGCTCAAGGCATAACTAGCTGAAACGGGCCGGGCCGGGCCGTGCCCAAACCTTTCGGGCCCGGGCCGGGTACGGGCCACATTTAGGAAAACCGGGCCGGGCTCGGGCGGGCCGGAGCATGGCGTTCTCGGGCCGGGCCGGGCCCGGGCCGGAAAAATCGGCCCGTGCAGTGCTCTAATACTGCTTACACTACCAGCCGTATATTTATTAGTGAGCCTCCTAGTTCTTTTTCTCCACTGTGTGTCCACGCTCTTCCTATACAAGTAACGGAACACCTTCTCTGCCCATCTACTCTCCTTCATATTCCTTAGCCTTTCTTCGAACCTTATTTTGCTCTGAGCCTCCCTCGCCTCAAAACCTGCCCATCCCATATCGCCCTTTACAGCCTCATTTGTCGTCTTCCCTTGAGCACCCAACGCGAGGCATCCCACAGTCCTTTGATTTATATCCATTCCCGATTGCACCTCTGCCCTCATGCAGACCACTGAGTTCCCAAAAGTAAGCCCCGGAACCATTACACCTTTCCACAGACCTCGAAGCACCTCGTACCTATTGTATCCCCACAATGCTCTGTGCTTCATTATTGCAGCATTCCTCTTTCCTTTTGCTGCTGAGGCTTTTTCCTGTACCTCCATGTACCTGTCACCCTCATTTATCCATACTCCGAGGTACTTGTATTCGCTCACCCTCGGTATTTCTTGGCCCTGTATTGACACCGCCTGATCACAAGGGTCATTGAATACCATCAATCCACATTTTGTTACACTAAATCCTAGTCCTAGAGCTTCCCCTTCCCTTCCGCATATATCCGCCAGCTGCTGTATATCCTCTCGACTGTCAGCAAATAAGACAATATCGTCAGCATAAAATAATCCTGGAAGCTTCTGCTCAATCATCACGCCGCCCTGTTTGTGTGACAGATTAAAACCAAAGTTGCTACCTTCTAGCGCTTTTTCCATATTCACCATGTACAGCATGAATAACAGCGGGGACAAAGGACATCCCTGTCTCAGCCCCTTGCTAATCTCAACGTCCTCTTTACTACTCATTCCTTCCCATTCTATGCAAACTGTATTTTCTGGGTATATCTCCCTCAAAAGCTGTATACAGTCGTCGCCTATGCCCATTCCTTTTAATATACCCCACAAAATTTCCTGATTAACGTTGTCGTACGCCCCAGTGATGTCTAGAAAAGCCATGTACAAGGGCCTATTTTCTATTTTAGATATTTCTATACACTGAGTGAGAACAAACAGGTTATCGTCTAACCGCCTGTCGACTCGAAATCCATTCTGGAGTTGTCCCAAAATATCGTTGTGTTCTGCCCACTTTTCTATTTTCATTTTTACTGCTTGCATCGCCAACCTGTATAGTATACCGATGTAATGGTTAGTGGTCTATACGAGCGAATGTTATTCTTTTCTCCCTTGCCTTTATAGATTAAGTTCATGCTACCTTTTCGCCAACTATCCGGTATTTGCCTGTCCTTTAAGCATTTTTCTACAGCTTTCAGCAGTGCTTCTTTAGTGCTATTTCCTAGTTCGTTAATGAGGCTAACGGGAATCCCATCTAAACCCGCGGCAGTGCGCTTTGGAAGTTTTCCTTCAGCCTTTTTCCAATTGAAATTCTCCAGCACTAGCTCTTCCTCGGTTGCTCTCTCCGCCACACTTTTACTCACCGGGGAAATCCCCTGGACGCTCTTTTTAAACGAATCGGTTGTTACCTTTCGAATGTAACCTAGCGCTTCGTACACTTCCAATTGATTTCCTCCTTCATCGAGAATATGTTGTTGCGTTGTGACAGACTTCCTACCTAGCGCCTTTATGTGGCTCCAAAATATCCTAGGTGCGGCCTCCTTTTTTTCGTGAATCTCTGTCACCCAGCGTTCACTTTCGCCTTTAATTTTTGCCTCGACCAATTTCTGTACAATAGATTTTTTCTCTAGATATATTTCCCATATTTCGTTGACTTCGTCCTGCGGTCGCTTGTCCTTTTTTGCCCTTCTATGATTCCGTGATGCTTCACGCCGCTTCTCGATCGCTTCCCGGATTTCCTTGTTCCACCAACTTTTTGGCTTCCTCTTTCCTTTCCAGCAAATAGTTTTCTTCTCTCTCCCTATCTCTTTCGTCATTAGATCTAATAGCTCACTGTACTCCCAGTCCTTGCCTGGTATTTTGCCTACTTCTTCCTCGACTCTTGTGGCTATATTTATTATTTGTTTGTCATTTAAATACGAGGTGCCAGACTTTGATTCTATGCTCTCATTTCCAGTTTTATATCCCATTTGCAATGTTATTCGTTTATGATCACTACCCAAGCTTTTAATCCCTTCCTCGTCTATTCTCATTTCTCTCAGTTTGTGATAAATTCCTTCAGACATGAGACAATAATCAATACTTGACTGTTTGTTTCCGACTTCCCACGTGATCTGGCCGTCACATTTAGGCCCCGTGTTAACTATCTCCAGACTATGTTGCTCGCAGAGATCTAGTAATAACTTCCCATTGGTGTCTGAATATCCGTCAAGGTCGTGTATGTGGGCATTCATGTCCCCTAGAAGGATGATTTCGGCCCCATTACCAAATTCCTTAATATCCTCACTCATGCAATCCACTATCTCCTGATTCTTTTCTCTGCAGTTATTTCCCGCGTGCGACGCAGCGCCCTCTGGCCGAGCTTGGGAGGCCTATTCATGTCAAAGAAATGTGCCCGTTCAGCATCGGCACGCACGTAGCGCTCTCACAAACAGCATCGCCTTTGACGACCTGCTCGGTCCCGAAAAGGTGGTCGATCAAACGTCCTCCTCTGGTGAGATTCCCACCGTGAAAACGTTTTTTTCATCTCTGGGATCTTTCTAAACCTTCAGAGGAAGCGACACGTGAAGCTGCACGTGCAGGGCGAGCAGAGAACAGCGCGTGCAGGGTGCGGGAACGTGCTGAGACAGCGCAGTCAAAAGGCAGGTGCGGGAGGTGGAGCGACCGGTTTTTGCTAGAAAGGCGGCGAAGGATGGATGGATGGATGCTATGAGCGTCCCCTTTATAACGGGGCGGTGACATGTCTGCCACCAGGCTCGAAGGCGAAAAAAAGAAAGAAAGAAAAAAAAAACTTCCTTGTTTCATATTGTCCTAATGCCTTATCTACATTGATTAAATCTACGTTATTATACCAAAAAAATATAAATTCACGGTCCATCTCTCTGCCTCTTAAGGCAGAATGACCTTTTTTTTTTTCCCAGTTATTTATTTTTGTACTTTATCTCTACTTTTCTGCCACCAATACTCTAACCGTCTCTTACTTATTTCTATCGCGGACGTGTTCAGCTTTCCATTGTTGTCCCTAAAACCCAAGGCTTCATGTAGACTCGTGCCCACACGTATACCTGGGTGAATATCGCCACATTCAATCAGTACATGTTCCATCGTTTCCTTAGTTCCCCGCAGCATGTACATTGTTCTTCTTCGTTACTGACTCTCGCTTTATAACTACGCGTTCTAAGGCAGCCCGACCTTGCTTCAAACAGTAAAGCGCTTCCCCTTGAATTATCATAAAACCTTTCCCTCCTTATTTCGTTTTTTTCCTTTTCGGTAGTTACTCAGAGCCGGCTTCTTTTCCATCGCTGTCATCCAATAAGTCCTCTCCGCCTCTCTGACCTTCCGCTTAATGCTCCTTGTTGCCATATCGCCCGCACTGCCAGCCGTATATTTACTGGTGAGCCTCCTAGTTCTTTTTCTCCACTGCGTGTCAACGCTTTTTCTATACAAATACCTGAAAACCTTCTCTGCCCATCTACTCTCCTTCATTTTCCTCAGCCTCTCTTCGAATCTCATTTTGCTCTGAGCTTCCCTCACTTCAAAGCCTGTCCATCCCATATCACCCTTTACCGCCTCATTTGTCGTCTTCCCGTGAGCGCCCAACGCGAGGCGGCCCACCGTCCTTTGATTTACATCCATTCCTGATTGCACCTCTGACTTCATGCACACCACTGAGTTCCCAAATGTAAGCCCCGGAACCATCACACCCTTCCACAGCCCTCGAAGCACCTCGTACCTATTGTATCCCCATAAAGCTCTGTGCTTCATAATTGCAGCATTCCTCTTTCCCTTTGCTACCGATGCTTTCTCTTGTACTTCCATATATCTATCCCCCTCATTTACCCATACTCCGAGGTACTTGTACTCGCTTACCCTCGGTATTTTTTGGCCCTGTATTAAGACCGTATGGTCTCCGTGATCATTGAATACCATCAATCCACATTTTGTTGCACTAAATCCTAGTCCTAGAGCCTCACACTCCCTTCCGCATATATCTGCCAGTCGCTGTATATCATCTTGACTGTCCGCAAATAAGACAATATCGTCAGCATAAAATAGACCTGGAAGCTTCTGCTCAACCATCGTGCCGACCTGTTTGTGTGACAAATTAAATCCAATGTTGCTACCTTCTAGCGCTTTTTCCATCCTCGCCATGTACAGCATGAATAACAGCGGGGACAAAGGGCATCCCTGTCTCAGCCCCT
This sequence comes from Rhipicephalus sanguineus, assembly GCF_013339695.2. Taxonomy (NCBI): domain Eukaryota; kingdom Metazoa; phylum Arthropoda; class Arachnida; order Ixodida; family Ixodidae; genus Rhipicephalus; species Rhipicephalus sanguineus. The sequence continues at coordinate 67,821,355 of NC_051182.1, forward strand.
TGCTAATTTCAACGCTGTCCTTGCCACTTATTCCTTCCCATTCTATACAAACTGTATTTTCTCGGTATATTTCCCTCAAAAGCTGTACACAGTCGTCACCTATGCCCACTTCCTTCAATATATCCCACAAAATTTCCTGATTAACGTTGTCATACGCCCCGGTGATATCTAAATAAGCTACGTATAAGGGCCTGTTTTCTATTTTAGATATTTCTATACACTGGGTAAGAACAAACAGATTATCGTCTAACCGCCTATCGATTCGAAATCCATTCTGAAGTTCTCCCAAAATATCATTTTGTTCTACCCACGCTTCTATTTTTAATTTTACTGCCTGCATCGCCAACCTGTATAGCACCGATGTAATTGTTAGCGGTCTATACGAGCGAATGTTATCCTTTTCTCCCTTGCCTTTATAGATTAAGTTCATTCTACTTTTTCGCCAACTGTCTGGTATTTCCCTCTCCTGCAAGCACTTTTCTACGGCTTTCAGCAGTGCTTCTTTAGTGTTATGTCCGAGTTCGTTAATGAGGCTGACGGGAACCCCATCTAAGCCCGGAGTAGTGCGCTTAGGAATTTTTCCTTCGGCCTTCTTCCAATTGAAATTCTCTAGTACTACATCTTCGTCGGTTGCACTCCTTTGCGTACTTTTACTCACCGGGGGAATCCCCTGGGGGACCTTTTTAAACGAATCGGCTGTTATCTTTCGGATGTAACCTAGCGCTTCATATCCTTCCAATTTATTTCCTCCTTCATCTACCATATGCTGTTGCATTGTGACAGACTTCCTACCCAGCGCTTTTAGGTGGCTCCAAAATATCCTAGGCGCGGCCTTCTTCTTTTCGCGAATCTCTGTCATCCAGCGTTCACTTTCACCTTTAATTTTTGCCTCGACTAATTTCTGCACAATGGATTTTTGCTCTAAATATATTTCCCATATTTGGTTGACTTCGTCCTGTGGGACGCGTGCGACGCAGCGCTCCCTGGCCGAGCTTGGGAGGCCTATTAAGGCGGATCTTTTTACATGTCTCGTGAGCAGAAAAATTCACCGTACATGACGGCAATATGAATGATACAAAAAAAAGTAATAAAGATGTGGTGCGATTCGCGATGCTGCTCTCTCAGTTCGTCTTTGCCAAATCGTGAAGCTGAGGCGATAGGAAGTCTTCTAGAAATACTTTTGAGTTTAAAAATGTATTCATCAGGTGAGCGTGCGTATACATGTGTCTTAATGGTTTACAAGAATTGTCACATTCGTTCCCTATAGTCTAGCGTGAAGTGGCGGCGCCAGTAAAGCGCTTTGAACACAAATTTGCGAGCATACACTTTCCAGGATAACTGAACATTCGCGTCAAGTCGTCTTAGCGTCGGTCAAAGGACCTCAGATACTTTTGTTTTTTATTGTTGTATGGCCTCGCACGCACTTTCATAAAAAGCCGAAACCAGCGCAATATTCCGCTGAACCAGTAAAATGTATCTAGATAGTCTGAACAGTATCATGAAATTACACTCATGGAACCTGCCGACGACGTTCTCGTACCCGGGAACAGGAGTTACATCTTCACGTACCAACATGCAGGCAACCGAAACACATACACCGTCAAACTACGGTCCCTAGTCAAACTCCTCCTCGGAGTCGCTGTGAGGGTCGCCATTATCCGAATCGTCCTCGCTGCAGAGTCGAGCAGTTCCATACGGCAGCTACGAAGAGTGCCGCCGCGGCAGTGTTTTGGTAAACACCAGCGATACACGCCGCGTCGGCTGTTCGACCAACACGGCCTGCGCTTGCATCTTCATTTTGGTGGTAGCCGCCGCGTGGTAGTGTCGCCAGTGTCGCGGCTGCACCGGCTGCACCTGCACTTGCTGAACCGGCGCTGCGCGCTACAGCACCGCCTCGCACCGCCACGGCACTTTCCAGAACTAGTGCGGGCAGTGCAAGCCAAATCGAAGATGAAACGGAGGTGGATCGTGCATTACAAAACGATGGAAAAAAAAAAAGCAGGTACAGACTGCGGTCAGATTCACGAGCCGCATATAAAGTCCCTATATATATATATATATATATATATATATATATATATATATATATATATATATATATATATATATATATATATATATAACACAACAACAACAATAATAACAATAATAATAATAATAATAATAATAAATAGAAGCCAGTTCCACTCCCAAGTGAGAGCTACGAACTGCGAAGCACTGATTCCCCTGTGTTTCACGTGTGTTTATCTGATGTTTTACGTTCTTTTCTTGTGGTTACCGTATTCGTTTTGAGATTATCTGTTTTCTGTTCTATAAACTAGCGTTTCTCTACTGTTTGCAGCTACGAGCGCGATGCATCTAAATTCGGACGCTGGCGTTTCGCTGTCGCTTCGCTAGCTCGTACAGACGAAGTAGGCCTACACCGACGCTGGCGTTCACGGGCAAGCAAGCGCTGGCGTTACAAACGTGCAGCCTGCTCGGCTTATGTGTATCAAACGTGGGACCTGCGTGACGCCAATGCGAGGCGACGACGGGGCGGTCCCTTCAACTGCTCCGCAGTTAAAATCAGAAACTGACGACGTCGACATCCGCATCAGAGTGTAGTTCTCGGTCTGTCATCAGGTGGCTGCAAGGTCGGGCTAGTTCAAGGAGTAGTAATAAAAACTGCTGGAGTGGGAGCTATATGCCTCGAAAGGGAAGCCAAGAATCCGCCATCTTAAAGGCAGCAAGATAAAACGTTAGCGGGTAGCGGAGAAAAAGCAGCCTCTCCCTCACACGCCCCACCAGTTCAATAATTAAGGGCAATTTTTGGGGGCAGATAGGGCTCGACGTATGACACTGTGTTACAAATTTTCTTAAGAGGCCCCAAAGTCTAGGCAAATTTTATTGGAGACCGAGTAATCAATACTCATCTCGATCGGTTACTTTCGTCGGGAACAACGATCTCTTATATGATAATGAACCTGGCGTTTACATTAACAGAGCAAAAGTATTTCCAAGCAGGCACCTCTTAAAAAGAACATGTTTCCGAGACAGACCAGGAGTAAACCGTGGCTTCACCTTTGCCGGTAATACGTTGCGAGAGCTCCCACTTGAAGTTTCTTTTGAAAGACGATAATCTTTCTTGGGGAACTTAAACGCAGAAATTTTTGGTCTGTCTGTCTGTCTGTCACACGATTCAGCCACCCGGCCGAACGCCCAGACATCTCGGACTGGTAGCTGCGTTCATACTTGTGAACATTTCCGATCAAAAAGCAAATACTACGCATACCTGAGGCGCAACATCAACACGTAAGTATTAGGTGGTGTGGTCCTTTACTGGAAAATACATAGATACGTAATTCTAAAGACCGCAGTGTTTCTTAGGCTGCGCTGAAACGGCCGGCAGAAGACTATCGTCTTTCGACGACATTTGCAGCGAAACACGCAGATACGCAGCCAATTCTTTTGTTTTTTGAACATACCATTCGGGCTAGTTGGTAGTCCATGATGTCATCGTAGCGCAAAAAACTTCTGGGCGAGGGACGAAGTATGTATGCGCTGCATATTTCGTTCCTTTCCAGGAGATTTTTTTTCTTTTTTTTTGCGCTAATACGACATCACGGACGTCATTAGCTGGTCCGGCGTCCTACATTGAGAAACGTGGACACACAGAGAAAAGAGAGAGTGAGGGAGAGGGGAAAGAACCCTCTCCCATAATATCCTGGCTACGGTTTACCTTCTAGAAGGTTGGTTGGTTCAAGGACTTTTCTTTCGTAGGTGAAGTTAGTCTCATATCCGTGATTTAAAGGCACACTAAAAGGAAAACGTTAGTTGAGCTAGACTGAAATATCAGGCTCGTGCAATAACCAATTCACCATTCTTGGAGAGAACATGTGCACATCTGTAGGTAAGAAAACGACGAAAGTGAGAAATTGGAGTGGCGGCCTCTGTCGTGCTCTGTGGGTACCTAATTAAAATGACGTCAGATCCTCCATTTTGAGTACTCAATTACTGCTACGGCTTACAAATGAAAACTGAATTACATGAACGTCGACAACAAATCAATGTGCGGAAATCCAGAGTTGTTGTTACGGCCGTTGGGCTCTCGGACGTCCGCTGATTCACAGAAATCGGTAAGATGCGAGGCGCTGACGTCAAGTCCTCCATTCGGCGGCGCGGGCGATTCAAATTGAGCAGCGGCACCACCGGCATTGGTGGCTGCTTTCGACGCAAAAAAATTCGTTTATCGGCGCGCAGAAAGCGGTGATAGACTCCAACGCAGGTAAAAAAATCAATCTAACCAAACTTAATATTTTCCTTTAGTGTCCCTTAACCTACTCGTATAGGCCACGGAATCGGTCGGTATATAGTTACGTAAGCAGCAACGAAGCGACGTCGTCATCAACCGCTAAAATAGCTTTTTGTTTTCTTTTCCGTATCCGCCAGTCGTATTAGCGAACTTTCCAACTACGTATATACGTAAGCGTACGCAATGCCAAACTATAACGTATCTTTCCCATTACGCCTTCCCCGAAATACGTGCGTCACTCGATGAGATGGTAATAAGAAAAGAAAGAAAAAGCATGCATACGTTACATGGGCGAGCGCATATTAGAGAGCGAGCCATAATCATCCGATAATGACACCGTAAACGACCGCGGTTGCGGACAGTGAAATACGTAACGACTAGAAGAGTCCACACAAGGCGACAATAAACAAATTTCTACACCGAATCTGTCTTTGCCTAACATGTGCAGTAGTAGTAGTAGTAGTAGTAGTAGTAGTAGTAGTAGTAGTAGTAGTAGTAGTAGTAGTAGTAGTAGTAGTAGTAGTAAACTCGGCGACAACTTTTTCTTGGCAGTACTGTCTACCGTGGAAGCTACAGAACCGAAACGCTTGCTGCGCACGCGCCATGAAATAGTACTTATTTTTATTTTCCAATTTTCAGTTACCTAGCTCGAATAAATCTTTCTTCATCATAAAAAATAAAACAAGTATGGGAAGCCGTTGGTGGAAGAAACATTATTGTACAGTTTAAATTTTTTCCCTTTTTGGTATTTCCCCTTTTTGGTATTTTGGACAGCACCACGTTTTCCGCACGCCTGCTCTCGCAGTAGACATGGCGTCCCTGATGCCGGCTGGACTACCATAGCTAGCTGGACCATGTACGGCCGCAAACTCGTCGTTTCGTTCTCCGAAGATATACTCAGCAAGTGGCTGTCGAAAGAGACCAAGCAAGTTATCTGAAACGTCTATGCTGGGGTAAAGTGCCACCAGCATGAATTGTCGACAGCGAGCAAGCAAAACCGAAACCCGAACTGAAATCGGCTGCAAGCTGCCGGACTACATACCGTACCCGCCTCCGTACCGAGGCATCCGTATAAGCTCCGCTCCACTGCCAAGAAAAGTTGTCGCTATAGTGAACTATAGTTGTCGCCGAGTGATCTCGCTTTGACCAATCAGGTGTAAGCGCGCGCATTTCATATCTAGCGGCAGATTCACGACATCACGTGATCTCGCTTCGCGCGTATGGACGTCACCTGATTTTAGATCGGTAGACCTGGCGTAGTCCGCACCGCCGAGGAGCAAGGTGTTCACGCTCGGTGTAACAAAGACGGCTTCCCTGTCCAACCATCTTCACGGAATGAATGGGTAGATGTTTATTTTATTTTATTATTTATTTATTATTGTTTCATTTGTCAAACAACGTCTTTCTAGGCCGTTACCATCCGCATTCTGCAACTACGACTTATCATCCTTGCGGAGGTACACAAAGTGAACCTGTCATTGCTGTATATACAAAAAAAAGGCATTTTGTTTAACACATGGGTTCATTCCAGCAGCACACTATCATGCGTGTTTAGAACAAAATTCAGCCGCGCTAACTACAGAAACGCTAAGGTATGCAGGCCCGCCGTAGCCAGGAATCTTTTTTTCGGGGGGGGGGGGGGGGGGGGGGGGGGGGGGGGGGGGGGGGGGCACTTGCTGAAAGCCTCAACTATTTGAGAAAAACGCCCATTTTCATTATTTTCGGTAAAACACCATGTATCATAAAAATTTCGGGGGGGGGGGGGGGAGGAGGGGCACCTCCCCCCCTGGCCACGGGCCTGGTATGCGGCCTTAGGAGGGGTTTATCTGAACGGTGCACATACGCGCGGGTCGATTTGTACCCACCCGCAACGACACGTACCACGAATAAGGAGATAAATAAATAAATAAATAAATAAATAACCAGCAAAACTTGCTGGAGTCATCCAAGTGCGTCAAAACTGCCTCACTACTCAAAGCACGTTCTTCAGAGGTTCGATGCGGTTGTAGAGAATCGTGTTTTGTTTGTTTGTTTTTGTCCCAATGCGAAAGTCATTTCTCGCCCCACCGGACGAGGTCACTAAAAATCTGAGTTTAAAGAGAGTAGCGGTGGTAAGCGGTCGTTTAACCGAGGGAATCTCCACACCGAAGGCGGGTAGCAAAAGGAAAATTCGTACTGATGGCCGCACCGCAACACATGAACGGAGACAATTAGTGGATGAGGGAGGAGTAAAGGGAAAGAGGGAAATGATAGAGGGGGACTGCATGTGCACACAGCTGCGTCTATAAACACGCAAAAGCGTAAGGACGACAAAATTTTGAGTTGGTGGTATCATCATGTTTCAGACAATATATATATATCGAACTATAATACAATATTGATAGACGCAATAGTAATGAGAACTATAACACACAATAGTGCCAAGGAAAGTATTCGGATGTTATTTCTGTATATATATATATATATATATATATATATATATATATATATATATATATATATAAAGTGTAGATATGGTTCAATGGGCCAGTTCTTCTCGGGTAATGGGTATAATACAACGGAGGCGTTGTCAACAGTGATATAAATATTTAATTCCCAACAGTTTCGGGAGGGGCCCTCCCTTCTTACTCATCCCCCTAAGAAGGGAGGGCCCCTCCCGAAACTGTTGGGAATTAAATATTTATATCACTGTTGACAACGCCTCCGTTGTATTATACCCATATATATATATATATATATATATATATATATATATATATATATATATATATATATATATATATATATATATATATATATATATATTCAATACGTATAATATGGTCTATGCATGGTGTACTCTAATGTCTGGAAGCCTTTTTTATAACGAATTTACATTATGTATTGGAAAATAATCAGTTGCTAAATGACCCGCCACGGTGGTCTAGTGGTTATGGTGCTCGACTACTGACCCAAAGGTCGCGGGATCGAATCCCGCGGCCGCATTTCAATGGAGGCGTAATGCACGAGGCCCGTGCACGTCGGGTGCATGTTAAAGAAGATGAGCCCTCCTCCACTACGGCGTCCCTCATAATCATATATTGTGGTTTTGGGGCGTAAGAACCCCAGTAATTAATAAAAAGTTTCTAAATGATTAACGAATGAGTATGTATATTCTTCATATTTGCTTTTGTAACTGCGTATTGTATACCTCTCGATTAATCTCCGCACTAATGCCATATGTGTATGTAAAGGTCGCCAAAGCGTTTTTCAAGCCGTTCCCACGGCTTTTATAGCCCTGGCGATTTTCCAGTTTTGTCTGGTAAATAAAATTTGAATCTGCATCTTCACTCACCCGCTAAAAATACGCGCTGTCGGCCGCGACATGGCGATTTTGCCAGACAAAAAAATTCGACAGATCCCACGCACTGTGGGAATCGATGTAATGCGAAGCAGCCAGCAAAGAGCTGCATACATCGCCTTGTTTGTCTTTGAGCCAAATGAAATCATTCATCCCACGGCATCTAGTCCATCATTTATCGCATGTTTGCCATGCACGCATGCATGCACAATCTAGTGTACACCATGTCAATGAAACGCATATTCTGGTATATAAATGCATGACCTGTCGTTTATATTCATCACGCACTCGTGTCATGCCATACCAATTTTGGTATATATCACGTTAACAAAACGGCCGGAAGCGCACCATGGCAGTGGCATGTAAGTCATACCGTACATGACATGCATAACATGATTCGCATGTAAAGACCTCTCATTTATATTCGTCATACAGTCACATCGCGCAATACCAATTTTGGTGTATATCAAAGGAGCGAAATGGCCGCGAGTGCACCATGAGTAGAGCATGTAAATCATGCCATACATGACATGAATATTATGGTTTTTCATGTTACCACCTGTCACTAATGTTCATCATACAGTCACATCGCGCAATACCAGTTTTGGTGTATATCAAGCTATCGAAACGGCCGCGAATGCACCATGAGCGTGACATGTAAGTCATGACATACATGGCATGCATGTCATAGTTTTCATGTTACCACCTGTTATTCATGTTCTTCATACAGTCACATCGCGCAATACCAATTTTGGTGCATATCAATCTAGCGAAACGGCCACGAGTGCGCCATGAGCATGGCATGTAAATCATGTCGTACATTTCATGCATGTCATGATTATCATGTTACTACCTTTCATTTACGTGCGTCATACAGTGGCGTCGCGCAATACCAATTTTGGTGTATACCAAGCTAGCCAAACGGCCGGTAATGCACAATGAGCGCGGCATGTAAATCATGACATACATGACCTGCATGTCATGATTTCCATGTTACCACCTCTCATTTACGTTCGTCATGCAGTCGCGTCGCGCAATACCAATTTTGGTGTATGTCAAGCAAGCGAAACGGCACGAGTGCGTCATGAGCATGGCATGTAAATCATGTCGTGCATGTCATGCATGTCATGATTTTCATGTTACCACGTCTCATTTACCTTCGTCGTACAGTCGCTTCGCGCAATACCAATTGTGGTGTACATCGAGCTAGCGAAGCGGCCGCGAATGCATCATGAGCGTGGCTATTAAATCATGACATACATGACATGCATGTCATGGTTTTCATCTTACCAACTGTCATTCAAGTTCTTCATACAGTCACATCGCGCAATACCAATTTTGGTGTATATCAATCTACTGAAACTGCCGCTAGCGCATCATGAGCGTGGCATGTAAATGAGGTCGTACATAACTTGCATGTCATGATTTTCATGTTACCACATCTCCCTTACTTTCGTCATACAGTCGTGTCACGTAACACCAATTTTGGTGTATATCACGCAAGCGAAACGGCCGCGAATGCACCATGAGCGTGGCATGTAAATCATGACATACATGTCATGGATGTCATGGTTTTCGTACTACCACCTGTTATTCATGTTCTTCATAAAGTCACATCGCACAATACCAATTTTGGTGTATATCAATCTAGCGAAACGGCCGCGAGTGCGCCATGAGCGTGGCATGTAAATCATGCCATACATGACATGCATATCATGATTTTCATGTTACCACGTGTCAGTTATGTTCGTCATACAGAAATGTCTCGTCATACCAGTTTTCGTATGTATCCCTTCATTTAAACGGCCGCGAGCGCCCCGAGACCATGTCATGTAAATCATGCTGCACATGACATGCGCGGCATGATTTGCATGTTAGGACCTGTCATTATGTTCGTCATGAACTCTTGTCACGCCGTACCAATTTTGGTATATATGAAATTACCGGAACGGCCGCAAGAGCCCAAAAGCCGTGGAATGTAAATCATGCTGGTCATGACATGCGTGTCATGATTTTCATGATATGACCTGTCATTTAGGTTCGTAATAAGGCCATGTTATGGCACACAAATTTTGGTATACATCCGATTAACGAAACGGCCAGGAGAGCACAAAGTCGTAGGCGGATAGATAGATAGATAGATAGATAGATAGATAGATAGATAGATAGATAGATAGATAGATAGATAGATAGATAGATAGATAGATAGATAGATAGATAGATAGATAGATAGATAGATAGATAGATAGATAGATAGATAGATAGATAGACAGACAGACAGACAGACACAGATAGATAGATAGATAGATAGATAGATAGATAGATAGATAGATAGATAGATAGATAGATAGATAGATAGATAGATAGATAGATAGATAGATAGATAGATAGATAGATAGATAGATAGATAGATAGATAGATAGATAGATACGCTCAAAGTCGCAGAAGTTCGCTAAGAAATGCTTCGCAATAAAAAAAAAGATGTACCAACACAACTTTTATCGCCAAAGCCTCTCATGTCGCGACGACATCGCGGAGATGGGTTCCATTCGGTTTAACGACCGTGCGCCCAGATAAAGCCTCCCGATAACGCCGACAGAATGGGGGTCCTTACACGAACACCGAAAGCCGGCAGAGTTTCAGGATTCCGCGGGCCCGCATATAGACGGTCTGGACAGGACGTTAGGCTACACACTAAAGCACTAAGCGAATACAAGTAAAAGCTCGCTAATTCGGCCCCCGTTAATTCGGAGATAATTAGGACGAGTTCACTGGTCCCGGCGAGCATATATGTATTGCCGAATGACGTCAAACTCACGTTAATTCGGTTATATTCGGCGCAAGCCGAGTTAATTGGGACGATCCTCGGAGCGCGCCAAGCACGAAGCGGCGCAAATGCGCACGACGCAAAGGAGCTGAAACGGCGTAGGCGATTAACGACCGAAACGGCCGCGGGCCTTCAGAAAGGCCTGATCGCCATCCACAATCGCGTTGTTGGAAACCAAAACCTGCAGCGGCTGCGGCGAACTTGTTTCGTTTTCGATTTTACCCGGCGCACGCGACCTGCGTGAGCGCTGTCTATGATCGCGTCGATGTATCGACTGTGGTCAAAGCTGCCACAAGCGGTATATAGTCTCGTTTCCGCTGCATGCCTTCAGGAGAGACTTGTAGGTAACGCGTTACGTGTAACGGATTAATTGTAATCGATTACATTTTACTGTAATTTTTTAACGCCTCAATTACTTAATTTAAGGAGTAACGTTCCTCGTAATGCAATTACAATCTGTATTAAACAGATAAACACTAAAGGCACGTTCACATCGAGCGCGGATCCGGAAAGCGGACGCGGATTATCCGCAAAAGCGGAATAAACGCGGCCGCTTGCCCGGATAGCTGCCGGACCGATTTTCACCGCGCGGAAAAGTTGGCCGCTTTGGCAGCAGCCAATCAGGGCTCGAGACGCGCGCGCGCCGTGTCGCGTAGTGGCGCAAGATTTCGACACGTCCACCGTGGATTGGTGGATTGCTCCGCTCCCGCGGCAGAGCGGGCAAAAGGCAACGCGGTTGGTCTGCAGCCGCGCGCCCACGATGCCTCTCCGCTTTGAAATTCCGCTCGCCCGCGTGCGTGCTCCGCGTTCGGTGTGAACGTGCTCTAATACTTAATAGATAGAAAGTTAGAAACTGCTTAATCAGACGTTTCGCACTTCGATGGGGGTAACATGTAAAACCAGCTGTGTGCTTGGATGTAGGTGCACGTTGAAGAACCCCACGCGGCGGAAATTTTAATCCGGTGTACCCGGGCTGCGGCGTGCCTCGTAACCGTGTCGTCGTTGCAGGTATAACGGCAGAATTTAATTTTTAGACAAAGAGGGCGAAGGATTTCGTAAAATCGCGTGTTTCGAAGGGAGGCAATGAATGGAGCTATAGCGGCTGTCTACGTATATGAAGTGGCATGTCCGTATACATGCATTTAACATCAGCGCAAGGGACATCTGAAATCGCGGTTTTTTTTTTAGTGAACTTACGAGTGATAGCGAAGAGTAATTATCTAGCAATGGTGTGGTATATCTATTTGACAGCAAGATGAAACAGCACACGTACTATCGTTGTATACGTAAAGGAAGGCCAAGCATACAGGCGTAATCTGCGGACTACAAGGAAGCGGATTGCCGCTGTAATGGTTGTAATGGTGCACAGAAGCTGCAGGAACTGCATGTGAGCGCAAGCAACTCGGCATGAGGATAATGGCACCAGGGCTAAATGTCCGTGAATGATTGCTCGGTGGTCTCCAATACAGCCACGTTGCTATCGCGGGTTCGCATGCAGAGCCCCGCCGGAGCGATCGAGTGCCGAAACGTCGCTGCGTTCCCACTTTGAGTGTGATGACGTCACACGGCGGTATACGAAAGCGAAACTGGTTCGCGGATAAGCTGCCGAGCCATTGATGCGCTGCTCCGAGTACAGAGGAATGAAACAAACTACGGAGGGAGCGGTCATGCAATTCCATAAGCCTCGGCAAGCCAACCTCCTCTGACGCCGCCCCTCTCGCCCAGCGCGCAGTGCCTCCTGGGTTGGATTAGGGCGCCCGTAGCGGACGCAACTAAAGCGATCCGACCCCACAGTGCCTATCACGTGACCAGGGCCTACATCTCCCTTGAATGTTGTATTAACAGGTTTCAAGATTGTTACGTGGGTGTTTTCCTTCCTCCATGGCTCCATGCTTGCCAGTGCCTCCTCTTGTGTTTCCACGTCCGAGAGTTTCGGACACCAAAGTGCAACACTAAATCAGGCCTGACAGACGATGTATAGTCATTGGGAATTCTGCTGCCGTTAATTACGCCAGCATAATTTCATCATTAACAAAGGGAATCATGGTCAAAGCTTTCATCATCTGAATTTCGCGCTCCGAAACCTCCACGCCGGCACGTCAGCGTACCGTCAAAGATTTTCAAGTATTTCTTTTTTCTTTTTTTTTTGTATTTCGGCCGCGTTGGCCACACGAAAGTTTTCGAAACTCGCCGTGTTAAATCTCTGGCTCCGGCATAACACGATGTAATCCATTTTTACAGAAGACGGATTTATAGAGGCCCTGGAAAACGCCCTAAAAAAAATCCACAATATATGAAGTGAGGGCGGCGTAGCCATCGGTGTTTTCTTTTAGCATATTTCCCGGCTGAACAAGCAACTCTTCGCATGATTTCTTTCCTCCTTTTTTATTTGTATTTGCTTAGCATAATAGACTAATACAAGCGAAATATATTTTTCTTTCTGTTAAATTGTCGATTTTGAGGAAAATTAGTGAAACAGCGTTTTATGGCCCAAGAGCATCGACAGCTACGCTGCGCCAGGCACAATGTGTCGCGTAATGAACAGAAAAAAAAAGCTGCGTAATTCTAAAGCTTATGCATAAAGCTAGATTCCTTTAAAAAAAAGAGAGAAAGAAAATAAGTACTTCAGGCAAGTGGGTCCCTTTGAGGAACATAATCAAGAGCCCACCACCACTCAAGTACGTGAAAAAATAAAACTGAAATGACAACACGTCCAGCCAAACAAATTGAAATGTTCAGGTGGAAAGTGGGAACGATCAAGAAAATAACGCGTGCTAAGCATAGCAACGATAATTACGATTACAGTCAAGTCGTTATATGAACCCGAATGAAAGCCAAAGGCTAACAACTAAAGCGTGCTAACTTAACATAGATAGTCCAGAAATATAAAAGAGAGAGAGAGAAAGCATTGAACTTTATTTCCTTGACGAAGCTCCTCAAAGGAGCACTGACACGATTTTGAGACTTCGTAAAAGGAACGTTTTTCGTTTCCTCGGTGCGCAGTGTTAACGCTCTCCACACACCGCAGACGGATAACACGCATAAAATATTTTACTTTGATGTTTAAAGGTTTCGTTTCCCAGCATTAGCAAGCCAGCCCCAGCGCAATGGAGGTTATCCCGACGAGCCAACACAGTTCCACTGAGTTTGCGAATTGCGCGTCCATGCATGCAGTATAAATCGCAGAAATCACTCTCGGGGTCGCTGGACGACAATTCACTCATCGTTGTTTGCGTGCACCACGAACCGATGACAGATTTGCCGCTAGTACGTCGCGAGTTGCTGTGTCCCCGTGACGTCTCACGGCGATGACACGTGACTGAGAAGCCGCGCCCTCGATATCGAAAGTGTTTTTTTTTTTTAAGGTAGCGGTATTAAAAATACTATACCTGATGCATTTCCAGGCACCCCAAACTCATTTTAGGGTTCTCGACACCAGTGTTTTTATTTAGCGCGACAATCCGAAAATATTTAAAATTCGTGTCAGATACTCCTTTAATTCTAGTAGTGATCAGCTTGAGCTGATAGCCGAGCCTGTTCACCAGCTGTAGCTGGTCAGCTGTGCCTCCCATCACTGGTGGATCTTTTGTCGCATTCCCCAATACCATGTGGTAGCCCAGATACATATATATATATATATATAAAGGTAAAAGATAAACGCGTTAGTAATACTAGCAGAGAAATCGGAGGCTGAAGTATAGAGTCAAGACGTAGCTTGCCAACCACAGCCGTATTGAAAGGCGCTTCACTGCCTACCGATAATGTAAGAATGACCGAAAGCATCGCCATGATGGAACACATCACACGGCATCTTGCGCGCAAAATGTATATACCATCTGGCAAACGAGCAGGACTAAATGTCCATGATGAAGGAAGTGCACCGATGGAGAGACGGATAATAGACGTCTATTAGTAGCGGTACGATATCCGGACGTCGACCTTATAGCGCGAAAATTACAAAAATAAGTAGAAATTTCCGCGATGACCTTGGCTGCGGCTCGGCCATTTCGTCAGGGAATGACCCATTCTTCTGATGAGTTATTTAATTGCATGCCTGTGCGCTTTTGTGTGTGTGTTTGGGGGGGGGGGGGGGGGCATACCTTGTTGACATGTCCCTGACGTGCGTGTGCGTGACTGGGGGAAAGTCCCCCGAGGAAAGTGTCCGGCGTGCCAAACTTACACCGTGTCGCGTCGCTCAAGAGCTGTTCTCGCGCGCGCCATTATACGCCTTGATTTCGCAATGGCACAATTGAACGACCAAAATGCATGTAGCAGCAGAATTCCCTTCTGCACTGCGCGTCATTAAGACGTCGAGCGAAGCGTGGAAGGAATGCCCAGCTTGAAGGGGAACAATTACGAGATGCGCTCAGAGTTGTTGACGCAATCACCCTAGAGACGCGCCGAAGCAGACTCGCCGCGGGCGCTAAAAGGAGGATATGGCGTGTTTTGCACCTTGGCGCGAGGAGGAAAACAAATAAAATCGAACGCATTCCGTGAAACTTCTTTTTTTCGGAACATATAGGGTACACGTACCCGCCACAAAAGTTTACGGAACGTGGGTTCTACTGTAAATATACGAATTTCCGCTCTGTCAGTGAATGACGCTTCTGAAGACCATGCAGCTCTATAAAGGCCGAGACAGACGGTACGATTTTCCACGCGATGCGACGTCCGATGCGGCGGTGCAGCAGCCAGAATGGTGACCTTTCATAGCATCGGACATCCACCATTCTGGCTTCCGCACCGCCGCGTCGGACGTCGCATCGGATGGAAAATCGTACCGTCTGTCTCGGCCTTAACTGAATAGGTCGCAAGAACTACTGGCTGGAATATATTTGCAGGTCGCGTTCCTGCACACAAAGCGTAAATATATAGCTTTCTCGAAAATTTCGAGCATCCCGCAAGCTCTTGCTGGAGGGTGTACAATTTTGAGCGTACCTAATACATATAGGGACAGATTACAGCACCCTATAAATGTGGCACACGCGACTCCGCAGTTTCAAAAAAATCAAATCCTTAGGTTTTACGAGCCAATACCACGACACTGAGCACGTCATATTGAAAAAAAAAAGGCGGGGGGGGGGGGGGGGGGGGGGGGGGGCGGGGTAATCTCGACCACCTGGTGTTCATAATAGCGTGCAGCACAATCTAAGTACGCGGGTGATACTTTCTTTATTGTGACTGCACTTCACCTCGCAACTAAATGCGGCCGCCGTGACCGTGCATATCGAACCCGAGTCCTCGTGTTTCGCAGGGCAACGCCATGGGCGCTAAGCCACAGCGACGGGTACTTCTTATGAAAACACGCATCCTGCGGCTACTGCAGCACGGTATAGAGAGAGCCGGTCAGTATAGCACACTAACTTTCATCTACTTACGCTTTAGATGTGAATTTTATTGGTACTGTGAGGTCTGCATTACTCTCGGTACTCGACTAACTCGATACGATGGGCGATATGGTACGTGAGCGCCCGCGTTAAACGGACGCTAATGCGAAACAATAAATTAGTTTAGACTGATAAATTATACTCTGAAAGCTCGGGTGTCGTTAATTTTACCATCACAGGTTCAATAATACATGAGAAAATCAATGTCAAAAGATGCACTTTCAAATTTTCCGGCATGATCTCCGACGGTGACGTCACGAATTTCAATACTTTTAGTTTTTTTTTTTGTAAGTACATTCGAAAAAACAGTTCGTGAAGCTTCCTTTCAACCATACTCCTATTCCTTTGCAAGTGTGTATGACGAATTTGTTGCGAGCCTTTTTAAAGGGACTGACAAGCGGCTGTAAAGTGCGATAGGACCACAGTGGAAATGGAAAGACCGTGAACTATAAGGGGTATTCAGACGGGGGAGAAATGCTCGGGGGGTAAAGGCGGAGCCTAGTGACGTCAGCTCGCGAGGAGAAGTCTCCACAAATGCCCCCCACTCACACGGACGAGGCAAACGGAGGGGGAGACCAGTGTTACTAGACTACTCTGGTGGCTTGCACCACCCGTTTGACGAGCTGCTGACGACGAGCTGCAGACGACCATCCAGCTGCAGACTGGACACCCACTGCCGCTCTCTGCAGGAGCAAGTGCAACAATGTGGCCAAACAAGAGCCCGAAATTCCGCCACATCCCCCACCGCAGGGGGATCGTTTGTCCTTTCGGGGAAAACGTCCCCGTCTCCTCCGAGGAGGCGCGAGGGGTTCACGCCCACTCGCTAATCCGTGACGTCGCGGTCACGTGATACGCAATCCCCCCGTCTCCCCTGAGCATTCCTCCCCCGTCTGAATATGACAGAATCGAGCGTTCTTTCCGCGATTTAAATAGGTGTTGGATCCTTACACTGCGCCTGAAAGTCCCAAGAACCGGGACGTCGCGCGGCAATGGCAGACAAGTCATGGTGTATACTGCCCGACTGAGATTTTCGGTTGGGGCGAGAATGGTTGAGGCCCGTGCACCTTAGGTTTAGGTGCACGTTAAAGAACCCCAGGTGGTCGAAATTTACGGAGCCCTCCACTACACGGCATCTCTCATAATCATATGGTGGTTTTGGGGGGTTAAATCTCAACAATTATCATTACTGCCCGAATGTCGTTCGGATTGCTGTACGCATGCAGTGTGCAGTTGTGCAGTCCATGCTCGTCCAGATTGTGCTCGATCCGGATGAGGTGCTGCTACACGATCACATTTAATCGCGATCACGCCTGATCCAGATCAAGAACGATCGCGATCAGCGCATCGCGATATTGCTCCCTGATAGCGATTTGACTGACGCCTGAGTCAAGTGCGATACGGATTAGTTTGGACCGTGTAGCAGCGACCCTTCTTGATCGCGATCAGTTATTCCGATCCGGATTGGCGCTGATCCGACCAAAAGTGCCCGTGTGACACCGGTATTATATTATGCCTATTATACGAGGTAAAAGGAGTTGACGCTGAGAAATGGGCGCTGCCTCCGCGGCAACTAGCGGAAACAGGAACACGTTTTAAGCCTCCGCGCATGCGCACCGCAGCAGCACAGGCTTGATAAGCACCACTGCGGTCGCTTACAACCTGAAAATGAAATGTAAGCTGCACCCACTGCCGCCGCTGTCCCATACAAAGTAAATTTGCATTGATGACCCATCCAATAGCATTTCCTCATTTCCATGACGTCAAGAAACTTCCGCGTATTTCAGGTACGCGGTTTTCCCACAAACACGCACCTTCGTGTCGGTGGTTTTCGGTCGAAAACTTGGACTTCCTGCCAAATTTCAGCAAATATTCCGCCATCAGTGCTCAGCCAAACTTTATATTGGGTCATTCCATATCAAGTGTACCAGGTCAATTTTCGACCATCTCCGATCATGCCGAAATAAATTGGGCTGGTATGTGTGAATGTCAGCAGTAGTTATTGAGGCGTTATCTTTCGGGAAAAAAAATTCTGTTGCCTAGAGGGCGCTTCGAACTTGGGGCATGGAAGTGAAACCGTGTCGTACATAACAATTTATATAAAATTACTGGTTTGAGCCATTACTACGAAACAATTTTTTTTCTTAAGGCGCTGCTCTTTCATGACTGATAGTTTGTTCATTTTTGTTTCAACTTTCATTATTTTTGACCTAGACGAAAAGTCGCAAGATGCTGCATGCTTAGCATCTCTTAGAAAGAGCAACGATTTTTCCGCGAGTAATATACTCCCACTGAGGGCTTTGTAGGTTCCTATAGTAAGTGATAAAAATACTGCGGGATCGAAAGAAGAAACGTTGCCACAATATTATGACAAAGTTGGGAAAAATGGCGTTTTGGTCCATATTGCTGAACTGAAGAACCACAAGGTCGCACGAAGTTTTCTGCCTCGCCTTCACTGCTTAGCACGTCAGCGCAGGATTCCAGCGGGGGCCTTTTCGCAGCAAATAATGCAAGTCATACAACTGCTTGCCACTTATTTTACTAATACTGTTGTATATTGTTGGAATATTGTTGTATATTGTCTTCAAGTGGTGCCGAAAGCCCTCGCAAGAGTGAACCACATCGATGGCCCCAAGGTAATTGCCTTCCAACGTACACGGTTTCATCGTAACGACCTCTAGCTGCTCAACGCGGATTCGAGTCATGGACGCTCTCAAGCTGAAGTGCAAGGCAGAAAGAGCGCAATTAACGCGCCTTATCAACGAGATTGAGGCAACTATCGGCCAAGACGCTGTTACGGAAGAGCAGCTTTGCATTCTCACCGATCGCCTCACGCAACTTCACACCGACTTGCGAGCCACTGACTCAGCCATCGTTCCTTTGTTATCAACCACGGAAGCGGAGGCAGAGTTTGACCGCGTTGTGGAATACAACGATCGAGCCACAGCGACGTCAGCGAAGCTCAAGTATCGGTTACGTCGGTTTCACGAATCCCAGAACAGTCCTCTACCAGAGACACCAACCGAACCCGTGCAACGCACGCACCAGCCCGCCGCCCAGCTCCCAAAGGTCGACCTCATGAAGTTCGATGGCCAACCGTCATTGTGGACGCCCTTTTGGGAGCAGTTCAGCCAACTGATCCACAACAACGGTGGACTCACCGACGTAGACAGATTCACCTATCTACGTTCGGTCCTGACCGGCGACGCGGCGTTGGCCATCGCGGGACTTCCGGCAACTGCAAGTTGCTACGCTGAAGCACTGGACATTCTGAAAAACCGATTTGCCAAAACCGATGTGATAATTCAAACTCACATGCAACGACTCATCGACATACAGCCCGTGCGATCCTCCAACGACCTTCAAGGACTGCGATGCCTCTACGACACGGTGCAGTCCCAAACACGTGCCCTGAAGTCTCTCGGAGTACCAGAAGACAATTATTTTGCAATGCTCTACCCCATCCTCCTGAAGTCGCTTCCACACGACATAGTCATCGACTTCAACAAGACCATCGCACGCCAAAGTACACAGCCAAGAGGACAAGGTGGAAACACGGGCCAGCACTCTCAGGAACTGAAGGCGAGCATACAGTCTTTACTGTTTTTTATTCAAACCGAAGTAGAGTCTCGCGAACGATCAGTCCTACACATTTCTGTCGAAGAGGACGCGAAGATGGTTAAAGTAAACGAGGTTCGCACTACTGAGACATCCTCTTCGCGCCATCAACGTTTAACAACGGAGTCTCTAACTTCATCTGCCAAACCAGTTCCGAAAAAACCCCTGCTTTTTCTGCGAGTCCATCACTCATGATACAGAAAAGTGCGACTGTCCGATTCCGCTCGAGGAAAAGAAAAAAAGGCTCCTAAACACACGTCGACGTTTTCGCTGTACTTTACAACATCATTTGGCGAAAAATTGCAGGAGGAATGTTACATGCACGAAGTGCAATCGACGCCACGCAGAAACGATGTGCGACCCTCGGATGTTGAAACCGACTAATGGTGCTCAGGCATCACCGACACCGATGCAACTCGAAATGATTGGAGCCGACAATTCAAAACGGCGCGTATACCTTCAGACAGCTGTTGCTTGGGCAGCCAGCCAAAAGAGCAAATGCCTAGCTCGAGTTTTATTCGATGGAGGCAGCCAGCGCACTTTCGTCACTGAACAACTGGCTGAAAAATTGCGTTGTCAAGTACTAGATTACGGGAGCCTTACGGTGGGATATTTTGGAGGTCAGCATGAAGAGAAGACTTTCCAGCGTGTACTTGTCACTCTAAGTTCACAGCGTAGTGGAAATTCGCTACTAATCGAAGCTCTCGTCACGACTAATATCTGTCATCAGTCCATTCCACGACAGAATAAAGATGTCATCGACAGACTTGAACGCCAAGGATATTACTTCTCAGACATCGATCAAGCGGACAGCCCAAACGTTGTCGACGTCTTAATCGGCAGTGACTATTATTGGTCATTTGTTACGGGAACAACACAAAATTTGGACAATGGACTCAAAGCTGTCGAGACTACTTTAGGCTGGACTCTCCATGGGCCAGTAGCCTCTTGCGCCACAGTCACGCATTGTAATGAGGCAATAGTTCTAAAAGCAGTGACAGATTGTAAAATTACAACGGAAAACTACTGGGACTTAGAAATAATGGGAATAAAATCTCAGGAGCACACGAAGACACAAGACGAAAACCCAGTTCTGGATTTCTTCAACAGCACAATCAAGATGGAGAATCGTCGCTACGTGGTATCGCTTCCATGGAAACCAACAATTCTTCACAACAACAATCTAGCAAACGCAGAGACTCGTTTACATCAGCTTCTCCGGAAGCTTCGCAGATGTCCTCAGCTGCTACAAGAGTATGATGTTGCCATACGCAAATACACCAACGACGGTGTAGCAGAGAAGGTCACAGAAGATAAAACAGAGGATACGGTATATTACATGCCGCACCATGCAGTGATACGCGAGGACCGCACAACGAGAGTACGGGTAGTATTTGATGCTTCATCCCATGAAAAGGGAGAACTCTCGCTTAACGAAAGCCTACATTCTGGACCGAACCTAAATGCCGACCTTATAGGTCTGCTTCTCCGCTTCAGGAAACATCGCATTGCTTTAGTCGCAGACATTGAAAAGGCCTTCCTACAAATCAGTGTCAACAGCACAGACCGCGACGCATTGCGGTACTTGTGGTTGGAGAAGGCGCCCAGTCCCGGTCAACCATTGCCTAACCTTGCCACATTTCGCATGGCAAGAGTACCTTTCGGCACGACATGCAGTCCGTTTCTTTTAGCGGCAACCATACGTCATCACCTTGATCAGATGTCGTTTAATTACCCCGAAACTACAAAACTTCTACGGAATTCAATATATGTTGACGACATTTTAATAGGAGCGGAATGCGTCGAAGACGCATTAAGATTGCGTGCGGAAGCTACTGAGATATTTTCAAGTGCATCGATGAAACTGCACAAGTGGGCTTCAAACGACCCACGCGCACTTAGCACGCAACCAACACAGCCACCGGAGCTGCCTCTAGGACAATTAACTGGAGTGCTGAAAGTCCTGGGGTTGGTTTGGCATCCAGACACCGACGTACTGTCGTTCAGCCCAGGAAACGCTTTGGAATTCGTTCAACAAAGGACCGATACCAAACGGTTCATGCTACAGACGACCTCCCGCTTATACGACCCTCTTGGCATGTTGACTCCTTTCACAATAAGGATGAAGATTTGTTTCCAAAATCTTTGGCGGAAAGGCGTTGACTGGGAAGAACAGCTGCCTTTCGACACTCTACACGAATGGAAAAGTTGGTGCAATGAACTTCCCCAGCTTTGTAATATAGAAATACCTAGGTTCTACCGACAGGGAGCGCATGAACCTGACGACAAATACGCACTACATTTTTTCGCTGCCGCCAGTAAGTCAGCCTACGGTGCCGTTTGCTACATTTCAACGACAGGACAAACGAACAGCAAAAGTTCAACTATTGTTTTGTGCAAGTCCAGGGTAGCACCAAGGAAGGAGACAAGCCTTGCCAGACTAGAACTGCTGGCCTGTCTAGTCTCAGCGCGGATGTACGACTACGTACGTCGAGAGCTGGACGAGGACATCACTTCAGTCCACTTTTGGACTGACTCCATGATCGCACTGTACTGGATTACCGGGGATCCTCACAAGTGGAAAGATTTCGTTCGACATAGGGTAACGGAAATTCAGAGTAAAACGGACATAACAACGTGGCGACACTGCCCCGGAAAGCAAAACCCTGCTGATTTTTTAACGAGAGGAGTATCCGCCCATGAGCTACTAACAAACTCTGTCTGGTGGACGGGACCCAACTGGCTTATTTCTAAAGAAAATGGATGGCCACCACACCGCATTCTGAACTCCACAGATCTTCCACTGAGCGTCACGGAAGAACGTACTCCTCGAACAACATCGTTGGAAATTTCCGTTTCAAACGAATCACCAATTCTGGATATTCATACCTACAGCTCCCTCTCAAGATTACACCGAGTTACAGCTTGGGTACTAAGATTCGTATCGAAGATGAAGCGGAAAGATTTATCACAGGGGGCCCTGACTGCCGAAGAAATACAAGCCGCCGAATTGTATTGGATAAAAAAGGTCCAAAGTTCAGCCTTCTCTCAGGAAATTGATCACATTTCTAAAGGAGCTCAGCATATACGTGATTCTATACTCCGGGATGTAACATGCTTCCTCGACAATGGAGTTCTTCGCGTCGCAGGACGTCTACAATTCAGCAAAAAATCTTACGAGGAGAAGCATCCAATCGTCTTACCCAAGGATCACTACTACTGCGAGCTTATCGTACTGCAGCACCATCGTCAACTGCATCATGCAGGAGTTCGGGATACACTCGTTCAAATAAGGGAAAGATTCTGGATAATAAGAGGACGACAACTAATCAAGAAAATCATCAGAGGGTGCATAGTATGCCAACGCTTCAATGCCAGACCTATGACCGAAGTAGCTGCTCCGTTACCAGCGGAAAGAGTGACCGCTTCAGAACCATTTCAAGTAACAGGACTAGATTTCGCCGGTCCCTTATATGTTAAACATTCTGATGGCTACGCCAAAATGTATATTTGCCTATTCACGTGTGCCGTGATTAGAGCAGTGCATCTCGAACTAGTCGAAGATATGACTGCCACAAGCTTTCTTAATGCTTTCCGACGCTTCGTCTCGCGACGGGGACTTCCGTCGGTCATATATTCAGATAACGCCTTAGCGTTCAAGAAGAGCAAGAGAGAGCTCTCAAAACTGTGGAAATCATTGAGAAACGAAGAAGTTTGTAGTTACATCGCTAACAATCGTATAAAATGAAAATTTATTGCCGATCATGCACCACGGTGGGGCGGTTTTTACGAGAGACTTATCAGGTCTGTCAAGCTGGCGTTGAAGAAGTCCATCGGAAAAGCATCTTTTACGGAGAAACAGCTACAGACTGCCATAACTGAAGTGGAAGCTGTCATCAACTCCCGACCAATCACATATGTTTATAACGACTGTCGAGATCCGGAACCCCTCTCTCCGCCCCACTTTCTCATTGCAAGGCGAATATCTGCACTTCCTGACCTAAATCTTGCCGAGATTACAGTTGATAGTAACCACCTTGGAGCTATCTGGGAACAACGAGAGAAAATTCGAAGATCTTTCTGGGAGCGTTGGTCGAAAGAGTATCTCTCGGATTTGAGAACAATACCAACTCCCAAGTCCACGACTTCGTCTGACCGAATTAAGAAAGGCGATCTCATTCTTCTGCAAGACTCCAACAAGCGCCGGCAACTATGGAACATCGTGCAAATAGAGGATCTTCATAAAGGAAAAGATGGCATGATAAGATCCTGCACATTGAGACTACCGGGTGGGAATACCGTTAAAGGGCCAATTCAACACCTTTACCCATTGGAATCAAACCCTCTGTGAACTTCTGTGCGCGGGGCAGTTTTGTTGGAAAAATATCAAAGAAGAAAAAGAGGAACGTTGGCTCGAAGCACGCGCTAAAGAAGCAACCCACGGAGTCGGGCTGCGGTTTATCATAAATAAACCCTTGTTTTACGCATTGGAGGCTCGATTTTCTTCATATATAACGTCAAAAATGGCAATAGTGCTAAAATTATGGAACGGTACTACCCCCTTGGACCATCAAAGGGCAGGTAATATTCAACCGCTTCATCGTCCAAATGGGCAGAATTATAATGAAGTCAATGGCCTGCAGAGCTGTTCTAAGGCGTCGTGTTTGGCTTCTGATAATCAAGATACATGGTCTTACGTAATAATTAACGGCATAACTAAGCTATAGCTTGTTTAAGTTGTTTTTATGATCTTTCAGGTATAGGGCACGCGTTGGCTTATGCTTTGATCTTAAAGTTTTCGTCGCTAAGCATTAGCAAGCCAGCCCCACCGCAATGGACATTATCCCGACGAGCCAACGCAGTTCCACTGAGTTTGCGAACTTTCTGCATGCAGCCTAAATCGCAGAAATCACTGGACGCTGTTTACGTGCACCAGATGACGGATCTGCCGTTAGTACGTCGCGAGCTGCTGTCTCCCCGTGACTTCACACTGCGATGACACGTCACTGAGAAGCCGCCCACTCGATATCGAAACCGAAAGTTCTTGTTTTAAGGTAGCGGTATTAAAGGGGCCCTGCAACAACTTTCCGAGTTATATTGGAATAGTCTCATTATTGACGTATGACTCTTCACGAGTCATATGCCGCAAAAATTTTTCGAATCCGTCAAGTCTAAGTGGTGTTACCAAATTATAGAAATCACGTTCCGCAGCTTTCTTGAAAACTGCGAGTCGGTTTGGTAATGTTGGGTGTGCACCTCGAAATGCCGTAGTGTTTTCATCGCTCTGCCAACCATGGACGCAAACCTGCGTGCGCGTTTGGAACGAATGACAGCTGAGATGGGTTTCGACCCACACTCCGATACACCGCCTCTTCGCACTGTTCGCGCTTGAATCGTATTCAACACGGCAAAGCTGCGTGCACCCTTCTACCAGTGGCGGTACTGGATTGATAGCATTTAAGCCGGTGGGTGGGCACTTCGATGCTGTTTGTTCTTCGAATGCGGGCGCACAGCGAGCGCGGGCTGACAACAAAGAACTAAAGACTAGAAGAAAGGACCGTGGGGCATCGGGCCGACGCGGACACATCCCCCGGCTGTCTGCAGCTACCGTGAAAATGCGAGTCTGCTTGGTTGCTCTGTCGCGGTTTCTCTGTCGCGGAGCGTAGGATACGAGGTCGTGGCATCCCACCGCTGCCACCACTGTTAGGAATGAGGTTGCGTGGCCCATCGCTACCGCCACCTTTAGGTTCCGATGTCGTCCCTCAGGCTCGCTGCTGGGAATACGCGTCGTTGCATCCCTCCTCTGGAACCGCTGTTGGGACTCGGGTTGCGTGGCCGGTGCGAACACGGGTGTGTATCGTGCTCGGAGCAGTCAGTAAGGGCAAGGTGAAGAAGGAAAAGATTTTATATACAGACTATTTACATGATGCAAGACTCAATCAACATGACTGCCAGCCCGACCACGTCGGCTGGTCCGACTCGGTCGACTCCGTTTGAGTCGTTCTCCTTCTCGTTCCTCCTTCTCCCCGATCGACGGACCGGCACGGCCTTAAATCCTCTAGCCGTCCATTGTCCTGCTGACCGTCCGCCGATAGCAGGTGTTGACGTCCTCGTAGTATGCTGAGCTTCCTTTTAGATAGCAGGTGTTGACGTCCTCGTAGTATGCTGAGCTTCCTTTTAGATAGCAGGTGTTGACGTCCTCGTAGTATGCTGAGCTTCCTTTTAGATAGCAGGTGTTGACGTCCTCGTAGTATGCTGAGCTTCCTTTTAGATAGCAGGTGTTGACGTCCTCGTAGTATGCTGAGCTTCCTTTTAGATAGCAGGTGTTGACGTCCTCGTAGTATGCTGAGCTTCCTTTTAGATAGCAGGTGTTGACGTCCTCGTAGTATGCTGAGCTTCCTTTTAGATAGCAGGTGTTGACGTCCTCGTAGTATGCTGAGCTTCCTTTTAGATAGCAGGTGTTGACGTCCTCGTAGTATGCTGAGCTTCCTTTTAGATAGCAGGTGTTGACGTCCTCGTAGTATGCTGAGCTTCCTTTTAGATAGCAGGTGTTGACGTCGTCTTAGTATGCTGAGCTTCCTTTTAGATAGCAGGTGTTGACGTCCTCTTAGTATGCTGAGCTTCCTTTTAGATAGCAGGTGTTGACGTCCTCGTAGTATGCTGAGCTTCCTTTTAGATAGCAGGTGTTGACGTCCTCGTAGTATGCTGAGCTTCCTTTTAGATAGCAGGTGATGACGTCCTCTTAGTATGCTGAGCTTCCTTTTAGATAGCAGGTGTTGACGTCCTCTTAGTATGCTGAGCTTCCTTTTAGATAGCAGGTGTTGACGTCCTCGTAGTATGCTGAGCTTCCTTTTAGATAGCAGGTGTTGACGTCCTCGTAGTATGCTGAGCTTCCTTTTAGATAGCAGGTGTTGACGTCCTCGTAGTATGCTGAGCTTCCTTTTAGATAGCAGGTGTTGACGTCCTCGTAGTATGCTGAGCTTCCTTTTAGATAGCAGGTGTTGACGTCCTCGTAGTATGCTGAGCTTCCTTTTAGATAGCAGGTGTTGACGTCCTCGTAGTATGCTGAGCTTCCTTTTAGATAGCAGGTGTTGACGTCCTCTTCGTATTTTGACCGTCCGCCGGCCGCAGGTGTTGAACCTCCTTTACACCGCAGGAGTTGAGCAGCCTTTCCATAGCTGGGCAGCTTTGAAGAACGACTGGCGTCAGTTGACGGGGCCGGCCGGGTGAAGACGCCGTTTTCCCCGGATTGCAGACAAAGCATGCAGGGGTTGATCCCTGCTTTCACGTTCGGTCAGGTGCTCTGGCACAACAGCACCCCCGCCACAAAACAATGCATCAGGAGGACGAGCTGCTCCACGTAGCTCGGCTGAATTGATGCGGCCGGACACCAGGCTCATCCACGGCTCGAGGCGAAGCTCCCAGGATCACTGCTCCGTGACATTCCATACGAACACTCAGATGGCACGGACTCGAGGTTCCTGAGGATAAGACGAACTCGACAGGGCAACCATTGTCAAACTACACCCAACACTGCAAGTGCCCTCCGCACTCCCTCCAATTGCCAGACATGAATGAAACAAATCCTACTGACAACTAACGTTCCCGCTTTAAATAAAACGAGGAGAAGTGCGTATCTCATGGCGACAAGCCCAACAACAGACCTCAATTTCAGGTGTTGTTAAAGAAACAACTTCGGGGTAACACAAGGATTGTAATTGTACTATAGCTGCTTAGGCATGGAAGGTAAACAACCAAGGAAGCCAACGGAAGCTCAAAGGCTTCGCTAAATTCTTACTAAACGCTCTCAGCGTAAGC
This sequence comes from Rhipicephalus sanguineus, assembly GCF_013339695.2. Lineage (NCBI taxonomy): Eukaryota > Metazoa > Arthropoda > Arachnida > Ixodida > Ixodidae > Rhipicephalus > Rhipicephalus sanguineus. The sequence goes on from NC_051182.1 coordinate 67,848,633, forward strand.
GTAACACAGTAAGAACACAACATGGTTCTACTAACTATGACCTGAATTGAAAATAAAGCTTACACGCTTCACATAAAACGATGTTGAACTACCTTTCGCCCTAAATGCTCATGCTAACTAGTACAAAAACAAAACAAAACACAACCTACAGCTAGCTCTGTTGAAACAATTTTCAACTATAACGCTAGAAGATTACCCTCCAAAATGTAGACACTACATAGATCAAAATTACTGCCTCTACAGTAAACACAAACAAGTAAAATTCGGTTACGCTCGACCAACGCAACCACTCTTTCACAATTAGCGGTCGTAAAATCTTTACTCACGGCTAACGTGTATTATTCTACGCCGTCAGCTCACTCCCATGCGGGTTACTGCTTCCGCATGTCATTCTTAATATTGCGCCACTAAAGCTAGACGTGTTCCCGTGAGCACTCTGTCACGCTGCGCCCACATCAGGAACTGAATTCGCAAACGACATCCGTAATTGCACGTACTAGTGCCACTGCGAGCTTCTACTCCGCGGATGTACCACTAACCTAGCTCTACTCTTGCGGTCACAATTTTTACAAACAAGCGAGCGACTCGCTATAACCTTTCCTCATTCGCTCCTACACAGAACGCACGCCAAAAGAACAAAAAACAAACAAAAATAAATTTTTGCGTGGCTCTACCAAAACTCGCACAAAGCCTAGCCTTGCCTATCCTTCTCGCAAGCTCTCAGCTTAACGCCTAAGGTTCCGCTAACCACTCGTGGGACACCTTGACTTACTAGGGAGCTCCCGAACGGCGCGCGCAAAGCCCTGCGCCGGCCTTTCATGCAACTGCACACGTGTCATACGCCAACCGCTTGCGGGCTCCCGCTAAGTGAAGGAAACAGCAGGCCTCAAACGCCAACGCTAACTCAGCGCACGCCACCCGAAAACTGCCCAATGTTTCCTTGCGTCCACGCATGACACGCAACGGAAACGCCACAAACTCTTTTCATAGTCAGCTGACGTAACCCTATTCAAGGCGCTCATCTCTTAAAGCCCTCGACTCGCTCTGATGCGTGTCACTAACCTTCCGATAGCTAACTACACAACGCATATCGGCTAACAAACAAAACCAAAGAGCGGCAAAGAAAACAAGGCTCAATAACAGTTAACTAAGCTATCAACACTCGCGGAAATAACAAGGAATACTAATTACTAACCAAAATCAACACTCAAAATTCCTTCCAACAAATCCGGAGTCGATATTCCAGGAAAAGCTAACAGCTGTCCTCAACAACTTTTCAGGCGCACTCGCGGTGGTCGCGCCCAGAAGGCTTTTCTCGTCAAGCGGGGTGTACGATACGCATGAAAGTTAATCACCCCCTCGTCGAGCCTCACTACTTTCCCTGTAGCGCACTTTTCTTTGTCGCCTCCTGCCACCTCGCAAAGGTCACCGACCTCGCGGTGTCGCACCTGTTTCAACGTTCCGCGAAAGGAACAACGGGGAGTTCTTTTACCCACCGACTTTTTCCGCGAATCATGCGCTTCTCTTTTCTTTTTCTTTCGGCGGTTCGGGCGCATGCGGTAGAAACCTGTCCCTGACGGCAATCGCACTTGTCTTGCAATTTCGCGCCGACTTTTGAACTTCTTTCTCAACCGCGTCGCGACCTTTGTCGCATTTCTATCTTTCGGACGCTTTCTCCCTTTCGCACGCTTCTTGGTGCAGTCTTTGGAGCATTCCGTCCGCCTCCGATGCTCATCAACATGCTCCTCAGCTGTCTCGCGCTTACTGTCTTGATGATTGCGCATCAATTCATCCTCTGACCGATTCCGCGAACCATGCGCTACTCTCATCCTGTTCTCTTGGTGGTTCAGACGCATGCTGTAGAAACCGGTCAATAATGACAATCGCGCCCCTCTCGCAATTTCGCGCCGACGTCCGAACTTCTTCCTCAAACGCGTCGCGACCTTTGCCGCATTTCTGTCTTGCGGACGCTTTCTTTTTGCACGACTCTTTGTGCATACTTTGGGGCCTTTGTCACGATACCTATGTGCGCGACACCTCGTTGCGCTCCTGCCTCTACACGGCAGTGAAAAAGATGAGAACAGACGGAAACCTCGGCGCCTGAATCTCATCGACATTCGCTTCCTCGCGATGCGCTTAGCGCACAATCTAGACCCCCGCGGGACTCTCAACTTGGGACGTTTCCTAGCCCGCCTTTTTGGGATTTCAGGCCAAGCCTTCAACTTGGCGTCTCGAGAGATGCGGTCTTCGCGTTCTGCTAGCTCTTTAGCACGCTTACCGCTACTAGTCTCTTTTGCATTCCCCTTTTTCTTTCGCCGGCGCCTTTTCCTCACTAAACGGCTCGGAATGCTGGCAGCTTCGACGCACGCGCGCGCAAGTACGCTGCCTTCGATATTCACCGCCAAAATCTCAGGCGGCTCAACTAGCCTATCCTCGGTGTCGTCGCTAGGTGTCTGTACTTCTGACATAGCGACAGTCTCGACACTCTCTAACTCAGTTAGCTCGCCCTGAGATGTCTCTTTAGTTTCGGGTGATCTATCACTATCCTGGATAGCCCCTTTTCTCAGGCCTCCGAAGGCGACCTCTGCGTCCTGCGTTTCGCGACTTATCTCGACCTCTTGGTCTCCGCGGCGCGCCTCGTCTTGCGCCTTACGAAGTGCTTCATCCTCACGCGCCTCAGCTTCTCGCGCTATGTGAAGTGCCTCTTGTTCTCTCGCCTCTTTCGCTTTTCGAAGCGCCTCAGCCTCTCGTTCTCTCTGATGCGCCTCCTCCTCTAGGGCCTTGTGACGCGCCTCTGCGTCCTGAAGCGCCTCGTGACGGGCCTCAGCCTCCTGTGCCTCGCGACGCTTCCCGACCTCTTGGTCTCTGCGGCGCGCCTCATCCTTTTGCGCCTCGGAGCGGCTCACAATACTAGACGCCTCGTCCCTCGTACTCGCATGTACGGAACTCTGTGGAGTCAAAGCTCCAAACGGCTGAACTGAGCTACCCTCGCGGTCTTCGTCAGTTATGTCCTGTGACTGAACGACAGCCGCGACGCTCTCTAAGCTAGTCAGCTTGCTCTGAGGAGTCTCTTCCATTACTGGGGCTTTATCACTGCCCTGCAAAGACCTCTCTCTTGGGCCTTTGCATTCGGCCGAACCTACATTACCCCACTGGCTGAACAACGTATCCTTAACCTCAGTTACTTCCTGCAGGCCGTCTGACACTAAGGCTAAAACTGAGCCTTTCCCACGTCCGAGGCACTCTGCGTGCCTGTTGGCCATCTTTCCTCTTCCCCCATGCGTGCCCTCGTCCGATGTCCTAGCTTTGCGCGCGTGACTCAAACGCTGTCTGAATGCTTTTGCTGACAAGCGACATTTTCGCAACAGCGCCTCTTTGACCTTGTCATACGATACAGCGTCCTTCCTATTGAGTCTAGCTATAACATCGGCGGCCTCGCACGGAAGAAGAGTTAGCAACTCTTGCGGCCAACTTTCGAGGGGGAATCCTGCCTTCTCGCACGTTCGCTCAAAATTAACAAGAAACAATGCGATGTCCTGGCCCATTTTAAACGGCTGCAAAAGGTCTTCCATCTTTACCGCCTCCCTCACTATGGGAACCTGTCTTGCGGCGGATATACGAAGTTCCAGCTCCCTTAGGTTCAACTCATGTTCCCGCTCGGCAGCTTTCTCTTTATCCCTTTCCTCCTTTCTAGCTCGAATCTCCTCATGAGCTTCCCGGGCCTCCTCGACAGTCACCTTGTCTGCCTCCATAATCGGGAGGATCTGTCGTTTCCGCTTGGCCGAGCCAACGGAAATGCCCAACTCCTTGCAAATTTCAAGGAGGTCCTGCACACTGAACTTGTCCATTCTGACACTGCACTCCGCCTCGTTTACCCTCTACTTAAACTAAGCGGTCAGACCATCCAATTCTTGGCTGACCAAACAAAGTTACAAGTCTGCAACAAAACCTGCTAACAAAGACTTAGGCTAGCTAGGTCTGGCAATAAGAGAGGTAAACTTCAGGCACTCACCGGGTAGCTGACGCTGGCCGATCCCACCGAGCTGCCATCCACTGTTACGCCTGGGGTAGGGCCCCTCGTGTGCGCAGCGTAGGATACGAGGTCGTGGCATCCCACCGCTGCCACCACTGTTAGGAATGAGGTTGCGTGGATGGATGGATGGATGGATGTATACGGCTGTGCCCTTTAGATCGGGCGGCGGCTCACGCCACCTAGCCATAAAGTTAAGTACTATCACTATGTATTGAAGGATTGCAATTCACTCGTGCCTTGACTGTAGCCACCAATCGGTTAGCCTCCTCCTGGTTATTTCTACTCGTTTAAAGTCTATTTTGCATTCACTGTCCCTAAACCCCAGTGCTTTGAAATATTCCGCGCCATTATCTTGGACTGTAGGGTGAAGCCCTTTACAGAACATTATCAAATGTTCAGCCGTTTCCTCCTCCTCTCCACACGCACTACATAACGTGTCTGTGCCTTCGTATTTGGCTCGGTACGTCTTGGTCCGCAATACTCCCGTCCTGGCCTCAAACAGCAGAGAACTACCCCGAGAATTATCGTAGATCTTTTCTTTTGCAATTTCCTGCTTGAAAGTTCGGTAGGTCTCCAGTGATGATTTCGTAAGCATCCCCATTTTCCACATGTCCCTCTCTGTTTCCTTCAGCTTCTTCTTAACCGATGTTTCCTTTTGGCTTGGTATTCTGCTGTTGTCTAAATACTTGCTTGACAATTTTCGAGTTCGCTTCCTCTATTTAGTATCAACATTCTTCATGTACAAGTACCTGAAAACTTTCCTAGCCCAACACTCCTCTCCCATTTTTCTCAATCGCTCCTCAAATTCTATCTTGCTGCTAGCCTCCCTGCCCTCGAACGATGTCCATCCCATGTCACCCTGTACCCCCTGATTTGGGGTATTCCCGTGTGCTCCCAAAGCAAGCCTACCTATGCCACGTTGTTTAATAAGGTGGCGCGCGGTAGCCCATCGCTACCGCGCGCCACCTTTAGGTTCCGATGTCGTCCCTCAGGCTCGCTGCTGGGAATACGCGTCGTTGCATCCCTCCTCTGGAACCGCTGTTGGGACTCGGGTTGCGTGGCCGGTGCGAACACGGGTGTGTATCGTGCTCGGAGCAGTCAGTAAGGGCAAGGTGAAGAAGGAAAAGATTTTATATACAGACTATTTACATGATGCAAGACTCAATCAACATGACTGCCAGCCCGACCACGTCGGCTGGTCCGACTCGGTCGACTCCGTTTGAGTCGTTCTCCTTCTCGTTCCTCCTTCTCCCCGATCGACGGACCGGCACGGCCTTAAATCCTCTAGCCGTCCATTGTCCTGCTGACCGTCCGCCGATAGCAGGTGTTGACGTCCTCGTAGTATGCTGAGCTTCCTTTTAGATAGCAGGTGTTGACGTCCTCGTAGTATGCTGAGCTTCCTTTTAGATAGCAGGTGTTGACGTCCTCTTAGTATGCTGAGCTTCCTTTTAGATAGCAGGTGTTGACGTCCTCTTCGTATTTTGACCGTCCGCCGGCCGCAGGTGTTGAACCTCCTTTACACCGCAGGAGTTGAGCAGCCTTTCCATAGCTGGGCAGCTTTGAAGAACGACTGGCGTCAGTTGACGGGGCCGGCCGGGTGAAGACACCGTTTTCCCCGGATTGCAGACAAAGCATGCAGGGGTTGATCTTTCACGTTCGGTCAGGTGCTCTGGCACAACAACGCCGAGGTACGGCTCGATGACATACTGAACAGACAGCGAACGGGACTCTCCCCACACAGCGAACACAGGTATCCTAAACTGTAACAATGATTGTTCGCGGGCCAGTTGGTACATCTTGAACATGAAACAGCGCGCTTAGACAGGACAGAAAGTTACAAGAAGCACTATCGGAGAAATGCTGCACCCCTGCCTCGGTCGGTCGTTAGAACGTGCCGACGATGCAGTTTCCAGCTGACGAGGCAACACTCGAACGGCTGCCACTCTCAACGGCAACCGGCGATGGTCAAAAGCACAGAAATATTCATGATTTAGGCACTGCGCATGGTGAAGAAAACGCAATCACGCAACTACGAGCAGACGAGCTGTCGGTGAGACCGGAAGTGCTAATATTAATGTTCGGTGTTTTAACGGCATAACACAATATAAACATACATATTATCTACTTATTGAACTCAAAATTCACAACGAAGGTAATTATGAGGGTGTTATCGTGATTATAACATCAGCCAATGCTGGAACTGCCGACAATCGCGTCATATATTGCGGACTAATACATCATTTGTCGAGAGAAGAGGGAGCGATTTTCAGCTGACTTTGAGAATTTATTGCAAATTCCAGGCCGCGCGCTTCGCTATAATATTTGGCTCGCGTGTTTTCGGGAGCCTCGACTACCGATTGGCAGCGCTTTTTGACCCTGCTCAAAAAGTGTTGCAGGGCCCCTTTAAAAATGTATTCGATGCATTCTCAGGCACCGCAATACTCATTTTTGGGGTTATCGACACCAGCGTTTTTATTCAGAGCAACAATCCGAAAATATTTCAAATGCGTGCCAGTACTCTTTGAATGAACATGAAGCAGCGCTTGCGTTGCGTGCTTCTTCCCCTCTGTCCCGTTTTCGCGTTGTTTTTTCACCGATGTAACGTGAAGCAACCGTGAGGAGAGAGAGAGAGAGAGAGGGGGGGGGGGAGACGCTTCAACAACAGCAGTGCGCACTTGCAGAAACATACATATGCCTGGATTTGAGCCTCCAGTGAACGCAAATATACGCACAGCTGAAACAAAACGCAATCGAAATTGCATGGTTACTGTAAACTAATTTGCTAGATGATTTCTTTTTTGCAAAGCTGCGGCTTTAAAACCGTCATTATGGCCTTCGCGAAAATTTACAGGTGGTACAGACATGAAGAAAATAGACAAAAAAATAGGGGAGGAGAAGGAAACGTGTTACTTCCTCATATTAACGATCGATACAGAATCGCTTGTTTTGTCATTCGGTTTGGAACAAGTGTTGCCACTTCACATGCACGGACAGATGCATCACACGGTGCTTCCTCCACATGGTCCCATTAAGCCGGATGTGGCTGCAAGTGCTGGGACACCAAACCGTCTGAAGTTCACTACCCCGGATAAACGGCGTGTTCGGGAGTTTAAAACCGACGGAGGAGCGAAATGCGACTTCACAGCTCGAGGGGCGGCGATGTAGTCCGACTTTTACTGACAATCCAAATCAGGTAGAAGTTCAGGGGAACATGGTATGTTGGAGCGATGAAAAATTCTTGAACATGGAGGTGTCGGTGGAGGCGACGTTTCGACAAGCGGACTTGTCTTCTTCGAGGCTGCAACTGAAGACGTGGCAGCCCTGAAGACAAGTCTCCGCTTCTGGAAACGTCGGCTCCAGCGACAACCCCTTGTTCAAGAATTTTTTTTACCGACAATGAAAAACGGCTCAACGAAGGGAGTTGTCGGGAAAGGGCACCCGAGTCCTGGGGGGGGGGGGGGGGGTTATTTAGCGAGACGAAAGGCAGACAGCCACAAAGAGCCCTTGAGGAGGGGACATTAATAATACGCAGCGACAATTAACAGCACGGAAGCGCAAGAGTGCGCCACTGCTTTGGCTGTCAGCGCGCCTGAACCCATATAAGCTAATATTCCTGCAGAACCCCAGCAAGCGTGCCGAAACTGCACACAAACGATCGTATCTTGCCGACCGCTCGTAAAATCCCACGCCAAAGCCAATATATCCCACTAATTCAAATTTATTTGGATTAGTGGGATATGCCTGTCTCCCTGGCAATGCGAGCGCGTTCATGTCCGAGGTCTCACCCTCCAGGAGCCTGCAGAAGACCGTCCCAACCAAGACGAGGTGGAAAGCGTACAACTCACATACGCACAAAAACTACTACGTAGGACCCCATCACACGCGAACTGCACTCAACTGTCTGCAGCCTGCAGACAGAACTGTCTGCAGTGCAACCGTCTGCACTGAAGTGTGCAGAGGCAGTCGCTGGTGCCAGCTCCAAACTAATACCTTCCCGAGTACTGCACTCCGCCACGCTTCCCACCCAACCCGAAAGCTAGGCATTTATCAGGTGGTGCCGACCCCGACCGCTGTCATCTCTGTGGAGGATACACACAAACTTGTACCATTATAAAATGCGCCAAACCATGCACTCGGCCGACAGAGGGTCCTTGACCGAACCCCACCTCCTCCCAGTGGGAACCCTCTTTTTCCAGCACAGCTAGCACTGCCATATTATCAGATTTCGTAATGGAGGCATTTGCAACCAATGTGGGCCAATCAGATTTGACAAGATGGCGAATTTGACGACATGGCGTAATTCGACAGTGTCCACGGTAGCACTCCTGGACGACCATGCGAACACCAGCGATTCAGGGGGGGGGGGGGGGGGCAGCCAGACTGCAACAGCCTGCCCCCCTAAATTCGATGTTTCATACTCTGAGGAGAATCACACACACAAAAAAAAAGTTTTCTGCTAACCCTAACCATGATGGGTTTTCCACCGCGGTGACGGGTGGACCACAGGCCCACGTGACTCGCCGCGTGGGACATAGCTACGAAGACAGGCATTCCGACGGGGCAGTGGCTACAAGTATGATCATGATCGAGACATGATTGTTTCCAGTGCTTCTGACACTAGCCTGTCTAGACCTGCAGCGTCACAGAACCGGTTCCTCAGTGCGTACAGCTCCAAAAATACTTCCTCAAAAGTTACCGATAATAATATGCAAACTTCGTGTCACCTACGACTGGCTGTAGTTACGCACGTGGCTAAACCATGCATTCGTAACTATAGAGCGCACGTACGAAAAAAAAAAAAAAAAGGCAGCTGCTATTCGGCCACAAATGTCGAATAAATATATGGCACATGTTGCAACAATCTCAACGCGCGTTACGTTAGGCAAGGCAATTTCGAGTCACGGATGGCTCAGACTGGGAAGAAAAATAAGATATCAATGACACCAGGAAATGTTACTGGTCGCAAGCGCGCTGTCTGTGAAAGCCTGCGATGAAACGTACGAGTTACAGCTGCAGAAAGCTCTCAACATGCCACTGACACCGTCACGGTCTCGTGTACACACACACACACACACACACACACACACACACACACACACACACACACACACACACACACACACACCATAAGAACCATCATCATCATGCAAAGGTCTTCAAAAGCTGCACGGGCTTTACAAAAGCCAGTAATTACTCTAAACAAGCTGCGTCGAACCCCTATCCGGTTCGATACAGCAGGTGCTGCGCTATGTCAATGCGGGCGAAGTGATGGACGACATCTGAAAAGCACGTCGACCAACCGGAGAGAACTACGAAAGAAGATAGAAAAAAAAAAGAAAGGAAAAAAAGCGGCTGGAAGAAAGATAGGGCTACGCGCACTCTCCAAAACTATCGTTGAATAAACAGTAACGACCCTCGTCATAAGACAGCAATCGGAAACAAGACGATAGCTTAGGATACAGAAACAGCGCCTCCCAATCTGCCCTCTTGCCAGTGAGTGACACGACGGTGACAGCTCCGATCGGACACAAGATTCTTTTCTGTAAACACACGTAGCGCATAATCGTGCAGTCGACGACCTCTCAGTCGCCAAGATTTCTTCCAAAAGTTCAGTATCACGCACGTATGTACGAACACTGGGATAAACCAAATGTATGTAGTACAGTAAACAACACCGACTCTCGGATCGCGCGAATGCATTCTTGCGTGCGCACTTCAAATACGAACAAACCGTGCTACGCGCTCAACATGCCGGGCTGGTTTCCTCAGTTTTGTCCTCTCTTCCTTCGAATTCTCTGGAACTGCACCGAATCTACGGTCGCGTGGGCTTGGAGAAAGAGATCACTTCCGTAGCCCGGAAGAGTCGCAAGCACGCCGCGGAGACCAGTCAGCTACAATAGATCAGTTCATCAAGTCTAGCATCGCACGTGAAAGCAACAACTTTCGTCCGGCGCGCGCCGCATGTCAAAAGCGAAAACGTCGCGTACGTTGCCCCTAGCCGGGCGGTCATCGGGCTCATTCACCGGTCTCTAGACGACCCTTTCATAGGCCGGAAGGGCGTCCACTTGAAAGAGAAACAAGAAGTCAACGTGCACACACAAAACTCACCTTCGTCTTGGAATCGTGGTGGTCCTGGCCACCGGCGGGCAGACGCCCTTCGCCGCGGCACCGCCGTCCTGGGAGCGTGCATCGTCGCCGGACTCGTTGCCGGCTCCTTGGAGGTGCTTGCGGATGGTGTCCAGTCGCTCCTTCGCCGCCATCGCACCCCACGGGATGATGCTCGGAGAGAGAGATGCACGAGTACGCCGATCGAGCCACCGATTATTTATGCACGCAAAACAGGAACAGGCGAACACGGGCGTCGGCAGCAAAAAGCGACGGATTGCGTTGGATTCGCTTTCGCGCTCATTCGGCTGGCTCGAAGCCAGATTATGTTTACAGCTCTCTGAGGACACGCACCTAACGATTGTGCAATCTCGCGTAAAAGCCATGTAAAAGCACATCTGTGTGCGTAAAACGCAAGTGATTTTAGAACAAATAACGTAATATATATATTCTAAGAGTATATATTGAAGTTAGATGCCTTACTTTGTGTTTTTAACTTCCAAATTTTTAACGTTGCGAGAGCTACAAATCTCAAAGGCTTTGCTTTTCGGCTTTGCAGAAGCAAGAAGTACGTCATCGCCACCATGTTTTGAAAAGTGTAGATTTTTGTGTTTCTTTTTACACCATAAGCACGCGTTCTACAACCTGAGCTTGGTGCTTTCAATATTCAGTCTAGAACATATTAAATGCAGTTCGATGGTCGTACAATTACCATAAACGCATATTGCGGACGGCATGTGTTCCCACTTAACCCCATCATCCGGCTTCACAGCTCCACGCGCATCAGAAGTCCAGCAGGTAGTAAAGGTTGTCACGTGACATTGCCGACTGCTTGCCTTTCCGTTCACCTTCATCGAAAGCAGGGATGGCCTTCGGAGACTACCCTCCCGAGTACAATCCTAGGGTCCACGGACCTTACGACCCGTCTCGCTACTATGGAAAACGTGCGTATAACGGCCACTAACAGGCCCAGCATTATTGCAGAATTGTTTCACTCTTAACCGCCCCATGCTGGAGGTTCATACGTGAACGTACTCCTAAGCCTCGTGTTTCTCTTTGGCTCGCCGGTAGACGCGATTTTCGCAACAAAAAGATTAGCTTCGAATGCTCCTTGGCTCTTGTAATGGTTGTTTCTTAACCGTAGCGTAAGCACGGTGGGTTTTCGGCCTTTTATTGCGTTACGTTGCGGCGTAGCGCAGCCTACGAACTCTGCAATGTTTCCGATACCCCAGGCTGCAAGAGCTCATTTCAGAGCTGTTTCATGCTCGCCTTCTCTGTTAAAGATCGGACCAAGCCGTCCAAACACTGAGTCTTCACCGACGGTCGCAGTTCAGTACGCCAGGTTAATCTCCCGCAGTCCGAAAGTGTGTTCTGAAGTTCTGAAACCACTTCTCTGTGCACGAGCCAAGTCGGCTTTCCCACCGACTTGCATTTTCCATGCTGCAACGGGACGCAAATGGCATATCAGAGGGGGAAAAAAAAGAAGCGATCCGTGAAAAGTGTCGCGTACTGACACTCTTTCAAGGTTAGGGTTTTCTACGCCAGCAACACGGGTCAACGCTGTGATAAGTCCTGTTTTTCATGGTAACACCAAGGAGGATTTTTAAAAAATGCTCGAGTCGAAGTGATGCCTCTAAAGTGAAGGCAAGAAATCCACCATCTCACCAGTAGCGAGATAAAACGTTAGCGTGTAAAGAAGAAAAGGCGGTGTTTTGCTCACACGCCCTACCAGGTTTATATGGGTAATATTTTGCGACCGCAATACTTGCATAGTTTTCCACAGCGTTGCCCAACACTCCTCAAAAGTGTTGCGCCTCTTGAGTTGTGTTTTTGTTACAATGATAATCCATCTTACATGCCTCTCCTTGCTTTGAGGCTGTGTGCCCAGTACTTCCAGGTCAGAAATGGCGTACATTCTTGTGACCTTACCTCCTATTCAAGACAGGAAAATGGCTAGCACATAGTTTTCAAGAAATGAAAACTCAAGCGAGCAAGGTGATGTTTATTGTTCTTTGACAAAAAGACGTCTAATGGGGTGGAAAAGTTTTGCAGCGAAAGCTGTTCTGAGATCACAACAGCAGCCGTTTTTGGTGCCGTAGTTGTCCGCCGCGGTACCTGTAACTGCTATTGCGCGAAATAAGAAAAAATATTTAGGATAGAATGGGATTTGAACTTGGGCCCTCTGCGAGGCAGCCCAGTATTCTACCAGAGCTATGCCAGTGCTTGAAACTCCTTTGCAAAAACACCCTGTATAGGCTTCATGTCAGAAAGGAACCACATTAACAGACATGATGTAGCCTGACAGAGGAGTAAAATAACAACCAGACATCACACAACATAAATTCTGTAACCAGGCGTCACACAATGCGAATTACTTAACTAATGGGTCGTTTGAAGCTTCCCAACTCATTATAAAGGGTTCAGCCATAATTCTTCGTCATCAGCCGTCGCATTAACAGAGTGCTCATAATGCCTTACAGACATGTAGCTGGTACCTCGCTTCCCGCAGAATGACGAATAGTGGCGTAGTGGGTGCTTCCTAAGTTCATAAAAATTATGATTTGTGGCGTAGTGGGTACGTTGCTAGTCTGCTTTTATTAGTAGCCCCAAGAGAGTTTATAACGGGCTCTACAAATGCTGTTCTTCCAGCTTTCGCTGTGACTGTGTTGTGCCTTCTGCGCAGGCCTGGCATTTTTTCAGTGTGTACTACAAGTTGTGAAATAGAGCATATGTGTTGTTACTGGAATGTGTTCGTGGCTTGGTAGTGAATGTTTAGTTTCATTTTTTTTACTGTTTTACAGCGGACACTCCCTTCTCTGAGCTGCGTCTCAGCGAGATTCCAGCCTGGCTGGCCAGGCGGAACAAGAACCCGAGGGCCTTTGCTGGGCTCTGCAGTAGAGGTTAGTCATTACGCTGGTTTTGCTCGGGCTTAACTGGAACAGCAGCTGTGTGCTGCTACTTTCCGGGTCCGTTCAATTCACCTGCACCGATCTGGGCCAGTTCACGACGGTGCACGGGGAGTCCAGAAAATGTGCAGCTCGAGTTTAGTGGTGCGTGCAAAGTGCAGGCCTTACTTTTGTTTGCTTAATGTACGCTGACTATGCAACTTCGAGAGGTGGCAAATTGTGTATACGAACAGTTCATGAGGTGCAAACACACTCCACACTGTATATGAACCATAGGCGCGCGTACATTGCCTACGCGTGAACGCTGAATCGTCTCATCTGCCGCTCGTGCGCACATCTGCACCAAGACTGCACCTTCGGCAAAAGAGGTGCAGGAAAATCATGAACCAGTGCTGTACCTCTCCTGCACCTTATGCAAAGAACGGCATGGTTCAGAGAGTGCCATTGCTTAACCGCTGAAACAAACGGCAAGGTGCAGCGCCTCGTGAACTGGTTCAGCTGGTTCAGGTCGCCATCCACTGCTGTGAAGAGCACTGAAGTGCCCCACTCTACAGGGTGACGCCTGGGTTGGCTGATGAGTTTGAGATTGTGTGTCTAGGTGCATGCACAGCCTAGAAGACTTGCAGAATTGATTTTCGTGAGTGGTAACATTGATCAGCGTTTTGTTTAACCTAACACGCACTCGACTTTGGTGCTCACAATCTTGCCGCACCATGATGGCGTGGATTAGTGCGTACGGGCTGATAATGCGTGCCTGATCATTTCGCCGCAAATCGTGCGTGCTTACTCGGTGGTGTTGTCCCCTGTCAGTCAAGGAACCACGGTTAAACTACATGGGTGTTTGGTATCTGTACAGTTACTCTAGCAATTGCACACATTGTGTGGTAATTTTACTGGCTGTTCACATTATCTGTAGTTGGTGGAAGAACAAATATGGTTTGTTCATGTCACATCGCATGGTGAATCACATTATCAGCCCACATGCGTGGTTACCCTTGACCTGCGATGCAGCGAGACTGCACTCTCCGACCACATGCATACTCACCAAAATCTCTCCAAAACAGCTGCTAGATGCAGCTGTTTGTGAAAAACACATTCAATTTATTATTTTGTGCTAGTTTCTGTGTGAAATGAAGGTTACGTCTACCGATTTCGGCACCCAATCTCTCAGTATGGTTGAAAATCTTGGTGGTAAAAATTCTATTTGGTATTCCTTTAAGTACTTCCAATGATGACTTTTCTTTATTGCACCATGAAAATAACTGCATCCCTGAAAATCGATTGCCTGCCTGCTAAAGGAACTAACAAGGAGTGGTTTGGAGGCGGGGTGGTATTCTGTGTGAACTTCCAATGTGACGTCACAAAGTGCGACCGGACGTATCCCAAATGCTTGCTCACCTTCTTTCATTGCAGCGTTCTGGCGCTGGCAGATGAAGTACGTGCAGCCCAAGTACGCAGGCCTGACGCCACTGATCCAGTTTGCTGTGGGCACTTCGCTGATTTTCTACTATCTGAACTACGGCAAGCTCAGTGAGTATGCACACCGCTCTGCCCTGTTTTCGACAGTGGCAGCTGTGAAATGTTTGCGAGGCGATGCGTTCGCAATGTATTGCTGAATTCTTTGTCAGCCTGGGTGCACTGCCCGAAGTGTATTGGTGTGCACTCGGTCACTGATAATTAGTACATGCGTGATTAACTAGACATGCTTACATCAAACAGGCTTTAGTGTCACAACTGCCCCACCACGGTAGTCTAGTGGTTATGGCGCTCGACTGCCAACCCAAAGGTCGTGGGATCGAATCCCGACCGCTGCAGCTGCATTTTTGATGGAGGCGAAAATGTTTGAGGCCTGTGTACTTAGACTTAGGTGCAAGTTAAAGAACCCCAGGCAGTCAAAATTTGCGGAGCCCTCCACTACGGTGTCTCTCATAATCTTATGGTGGATTTGAGACGTTAAACTCCAGATATTATTACTAGTGACA
This sequence comes from Rhipicephalus sanguineus, assembly GCF_013339695.2. Classification (NCBI taxonomy): domain Eukaryota; kingdom Metazoa; phylum Arthropoda; class Arachnida; order Ixodida; family Ixodidae; genus Rhipicephalus; species Rhipicephalus sanguineus. The sequence continues at coordinate 67,863,659 of NC_051182.1, forward strand.
CAACTAGTTCAATACATCACATAGTTTCATAAGCAAAAACTGACCTGTAATTCTTCCACATTAATTGCGTAGATAGATGCGTTATCCTCTCTGAAGAAAAAAGAAAAACTAGAAAGAAATTCATTTATTGAAGACAAAACTTAGTTGACACTTTCGTGACCACAGAAAAATCGGTTGTTTTTGGGTAGTCCAGGAAATATTTTTTTTCTTTCCTGCCACAGAAATTGATTTATGCTGAAGTATAGGGTATAAAATGATAGAGGAAGAATTGGTCTTTCTAACAGTAATAACTTTAAACAACATATTTATTTCAAATATTATAAAAAATTATCAAGCAATCAAAAATGCATCAAAAAGAAAAAAAAATCATAAAAGCATCAATGCTACTCTGCACATGGTAAACATTAAAAGAAATCGAAATATACGTTTTGAACGCCAAGCCCTTGTAGAATAATACAGTAGAATCTCGTTACGACGAACTTCGCGGGACCGCCGAATTTAATTTGTTATTCTGAAATACCGTAGTACTGAAAAATGATGTCTGTAATGTAACACAACAGCGAAAATAACGTACCTTTGCAGGAGGTGCATGTGTTGGGGCGTAAACAATGAACGAAAACACTGGGCACCGAGTGGAAACAATTTACTGCTTAAAAAAGTTGGTTATCTTCTCAGGCGAGTAGAAAGCAGGCGCTGGTGCATGTATGCCTCCACGTCCGCAACCTTCCTAAGGATGTCTTCGGGTACATCCTTGCAGCACCCGAGGTACGATCGGGTCTTCTCAAAGAACACCACAACATCCGAGCTGGAAATAGTCTCTTCCGTTGTCCCAGACTCTGCATCTCCCGTGTCATCGTCACTGCTATAGCAATCTTACTCATGCACTTGACTCACGATTTCTTCGGACTTGCCAATAACAAGAGGCTTGAGTTTTTCCGTGCCTGTGGCGTTGCAGCAGAAGAGCACTGACATGCGAAGACGCTATTTTTTTCCACCCTTGCATTTTTCACCTTTAAAGTTCATTGTGTTATCAGGTAACAGCTGATAAAAGCACGGCGTTTCGTCGGCGTTGAAAACGTCGTCTGGACTGAACGACTCGACGATTTCCTGAAAGCGCTCGTTCCGCCTGGCAATCGCACTTTCGGCGTCAGCCGCCTTTTCTTCCCCGCACGCGACTTGCCACATGATGCCATTCCTTTGCCGGAACCGCTAGAGCCATCCGGTACTTGCGTCGAAGTCTGAGTTGCCCAAAGCGACCGCGAACTGTCGCGCCTTTTCTTGAATAATAGGGCCTGACAAGGGCACACCATGTTGTCTGGCATCCTTAAACCATGTGAGGAAGGCGTCGTCGACAGTTTGGTAGTTGCCCAGCCGCAAGCGTTTTCTTGAGGGAGCCAGCTGTGATTCTCTCTGTAATTTCACGATCTTCTCCCGATCCTTCAGTATCGTTGCCACTGTTGACGGCGCGATATCACGCTCCCTGCATATGGCCACTTGCTTTTTTCCAGCATTCAGCTCCATCAGAATGTCCACTTTTTCCTTGAGCGAAAACTGGCGTCGCTTCTTTTTAACGCTGGGGCCAGGAGAACTCAAATGCCAGAAAAGCGACCGCACAACACGATCTCAACTTCGCAGCTCCAAACGACAGCAACTGGAAACGTGGTGAGAACAGCGGCAACAGCGGGACTATGTCTACGACGTTGTTTGATTTGGTATGACCAGTTTGGCCGGTTGGTGACGCTCGCGTTGATGTCGACGCTGATGGGGCTGCACCCATTGAAGCGGGTTTCCCGGCGCATATCTGCTGCAGATGATGATAGGTGTAAGCTTCAGTGATTTCCGTACCGAAACATTCACGGAACTTCGTAATAACGAAGCATCTTGTTGATTACGGAGTTAAATTATGTACGTTAATCTGAAATATTCGGTATTGTTGCGACCGGCCTTTGGAGGCACCAGAGACTCCGGAGGAAGAGGCTGGAGGAAGGCAAACTTAACAGAGGTTTTATTTACATGGGCGAGCAGTTTGTTTCTACGTGACGATTTCGTCCTACAGGACGAGGATTTCGTGTCTACATGACGACGATTGCGCGTCGAGCCCGCGGGGCTCGTTTTATGGGGTCTCTTTCCCCAGATCCCTAGATGGGGGAATTTCTGCAAGTTGGGACGGTCCAATCGCGTCCCACACAACACTAATGAGGGTGCCACCCACACTCGCCCAGGTCAGCATCGTCGACTGGGGTGTGGCCACCGCACTCTGCTGCTGTTGCACCACAGGGTGCAACATGTGGTCCCCGCCATGTGAAGGTCGTAGGGCGATCGGTCCCACGCTCGGACAGCCGGCCGCAACAAAAGGTCTGCAGCTCCGAAGCACCTCGTCGATCAATTAGTGGAGCTGGTTGTCATCCGCGCGGACGCCGCTGTCTCGTCAAGGTAGATTTGGCGACAGGAAACCATTACGGTCGTCTCGCCGTACCCGGATGGGCCGGACTGCACGGCGCCTCACGTCCCATCTCGGGAGGACAATTCACGCGCTTGAACCATTGTCAAGGCAAGCAGCGCTTCGGCGCCCGGTTCGAAGAACAGGGGACACCGCTTCGCTTTCGGCGCAGGGGCCGATCGTAACAGTATCCTGAAATTCGTAGTACTGAAAGTTTTTTACATTGGCAATAATATAGGCATTTTTTCGGGGGTTTCAAAAAAATTTGTTAATCTGAAAATTTTGTCAATCTGATGTTCGTAGTAACGAGGTTTTACTGTAGTGCAAATATAGGCTCTGTAAGTACACAGGTTACTTACATACAAAAATATAAGCACTAGTGCCTATCATGCCACCGCGCGAAGCAGTTTCTCAACGCGGTGAAACAGAGGTTGGCTCACTGTGCGTTTGCTTTTGGAAAATATGCATTCACGCATACTTATTTGTGTGTTTGCATATCTCTCTGACAACTTCTGTGTTTAAAAAGAACACGAAGAAGGCGCGGCACTCTGGAGCGCTAGGTCAAGGTCCACTCCGTGCAGTCTTGCAAAGAGAACTCCGATTTTTCTGCAGCCGGCGCCAAGTGCTCCCGCCTGAACGAAGTTCACACCTTGCAGATAAGAGCTGTGACCTTTAGTACGCACCGGATACGCTTATACGTCAACGTGCGGCAGCGATAAAGCGGCCCGAGGAGAGAGCGAAACTTACCGTCGGGCACCTGCTGATGTTCCGGGGCGATTTGACGCACTATCGTAGTCTGTACTGAAGTCTGGCGAATCAAAGTTGTCTTCCGTGTCTGTGCTGCTACCGTCATCCAGAGATTGGCGCTCAGGTTCATCGGAATTCGTCGAAATTCGCGGTTTTCGTGGAGCACCTGCGAGCGACGTCGATGCCATAACCGAAAGCACGAGCGCTCACGTCCCCGACTGCGAAGGAGTTTTAAAAATCCCCCCGCGGCGGAAAAAAGAAACTGAAAAGCGAAACTTGTAAAATACTGCCTCTTTTACTCTTTAAATTGCATTAGCTGTCATTAGGCATTAGGCACGGTCACGAAAGTGTTAAACTATCTTGAACGGTGTTCTTGATGCACAGTGTTGTGTTCACCTGCTCCAGTCTGTATTTTCTCCAGTGTTGAAACACTACTGCTGTGGAATCCACTGCAGTAGTTGCATGTTAAAGTGTCAGGCAACATTCAAATTCTTAAAGGGGCCCTGCAAACTGTTTGAGCGTGGTTAGAAAACACTGTCGATTGGTAGTCAAGGCTCCTGAGAACATGCGAGCCCAACATATAGAACAGCACATGGCCTGGAATTTAAATTCTCAAAGTCGGCTAGAAATCGCTCACTCTTCTCTCAAATGACCGCGCCATAAACCCAAAGTCCATGGTCATTTAGCCAATTTGAGCATCGTTAGCTGCACAGCTGCAGCAGGATGTTGCGACGTGCCCGCGTGCTCGCTCACGATCACAGTGAAAGTAAGCTGTATGTTCAAAGTAAAGAAAGTGCTGAAGGTCATGACGCACGCTGTTGAACGGGCGTAGTTTCTTGCCCCCTTGTCATCTGTCCTGTGCGTAGCTTTCAGCATGCTCGCTGGTTCGAAAGGAGAGAGAAGGCGCTTAAAGCATGTGACAAATTCCTGTAACTCCGCTCGTACTTGATGGATTCTAAAATATATTGCGGCAATTGATTCATGACGCAATGAACTCCTTTAATAAAGCCATTCGGTGATTACATGGTAATGTGTTGCAGGGCCCCTTTGAATGGACGTTAAAGGCAAACATGAAGTTGACGTGCATTGTTAAAATTCCATAAAAGGGAAACTTAGCAGTGCCGGTTTCTTGCAAAGAAAATGCTTAATTTAAAGGGGTACTGACACGAAATTTCGCGGCCGAGATAGCCTGCTGGATCGATTCCAGTGTATGTGCGCGTACAATCTGCAAAATATCGACAGCGAATAAAGCTTGGAAGGTACTTTATATGAATTTTGAAGTTCGCGAGCGCGATCCAGCATTATAGGCCGCACCTGGTGCATTGACACCCTCGGAGGTGACCCGAGGTGACCCCCCTACTTCCCCTACGTAACCGTTGCAGCCGGTACAAGTTATGATGACGTCATAGCCGCCATTTCTGTTTTGACGCGCTTCCCGACGAATCGCTCCTCGCCAGCGGGTCAAACCTGAAGTGATTCGCCACGTCGAAAATTCCTTCCATTCCCGTCGCAAGAAAATCGTCGCCATCAGACGACAATGAGCCCGACGACGACAGACCGCGCGGAAATGCGTCACTGTTCTGTGTGCTCACCTGACCGAGCGTTTCACTCGCTAGGTGGTGATAGTTGCACCCGGCGGCTTGTCGTTTTTGGAGCTCTGTCAAACCGAAACTGAGGCTGTGTCTGTAATGAGGAGCTTGTAATTAATTATCTGTCACGCGCTGCAGCAAACGATGTGCCGTGTTATGACTAACAGGCCCCCAGCAACACATTGCAGCAAAATAACGCGGGGCGAAAATTTTTGTGTCAGGACTCCTTTAATGAAAAATCGTGTCGAACGATCCGCATGCCTTTAGTGCAATTCATGTTGCCCAGTAACGCGGGAGAACATGTGATTAGTAACGCGGGAGACGAATTACAGCTCATGATTACTGAACTGGATACGGAAAGTAGAAGAGTAGGTCTGAAAATTAATATGCATAAAACTAAAGTAATGTGGAACAACCTTGGCAGAGTACAGCGCTTTGCGATAGGTGGCGAGACACTGGAAGTTGTAAAGGAGTACGTCTACTTAGGACAGGTAGTAACCGCAGAGCCGAACCATGAGAGTGAAATAACTAGAAGAATAAGGATGGGATGGGGTTCATTCGGCAAGCATTATCAAATCATGAATGGTAGTCAACCACTATCTCTCAAGAGGAAGGTATATAACAGCTGCATCTTACCGGTACTTACCTACGGAGCAGAAACCTGGAGACTTACAAAGAGGGTTCAACTTAAATTGAGGACGACGCAACGAGCGATGGAAAGGAAAATGATAGGTGTAACCTTAAGAGACAGGAAGAGAGCAGAGTGGGTCAGGGAACAAACGGGGGTTAAGGACATCATAGTTGAAATCGAGAAGAAGAAATGGATATGGGCCGGGCACGTAGCACGTCGGCAGGGTAACCGGTGGTCATTAAGGGTAACTGACTGGATTCCAAGAGATGGCAAACGCGTGAGGGGAAGACAGAAAATTAGGTGGGTAGATGAGATTAAGAAGTTTGTAGGTATAACGTGGCAGCAGAAAGCACAGGACTGGGTGGATTGGCGGAACATGGGAGAGGCCTTTGCCCTGCAGTGGGTAGACAGGCTGATGATGATGATGTTGCCCAGGTGTGCCGGCTTTGCAAAAACCATGAAATATGCGTACTGCACTTTATGCCTCTGCAAGACATGCTGGCACGTTAGTGGAGACGGCAGCATTCGAGGCAGCTCACATCATTTAATGTTAATCAGTGGTGAATTGCTTGAAAAGGTTTCCTGTGCTATGTCATTACTTAAAAGGGACTCGGAACGGTCCTTTTCTTTGAACCTGAGAATGCACTAAAATTATGAGCCCAGTAAAAATGGAGGAACAAACAGCACATTGTTTACTTTCTGCTAAATACATTTTGACTCGGCTGGAGTTGCTCTGATATTCATACTTGGCCTCTTGCCCTTTTAAGGCTGTTATCTGACAAATGTGCCTGTGAGTAACGAACAGAATTAATTGGCTGTGCTTTTCAGCTTTCCCAGAACCTTATAAATGGTGTGCATGTGTGTGTGAGCGTTTATGCTGGAGTAATTGTTTGTCATTGACTATTGTCTAATTTTTGTGGCTCATTGTCTGTAAAGTCATTGACACATGCAAAAGAGACCCAGCCTTCAAAGCCGCAGGAGCGAGTCTGGTTGCGTTGGTGGTTTTCTTGTGGCTTTCTTGATTTAAAAGAAAGTGGAGAGGGTTTCATCATTCCAGCATTGCCCATAGCCCCGTGCTGTCCTTTGTCTGCTTTATTATTGGACTAGTAGCACGACCATCCTCAGTGCAGCGTGCCCCGTCATTGTGCACCACAGTCCAGGCTTCGTAACTTCTTTTTTTCTTTCTCATAGAGCGAAAAACGTATTCAATGGAAAGCAAGGGGTATATATACGCATTGCAGGAATGGGAAGGTGCTTTCCACTTTTCTTGTGTGCTGTGCCAGCTCAAATGAGGGAGCGCTGCAGCCACAACTGTCACGTTGCAGCTCATGCAGAATGCAAGCAACATCTGGAGCTGCTGGGCCGTGATGCTGTCTGAATAATCGAGCGAGTCTCAATTATTGATGCGTGAATAATCACTTGGTAGCTGTAACAAGCTTTTTATGAAAAATGAACACTATTCCTGCTGGTTTGAAAGAACTAGCGGACATTTCATGCTTCACTGATGTTTTGCTGGCAGCAAGCGATGTCTGCCCGTTTTTGATACACTCAAACCTCATTATAACAGTCACATCTGCCACGAAAATAACTTCTTTATATCCGAAAATTCGTTATAAACGTTTATTTGTAACACTGTAGCTATTATTTATTTTATTTATTTATTTATTTATTTATTTATTTATTTATTTATTTATTTATTTATTTATTTATTTATTGATACTGTCAACCCACAATGGGTCATTACAGGAGTGGAATAAGTAAAAAAAAGAAAAAAAAGGAACATACAAGAGTGCTACTTTCTTTACAAAATAACATGCTCTACAGATGAAACAACATAAATCAATAATATTATACAAGTTTCAAACATGTTCGAACAAGTGAGCTATACTAAAACCGTTGATCCTTGGCTTACATAATGAAAGAGAAGTGTTGCACACAAAGGTACACAATAATTTATGAAGAAGTGCTAGGTTTTAACATATAGAATGTTGCATTTCGTGCAAGGAATTGAAAAATAAGCAGGCTTACAGGTGAAACACTTCTGAGAACAAATAACTCTTGATCCATGCGGTCACTGCATCAAAACTAAGGAGAAAATATAGGCTTAACTTCTTCCATAAATTCACCTAAGGACGATATTTGCACTGCAGTATCGGGGAGTCTGTTCCATTCATCAATGGCCCTAGGGAAAAAACTAAATTTAAAACAATCGATAAAGACAGAAGGTGGAGGAATGTACATACCGTGTCCGTGCCTTAAATAAGTGTTTGTTTGGATGTTAAAGTAATCAGCTTTGTTTATGGAAATGAGATTATGAATAATAAGGAAGAGAAACTTTAGTCTTTCAAGTGAAGTCCTGGATTCTAATGAGGGTAGATTGGCAACTTTGTTAAGTTCTGAAGGGGGAGTCATGCCGCCGATACTTGTTATAAAAAAACCTTAACGCGAGACGTTGAATTTTATCAAGTTTAGATTTATTTGTTACCGTGTATGGGTCCCATATTATTTTTGCGTACTCTAAAATAGGTCTGATTAATGTTTTGTATGCCAGAATTTTTATTTCAGGAGGTGCGCTGTGAATGAGTCTTCTTAAGGGCCATAGTGCATTCCGTGATTTGGTACATACGTCATCAATATGAGTATTCCATCTTAAGTCGGACGTTATGGTGACACCAAGGTATTTATACGCGGACACTCTTGTTAAGACGGTGCTGCCAATGGAATATGTATGAAGCATAGGTTTCTTTTTTCTCGTAACCGACATGACAACAGTTTTTTTTGTGTTTAATACCATTTGCCAAGTGTCGCACCAGGTTTTGATAATTTGCAGGTTTAATTCAAGAAGAGTTTGGTCATGGGGATTTTCTATTTTATTATATAGGACACAATCGTCTGCAAACAACTGTATGGGTACTGTAATAGTAGTGGGCATATCATTAAGGTGGCGGTCCCACTCCGGCGAACCCCCCTCCGCATTTTACGCATTGTTTGCGGATGCACTGTGCTCGCTGCGCTTGACAAATAAATATTAATTGTAATAATTCAGAAAGCTTATGATTTCCGCTTTCTAATGACACCTGGTGTTAATGCCTGTTCGGAAGCGTTACCTAATAGCAATGAAAATAGTGTGAGCAACAAAAGGCATTTTCGTTGTACAAGCCTCCGTTGTACTGCCAGTACGGCGAAACTGTTCAACATAACAAGACCAAATTTACCGTGCCTTTAGAAGAAGTGCTATTTGAGGTTTCTATGAAGAGATATTAGCCATAAAATAATTAGGAATTTATTTACGCTCCAATGAAAATGGGCAAAATATTGAAAGTTTTTGTGAGAATATCTTTTTTACTTTTCAAAGCAGAACGATAATATTTAGTGGCTACGTAGACTACAATACACTTATTTTCCATGCGAAGTTGCTTTGTGTTCTGACAAAAACTTGATGAATTATTATTGTGTCCATGCGGCAGTTTATGGCTGTACTTGGTCACGCATTACCGATGAAGCGACAAAACTATACAAGCTGATACTGTGAACTTCTACATAATGAAGAAGCAAGGCCCTTTCTGTGATTCTATGAAGAGAAAATTCCTTTATCTTTATTAGGGAACCTGCAAGACAGCAGTGAATTTACGTAATTTTCCTGCTGACCAGTCCCGTAGAAACTCGCTTTTTTTTTCTTTTAGACGCTAATTTCCAACGAGTATTGCACATTAGTAGATGCATATTGTGTCTTTTATCTACTCGTGCTCACTAACGTGACCACTCAGTGCTTCAAACAAAATATTTTCAATGAATCATAAGTCTCACAGGCGTTTTTTGGTGGTAGCTCCATCTATGAAATGAAACATCAAGTTGCTTTATGCGAGTTCAAGCGTTCGCCAAAAGTGGCGCAATTAAACATAATAAAACGGGTAGAACAGGCATGAATTATATCTCCAGGCCTCATAGTTTGCTTCACTAGCTAAGTCTAGTCGCCGCGCCTAACAAACGCCAACCGTAAAAGGAGGAGGGCTTAGTGATAAACCCTTTCCACTCACCTCACGTCAGCAGGTGGGGCGGTCTCATCAAGCGGCAAATGGTTTCGGTATGCAGGAAGATTGCGCGTTCGTCACGCGTTCTTAGAACCAGTGTTCCCCGGCACGTCTTTAGTAATGTGCATCTCTTTGTGGTTCAGCTGCTCGTGTTCTGCGCGTTCCTTTGAGTGTTTTCGTGCCTGTGAGGTTCGAAATTGTGAAAGGAAGGACGCTGACATGCCGTGTGAATGATACGTATGTAGCGCCGCTTCAAAGGGGACACGATGGTGAACGTATGAAAGCTTGTCATTGCCGGAATTTTCAAAGTATGCCTGTCGAGCACTGTGCCGACAACTTCCACTGACCAGTAGTGGTAAGTTGTACCCAATCAGGTAATCACATCCTAGTTGCAACGATGCGACAGAAGCGAGACTTTGTTGAAGATGCAGAACGTTCTAGTCAACGTGGCAGAATATTCAATGTACGGGACCCTGGAAAAGTTATATTGTGCTTTGTGAAAAGACGCACTCACTTCGGATAAGGCGATCACTGTCTTTGCCACTAATGAGCGCTACGGTGTCAGGAAACAGTTCGACTGAGGAGGACTACTCTACCTAGTGATAACGCTGTTGCGCACTGCTACTTTGTCGTAAAGCGGCTTGCTGCGTAGCCAGAACTACTACTAATGATCGGATAACAACTAGTTCGTAGCAAAGTACAAGGCGGACAGTGCAATGTCTGGTCAACGAAGAATAACCTGACTTTGACGCACGTGAGAGTGGCCACATGAACAAAACAGTGCCGATACATATGCTACTGACGAACATTTTGTTGAAAAACTTTTGCGGCAACCTAAATGGAAAACTTGTCGATGGTGCCTGTAAGTCAAAATAAAGGAAAACCACAGCTTTCCACAACAAATAAGTGTATTCATGCTTTTATAGAACAAGCATAAATAAAAACTGGATTCTGTAAAAGCCTACATGACCGGTCATGTAAGCCCCCAAGGCGACCCTGTCCAGCTCTGACCCAGTGCAGCAACAAGCCCTGGTCGACCGTCGTGCCCGGGCGGCGGCAAGAGCCAATGGTCTTCCGGACTAGGAGGCCCACCCCCAATAGCGACTTATTTCTACCAATAAATGTTGTATTCTCTCCCAAGGGGGGGGGGGCGCCCAGCCCCCCTCGTGTGCACGCCTACGCTGGCCGATGTACCTATACTCAGTTTCATACAATATATGCAACGCTGTGGAAGCTATACAAGAAGTTCAGTCAGCAGTATGTGTGACTACGCGCGTCTTGCGCCTGGCTTTCATCGTTGTAAACGCTCGTGCGAGACGACCACGAACGCGCCTGCACAGCGTCGCGAAAGGTTACAAATGAGAACAAAGAGACGAAAATAACGGGGTGTCTTGCCCTCCAACGCACAAACCATCTTGGTTTATTTCTGTACCCAAGAGAAAAAAAATCATGCCTCACATGGAAAAATCATTGTCTTCTTCCTCACGCAAACGCATTCATTGTCAGACGTCTCGCTGGCAGAAGCATGTGTTCTAGGAGGTTCTAACTCCGGTAATTAGTGGTAGTCATGTGTTCAACTGATCATCAAGATGTACTTTATTTTGGTAACCGTTTATTGCAGTTTGAGAGGATGAAATTTCGCAGATAACTCTCGAATTATAATTTGCTGAAATCTGTCTGTCCATTTTTTCCTCCTCCAATTGTAATAAGCAAAAGCACGCCCCCCCCCCCCTCACACACACAAAAGACATGCGCTCGCGCGATGCTATAAAAGTCACTGGCACGGTCGCTAAAATGAACCAAAATCAGGGGCGTAGCCAAGGGGGGGGGTGGGGGGGTTCAAACCCCCCCCCCCCCGAAATTTTTCAGTTTTGCTTGCGTATATAGGCACGCACACATACAAACGCACGCACGAACATACATAAAGTATGGTTGAACCCCCCCCGAAAAAAATTTCTGGCTACGCCCCTGACCAAAATGATTGTTTTAGTAGCGGCCGTGCAATTCCACTGAAACGCTGCGAAGCGTTTGATTGATGTTTTGTTCAATACTATTTCACTGAGGCACATTATATTATGTGAGTGAGTGCGTTAGTGAGAGCGTAGCGCGTGCGTGTGGGTGAGAGCGTGTGTGTGTGTGTGTGTGTGTGCGTGTGTGAGTGCACGCTGTTGTACGCACCAGTGTGCGTGTGTGTGCGTGTTTTTTTTCTTTTGTTCTCAAGCGATTGTATTTAGACGCTGCGCTGTCCTTTCTCAAGGGCTGCAATAGGAAGCGAGCGTTTGCCCTTACAAACTGGGGCACTTATCGTCATGTCGTTGAAACGACGCCAACAGTTGGCCCCGATTGTAGGTGAAAGACGCCGTCCGCGTTTGTGCTCCTTGCTTTTTGTCGGCCGATTTCCGTCACCTAGCGCGACATATAACATATAAAACACGCGCGAGGCGACGCTGACCATACTTGCGCGCGCAATTTTCTCGCTTTCTGCAAACGTGGATGAGTGGCGTCGTCTGTTGTCGTTTTTCGAACTATTGGCAAGATGGTGGTAGTGGAACCGCCACCTTAATGAAAATGAAAAAGAGCAGCGGTCCCAATACGCTACCTTGGGGCACTCCAGAAAGTACCGCTGAAGGATCAGAGCGATAGTTTCCAAGCACAACATACTGTTTTCTATTAGAGAGATAGGATGAAAACCACTTAGTTATCAGCGGATTTCTGAAAATTTTGTCAATCTTTAGGAGCAGTTTGGTGTGAGAAACTTTATCAAAAGCTTTGGCGAAGTCAAGGAATATTATGTCTACTTGTTTGCGATCATTCAAGGCACATGCAAGATCATGAGTTAACTCAACCAGCTGAGTTACTGTCGAGTGCTGCTTGCGGAAACCATGTTGACAACGATCTAGAATATTATAATCATCAAGATATACAGATAATTGCTTGGAGACAATGTGTTCAAGCAATTTGGAACATGTACTAATTAGAGAAATAGGTCTATAGTTACCAACGTCCAACATATTTCCACTTTTATGAATTGGCACAATTTTCGCACATTTCCAAGCAGATGGCACGCAGCAAGAAGAAATTGAAGACTGATAGATAACTGTGAGGTATTTAGAGGCCCACTCAGCATATCTATACAAGAACTCATTAGTAAAGTTATCCGGACCAGGACTCCTTTTGCAATCAATGTTCAGCAAGAGATTTAACACCCCCTGTTCGTTAATTTCAATGTCATTCATAGGAGGTTGGTCGAAAACTACGTCAAATTTAGGTGTGGAGCCATCATCTCTTGTAAAAACAGTAGTGAAAAATGTGTTAAGAGACTGAGCTCTATCTAGAGTGTTGTCCGTACCGACAGTTCGAGGGGAGTTGATGTACTTCCAGAATTTACTGGGCGCATTTCTGAGGAAGGATGCCAAGGTAGTGCTGTAAAATTTATTTTTTGATTCTTTGATTAGTTTCTTCAATTCCTGGCTCATATCCTTGATAATACTGTTGGTATATGGGCTACCAGCCTGTGTAGAGACCTGATGTCTACGCTTTAATCTTCTTTTTAAATGTATATCATCTCTGGTTATCCATGGGTTTGTTTTTCTAGTGTTCTTAAGACGATGTGGAACATAGCAATGACAAGACTTTTCTTCATTTACTTCGTTATAACCGATAATTCGTTATATCGAGGTTTTAGTGTATTCCCAGCTCCATGTACAGTATGCATGGTAGCTAGACTGAATGGCCAGCAGTCATGTGTTCATGCTGTCCTTAAAGGGACACTAAAGGCAAATATTAAGTCGACGTTGATTGTTGAAATAGCGGTCCAGAAACTTCGTAGTGCTACTTTTGTGCCAAGGAAGTGCTTATCTTGAAATAAAATCACGTTTTAGCGGTCCGCATCGCGTTAGCGCACTTCAAATCACCCGCCTGAAATCAGTCTTTCACACGTCACTGCTGCCGTGCCCAACGTTGCCCGCCTTTACTGCGCGGCGGCGTGCAATGGTGGTGTGCGCCATTCGTGCATCCGGCAACATCACATGCATGCGGCATTTTGTCGAACTTTCTGTCAGAGCGACTTTCACGAGCCCGCAAAACACACGTTGCAGTACGCGATACCGAAACTACCACTGAGACGCGACCGCGTGAGCGAAGCAGGGCGCCGGGCGAAACGCAGTTCGGCGAAAACGGAACCTTTTACCACGCCCGCCGTTCCCCATGGCAACGCCAAAGAGGTTCTTTTTTCCATGAATCAAACGGAAACGAACACTCTAAGAAAAAAAGGACTAAAAGGGGTAGGGAGGTTAGTCCTTTTGGGGATCAACTGATTTGCCACAACCAATAGTCCTTTTGGGGATGAACTGCAAGGCGATAAACAGTTAGTCTTTGAAGGATTAACTGCAAAGGACTAACGGTTGCTCCTGTAAGGAGTAACAGTTGATTTTCGGAAATGGTCCCTGAAGGAGCAAATGTTACTCCTGTAAGGACTAACAGTTGGTTTTTGGAAATGGTCCCTCAAGGAGCAAATGTTACTCCTTTAAGGAGTATTGGTTGATCCTCAGAAATGATCCTTGGGGGAGCAAATCGTGCTTCGCAATTGTAAAAAATGGTGGCGAAGTTCCTGCGCTCTTAGGAACGGACATTTCACGGAAACATGCCACTTAAATAGTGCTTTAGAAGTGGTACCCAACTTACATGTATTAACTGCTATTAATGCATTCAGTGAGCGCTTGCAAGCAATAATGCTGATCATTCGAATTTATATACTTTGCCGAACTTGAGAGAAATTGTGTATACCGGCTTCAAGACTTGCCCTAGCGAGAATATTTAGTTGCGTGCCCTGATCTTTCAATCCTTTAAAACACTTTGAATCCTATGAACAAGGTAAAAACTTGGCGAGAAGTGGCAAACCACGACACGGGAACACAGGTCACATGAATGACACCAAACACACACACATGCACAGTAATTCAGGTTACCAACGGTTTTGATTTCTTGATTGTGTAAGTTGCAGATAACCTACGGTGTTCTATAAAGTATTCAAGGAAGAAAGAGAAACACGATTCTATTAACATCAATCTTTATTTTTACGAAAACACCAAAAAGGAACGAATGCCATCATTTAGTTGGTGTAGGGCCTGTTCCCGAATTACTAGGGCGAGTCCTGCCTGGAAGAAATACAAAAAAGAAAATTTTGTTACAAAATAAAGTAGCTAGAAGAGAACGACTTAATCACGTAAGCCCCAATAATTGCGCAGTCGCATGCTCAAAAACATGCGACGCACAATGCTTTTTTAGTCTTCATATTATTTATAATACAATGTACCAAGGCAATGAGAATAATAAACTTACCTTCAAAATTAGCAGAGGGACGTTGTTTGCAGAGCAAGTAAATCCAGAAATTGTTGATCACACCTCGATGTGACGGCGTCCATCTCTGAAGCTTTGCAGAAAGGAAGCAGCGATGGAGTCTTGCATGTAAGCTGAGGTGTCCATTTATCCGCAGGAAAGTTACGATGCTGGGTCCAATAAACAGCCGGTACACAGAAACAAACGTGCATGCGCGTCCACAACTGCAGCACATGCAGCGAGGTATGTTCTTCACAGCTGCGTTCATAGTCTGCGTAAATAGCGGCACTCGCTGACCCCGAAACAAGAGCAAGATAGATCACAAGTGACGAACATGACCCGCACTCGACACTCCGGCGAGCGATACTGAAGAAGAAAGAGTGCGGCGCGGAAGGATACCCAACATAAGCGCTGAAACGTCCGTCAGATTTACACGATTGTCACCGCCAGTGAATATTGGGAAGCTTATTGGTGAACTAAGTTTCAAGTCCTCATAATTTATGACACAATATTAACACACTACAAATTAAATTAATCTTTTCTCGCGTTATTTTCTTGATCGCAGCAGTAAGCGGGCCGACGCGCCGATGCCTTCTTGTCATCTGTGCAGTGGACATTTGGAACATGCGTTCGCCGAATTCCTTACCCCTCAGGTCGTCGCCGCCTGCAACCCGCACCGCGACAGAGTAGAAAGGAGGGCTTCGGAACAATAGGGCGCACCTGGCCGAGAGCTAAGCTCATGACCTTTGAAAGAGGCATTCGTGGGTCTACGATCACTGCTTCGCGTTCGTTCGATGCTGAGCCTTGCTGCCAACAAAGACCACAGAAAAAACCTCTTCCCTTCAACCTCTACCCGCGGGAGTAAATGCAACCGTTCGTCCCCCCATTAGTCTTTTCCGAGGTATGTCTAGTCCTCCGAATTTGCACACGACACGCACTTCGCGGCAGTTGGGACTAACGACACGATTTGAGGACTAAAGCTGACTTTACTCCCCCTTCAGCCGGTTTTTTTCTTAGAGTGAACAAACAGCATTTTATTACGTCTCTTGATGCACGGAAGTTTCTTTTTTTATCGCTGCTAGTTTGATTACTAGTGATTAATTGTAGGCACACTCTCATACGTCATCGGGATCATTTTGAAAATTTGCCGCTCGTGGCGCTCATCGTGTGATACATTTAGCTTAATTTCTCGGTAAGTAGGGCACTGCTGTTGATAATATTGCCATTTTAGACGTTGTCATACATTGAGCTTTCACTCTGACATAAATTGTTATTTGCCTTTAGTGTCCCTTTAAGTAACGAGTGTCATGTTGTGTACATGCGATAGAAGACCGCATCACACTGGTAGTTGATTCATTTTGCATATTTTCTTTGTCTTGTTTCAGAGCACGAGCGACGATACAAGTACCACTGAGAAGCGGCAGTTACCTTTTAGGGCAGATCAGCATTGATCTTGCAGGTGTTCAAGGTTCTAGGAAAGTATTGCGAGCCCGAAATAAAGCACTCCAAAAGGAGCATTGCCATCTGTTTACAGTGTCTTTTGTCAGCCACAACAATAACAATGCGACACTAGAAAGACACGCTGTTTTTATGCTGTCGTTCTTATTCTTCGATTTTGGAAACATTGGAAGGTTTCTTTGCTTTTGGCGCGATAATGTTAAGGAGCTTGTGTCACAGAAAATCCGGCGGCGGCAGCGCTGTCCATGAGCAAAAAAACTTGATGGATGCAGATTGTAAAAACATTGCTTGGCAAGATCTTGGTAGACAAGCATTTGACCACAGAGCCACGCCATTGCTTGAAACTGCTTGGGGGAAAATTCCGGAGCCCTTCCCCTATTGGGTAAAGGGGGCAAGCGAAGCTTGGCTTGTGTGTGCCTGACGTGCTAGTGCTTTCTTCGCAGTGCTCCCCTCCCATCTTTTTTCTTGGTGCCGTGAATTGGGCCTTCACGTTCTCAGAAGTGCAACATTTCAGTTGCTGCAGGCAACTATGAAATGGGGCAACGAAATGCCAAGTTGCCTCGCATGGGCCCGTTGTGCCAACTTCTGGCTACGCCAATGCTCTCAGTGGTCAGTGGGACACACACGTCCCACTTTTTTCTCGAAAACCGTTAATAGGGAGCTCAAATTTTGTCCATATTACAAGAAGCCGACAGAAACGACAATGCCGCCCTCAATAGGTGGCGTGCGTTGTTCATAACATTATGCCCCTTAAAGGGTTAATAAGCGCGTTCTCTCGTTGCGACGAGCGCGCTGGAGACTACACAGGGATAGAGTTGCTGTATATGGCCCGAGCCCATGTGCAGAAGCCTCTGCACATAGACTCGGGGGGGGGGGGGTGGCAAGGGGGAAATAAGTTATGTCAGCGCGCGTCATGAGCTTACGCAGAATGAGTGATGAAACGCGATCGCTCCCTCCCGTTATGATTCCTGTGCGCACTAGTATGGCTACTGTGCAATGTCAAGCTATGGAGCGCGGCGCCGGCACGTTGCGGCACCCCGTGGCAAGAAGCGCATCTGAACAACCAAATGGCACTCTTGATTTATGTCGGCTATTGGCCAATAACGTGCTATCTGCTGTTGGATGTCGGAGAGAGAAAATGGCAACTTCGCGCTCCGCTTCTAAACTCTCCCTGTCTCGCAGGACCGCAAGATTTGCCTGAACTGTTCATAGCAGTGTCTGCTTTTCGCAGTATGTGTGTTCTCACTAAGCCAGAGGGGTGAAGAACAAGCAATAAATCACACCAGGCAGGGCACCGTGTGAACTGCGTAAAGTGGTGGTGGTTTAAAGCTGTCCACCCGTGTTACAAAGGAGTCGGCCATAAGAGTTTACTCGACGAAAGATTTCCATGTGTGCCACGCGATGGCTATCATGATCATCATCGGCTGCTCACGTGCGCTTAGCTATGTGCAGCACGTGGTCTCGCGAGTACGCATGACGCTCTCGTGCTTTCGTTCGAGCTACAGTGTTCTAGAAGCATTTCGAGCATTTCGGTGCTCGTGATCCCAAGCTGCCAGCTCTGTCGTTCACGGAGGTGGCGGCTCCAGCCTCTTCAATACGTAAGCCCGTCGGCGTACTTTCTAGCACCTCATGAATTAGACGATTTGCCTGCTTCCTTGCGAACTGGTTCCTTGCCACGCCTGATCCATATTACATATGCGGTATAGTCATAGGCGTGCGCGTACGGTTCTTCATTAGGGGGAGGGCCTACTTTCACCCCCCCCCCCCCACTGCCGTTAGTCGAGTCCGAAAGAAAAGCTCCGCAATGAATGCAAAAATGAAAATAAAGCGAAGTGCCTTAATTATACGCAACTGCCTGTCATTAGTCCCCGGTTTTCCGGGGGCGAAGGTACGTGGGAAGTAAACAGTTCTTGGAATGCAACAAGGGTCCTAGGCCGCCGTTATCGCACAAAAACATGCGTGGCCACCTTGCACATTTTTCCTGCCAGACGCACTTCGCGTCTCTGACCCCGTAGGTTCAGCAAATCATGATGTCCGTCGGTGAGGACTGTTGATTTCGTAGTCTTGTCTCCTGGGGCCGGAGCACCTTCACCGCCGCGGCGTACAATGGCTTTCCTGGCGCACTTATTCGGTGTCCGTTCACACTTTGTGGCATGACGGGTGTAGCAGAGCTGCGCCAGAATGACGTCGCCAGGCCATTGGAATTAACGTGGACGTCATGCTGGCGCAGCTAGCTCTGCTACACCGTGCTGCAAGCCTACGTGCGTTCGATTCCTCGAAAGGGTAAATATTTTCTTTACCCTTTTGAGTCACTACATCAGGGCCGCACAGGTATCGACGACACACATCGTCATTAGATAATCCACACATTGAGTGTTTATGCACGGTAGGCCCAACAATCTTCATGTTTGTATTTCCCGCTTTTTAGTGGACAAGTGGATAAATAAATAAGGCTGTTGCCCTTGGGCGGTAGTTAGCGCCACCTCGCATCAACTAGCGTAACTAGTATTTGGACAACTGGCGTCATCTGCCGATTAAAAACAAAACCACTTCTGTTTGTCTGTTCCGTAGAGTTTCATGTCAGAAACTCTATGGTCTGTTCGCTTGCTTTGTTTCGCTTTGCCGCCTCGCGGGGTCATTTAAAACGCCGCCAGCGTCGGCTGACATCATCGCTGCCATGCCGTGTGCATCGAGCTGCGCGTTTCTACGAATTCCGATGCATCGGCTGCCGAGCTTATGGACGCTGACCTAGAAGATCAACTCCGGCTCTTCAGGTGTCGCAGCGCGGACTGCGAAAGTGCAGCAATATGGTCAGGACAGTCAACAGGTATTCGCCAGAAACTTTTCGTTTCGCGGCTGCCCTACTTTCGGTGCTGCCCTCGATCTCGTATCCGCAGCGCGTCTTACGGGCGGGCACTTGTTTTTTTTTTTTTTCCCCCTCAAAATGATCGGCGGAGTGTTGACCTCAGCATGGCACTCCGTACTTGGGAGTTCGGCGCTTCTGTTTGTTATGACAGGTGTTGTTTTTTTCTTTTTTCTTGTTACGCCGTGGAAACCTTGAAGCGGCTATGGCGTTTCGCTGTAAAGCACTGTTGTTAGGGGTCGAATCCCCGCCACTGTGGCCGCATTACTTTAGACGGGAAATGCAGAAAAAAAAATGTTATACCGCCTAAGAAGTGTTATCAATACGTGGAAAAGTATAAATGTAAACTGCAACTTCAGAAATGTAGCCTCAAGAAACAGTGCATCCTTCAAACAAACAAACAAAAAAAGTTTGTAATATGTCGAGAAGCGTTGTGAAAAGCCAATCATACGGCGTAGCCTGGGGGGACGGGAGAGTTCTCGGGTTCGAATCCCCCCCCCCACCCCCCCCCCGAAAAAAGTTCTTGCTAAAAACCGTGCAAGTTAAAACGTACCTGGCATCCCCAGCATGACAGTGCAAAATTGTTTGGTACAAAAGTGTAGCTAGAAGTTTCGGGGTAGGGGGGTTGAACCCTCCCCTGACTATGTCAATAGTCTGGCAGCAACAGCATACTGATAAAATTTGTGGTCAGAAATTTGTCTTACCAAGTAACTACAGGATACGCAGGCTGTATGCTGCCATTTAGTGGCAGTTGATGAAAGAAGTTATACAATTTCATCAGGGTTTGAAGATACTGATTCACCAGTATATATATACCTCTTATTCTTAAAACAATTCAGCCTAAATACTTCAATTTTATGAAACTGTACTCCGGAACTGAAAGAAAATTGTGGAATATGTCCTTATGACAGTGTTTATTAAATCTGTGCCACTGGAACCTTGGTGAATTAATGGCATCTATTCATTACAGCACCGTTATGGCACCTTTATAAACACCTGTTGCAAAAGTAACAAATGAAACATGAAATGATAGATATTATTCAAAAGAATGGTAAAAAACAACTTCAGTGCATGCCAGGCTTAAATTGGAGCGCATCAGGTATGCATCGAATTGATTACTTTTTCAATGATACAGTACTCTCAAAGTGTTGATTAACAAGTGGATACAAATTCAGAATTTGAAGGCGTAAAATAGGAAGTATGAAAACAAATTTTTGTTACCTTGTGCAGGTAAATGTATATAATTATGGACAGAAATATTTGAGTTGCGTTAACTTGCACAGAATGAGCGTTACATTGAAATCAATAAATACAGAAATGCTGCTCATATTGCGGTGCCCATTTGTGCTTTTAAGTTTGATTCATTAAGTTTTGTAAGTATTATTAATGTATTATTGCAAGTTCTGCAGTTTCACCTCGTACCACTTCTAAGTTTTAGAAAGCATGTGAAGATTAAAATAACTTGTACTACTCTTCATTTGAAACACTAATATGTCCTGCTGTCGCTTGGTCAGAAAAGAAGCACTTTCTGCTTCGCTGACAACCAAATTATAGTCTCATGAAGAAAGCGGATGAGAGCAATGAATGCATAAAAAAGCAACGTAGTTGCAGTCAGTTTTTGTTGAGCTTTGAAATTCTCACAAAGCCAGAGCTTTTCATTCAGAGTCTGTTTTGATGCCTGCCTGCATGGACTTGTCGCTGAATCCGCAAAATATCTTGCTTTCTATGTCATCTTTTATTGCCTAGTTTTTTAATCTAATGTCACGGTACCTTAGTAGTGGCTGAAGTGTAGCAACGCCAAGCGTGAAGCCGCAGGTTCATTCCAGGACATGTTGCGATAATGTTGTCAACACTTGGATACATAGATTTAGGAAATATTAAGTAGCATCTGTCTAGGCTCACGCGTGGTGCCCCATGTATTGAATTCGAACGAAGCCACAAATTTCAATCAACGCTAGCTTCTTGTTTCCTTATACCTCGGGCAAGATTTTCAATGACCCAAAACTAATAGTGAAGAAAATGTTGGCTCGGTGATGATGTTCTGCTGCCAAGCGTGATGTTGAGCTTTCTATATCTAACAGCCCGTGGTGGAATACCTGTGAGCCCTGCCACGGTGGTCTAGTGGTTATGGCGCTCGACTGCAGACACGAAGGTCGCGGGATCGAATCCCGTCCGCGGCGGCTGCATTTTCGATGGAGGCGAGAATGTTTGAGGCCCGTGTACTTAGATTTAGGTGCACGTTAAAGAACCCCAGGTCGAAATTTCCGGAGCCCTCCACTACGGCATCTCTCATAATCATATCCTGGTTTTGGGACGTTGAACCCGAGATATTATTTGGAATACCTGTGAGTTGAATGTGTATGGCGAAACTGTCATCTTCAGCGCTTTGGGCTCACGTTAAGTAACCACAGCTGGTCAAAAGTAACCCAGTGGTCGACCCGCCGTTGGGCTAAAGAAGTCTTCGATGCTGTGCAGCATGCCCACAACGTACCACCAGTTGAAGGTCCAGCTCTGGTGGATGCTGCCAGATAGCAGAGACAGTCACGAAGAATTCCTGGAGGCCTATCGAACGTTCTTCAGCGAGCAGACCCCACTGGTGGACGTTGACGCGACGTTCTCGATCAGCGAGATATACCGAAAGCCGAACAAGAACCTCTACGAGGAGGCGATATATCACCTGGACTGCACGATAGAGTGGCCCGGCGTGCTCTGGTTCGGCGCGTCCACAAAATACCTGCAGGTACGAGCTCATTGCTTCTCTCTTGACACACTAACCCCGATCGTTTGAGTGACTTGACAGTTTTCACGTGGAGCTGTTGTACAGCTGGGGTTGAGCGTTGTTTGTGAAGGCTTGCCTTAGATGACGATGTACTGGGAATGTGTGTTTGCGTATATTGTAGCTTGTGTTCTTCTGTACTCTCATGTGTTTTCTGGCTTAGCTTTAAAGTTAATGCATGTATTTGTGCTGGTGAGCTTGTATATGGTAGCATGTGCAAGACCATTCCTGCTACACAAAGGTTTTCTAGGTACAAGAGTGTTTCTAGTTGCTAGTGCTTTTAGGCACAATTGTACTTCTAGGTACAGTGGTCAACTCTCATATCTATAACGACGGAGCGTCGTGCTCCGAACTGCACGAGCGACATCTACAGTTGAAAACGGGGCACCTCTGAGCATGCGCAGCCCCACTGATGCGCCTACCTTGCATTTTCGATCGTTGGTTATCACCGCGAATGCAACAACTGCTTTGGCCGTTGGAAGCGCTGTCAACAGTTTATCACAAAAACAAAAAAGAAAAAAAAAGAAAAAAGAAGGAAACGAAGCGAACCGTTGTCAGCGTGCGATGAAAGCTATGCTGCGTGTTGATTTGCCGTACGCGTTCACATTATCGCAGCAGCAGATTTGCGTCCACTTATAAGTTTTCTGCGGTTTTTCGCGTCGAGCTGCTTGCTCGTAAGCTGACACTTGAAAGCTCCGTAGAACTTCACCATGGCCCCGCGATTGACACTAGATGAAAGAAGAGCCATCACGGTAATGGGACGCACAATGAGCCAAAGAGCCATATCGGCGGCTACGGGACGTCCATTGCCGACTGTGAACCGAGTGCTCCGAGCATTTTACGAGGAAGGTCGTCTTGCTGATGCTGTCCGTCGTAGGCCAGAAAGGGCTACAACCGACGAGGAGGATCGACTGATTGTAGCTGCATCGGTTGAAAACCCCTTTCTCACTGCCCGGGAAATTCGGGATACTCTGGGATTGGACGTGTCCATGCAAACCATACGGCGGATGCTGCATTCAGCATTGATAAAAAGCAGAATTGCTGCTCAAAGGACCCAGCTCGAACAAATTCACAAACAACAGCGCATGGACTTCGCTTCCGTTGTCGAAAACTGGACGCCAGACAACTGGCGTGCCGTTGTTTTCAGTGACGAGGCCACGTTCTGTACGCGTTGGGACCAGAGGCAACGTGTGTGGCGTCCAGAGAGAACCAGGTAGTATTGGTTTTCTAAAGTGTGTTATGCTGCAGATATTCCACTAGCATGCAAAACCTATCCGCTTAAGATTCTAGGCAGAGAGAGAGAGAGAGAGACAGAGAAAGAGAGGAAGAGTGAGTATGCTCTTCTACGAAAGTGCATGATAAAGGCCATACGTAGAGCCTTAGTGCTAATTAAGGTAACTGCTGCTTATGGAATAAGTGAGAGTACGAATTGATGGGTACTACGAAAGACCCAAGTGTAAAATTGCAGGAATTACATTGCAGAAGCACATAAGAAGGTTCCCGGGCAACTGAAAGCCTAGCTTATGGCAGACAACGTGAGTATAATGACAAAATATACATTTCTTTTGTATTTGAGTGTAGGCATGCGGAGTCTGGTATGTGCGCCTCTAAGCAAGAGTATTGTCGCAACGTTGATTTTCTACTTGGCATGCGAGCTTGTTACAATGCCACAGTTTATCAGTGCTAAAGACAGGTTTTTTTAAAAGCAACTGCGGTTTATCATGCAGGTATGACCAAAAATATACCTGGAATGTTCGCTCCAGTGGGCGCACATCAGTGACCGTGTGGAGTGCCGTCAGTTACCAAGGACTAGGACCGCTCCACAGGGTTATAGGGCGGATGACGGCGGCCGACTACATGGACGTAATAGAAACAGTCCTTTTGCCCTACGTCCTGGACGGCCCC
Source organism: Rhipicephalus sanguineus (assembly GCF_013339695.2). NCBI lineage: Eukaryota > Metazoa > Arthropoda > Arachnida > Ixodida > Ixodidae > Rhipicephalus > Rhipicephalus sanguineus. The sequence goes on from NC_051182.1 coordinate 67,887,436, forward strand.
TTTCCAGACGGATTGTATCACTTCCAACAGGATGGGGCGACTATTCACACGGCAAAAAAAGTTCGAGAGCTTCTTGACAGCCTCGGAATAATGACCTTGGACTGGCCTGCTAGAAGCCCGGACCTCAATATAATCGAAAATGTGTGGGGTCTGATGAAAAGAAACCTCGCCAAACAGCCTGGGCTTGCGACATGCAACGCGGACGACCTGTGGTGCGCCATTGAAAGGGAGTGGGCCCAACTGAGAAATGACTCCACTCTTGTGGACCATCTCTACGAATCCCTCCCTCAGAGAATTCAGAGCGTACAGCTGTCTGGTGGAGCTGCAACGCGCTATTAGTTGGTGTATGTGCAACCACTTGCAGTCCCAGCTAATAAACTACGACAAGGTTTCTGCAGCGGCTAAGTTGCCGCTTACTCAAACTTAAAACTGTCAGCAATGAATGTTCACTCACGAAACGCACAAGGAAATAATACCGCATGCATGGCTTCACATTACATATGACACCTTTATTGATATGCATACATGAGTTAATTTTAATAAATATCCAAAGTCAAGGATATCCACACAGCGTTTTTCTGTATGCGCAATCCAAACCTACATTTAGTCGCAATCAACGGACCGTTGGTTAGTGATGGTTAATAACAGGTTGATGAAATTCAATCATAGGACACGGCAATAAATGCATTGAGCTATGAAAAATTCACAGAGCGATGCGCAATACCCATTGTCCGGCGCATCGTCGGTATGATATGATAGTGCGAACCGAGAATAAGTGCGCAGTATAAAACACGCCGATCCGGTGATTGCACTCTCTCTTTTTTTAGGCGCTCTACGGTTGACAGCGCTTCTGACGGCGAAATCAGTTGTCGCGGCCACGGCGATAAAACGGACGGAAATTACATGGCGAGCGCATCAGTGACACTGCGCATGCTCTGATGTGGCCCGTTTCAAGCTGTAGATGTCGCTCATGCAGTTCCGAGCACGACGCTCTGTCGTTATAGATATGAGAGTTGACCACTGTACAAGTGCTTCTAGTTGTACTAATGTCCACATCGTATAAAAGTAATGAAAATTGGACGACTGGTAAGAAGTCATTATGGGACGATTTGAGCGTGCATAGTGCAAACAAAGACAAAAGGAGGTAGACAAACTAACGGCGCTTGTTTGTCTACTTCCTTTCGTCTTTGTACTGTGCATGCTGAAACCATCCCATAATGAATCCCGCACAGGGGCGTAGCCAAGGGGGGGGTTGGGGGGGTTCAAACCCCCCCCGAAATTTTTCAATTTTGCTTGCGCATATATACACGCACACATACAAACACACGCACGAACATGCATAAAGTATGGTTGAACCCCCCCCGAAAAAAATTTCTGGCTACGCCCCTGATTCCGCATCATGTACCTACATGTAGGTGCACATCAAAAAAATCTGCGTGGTCAAAGTTAATATCTGGAGTTCCATTACTATTGGCAACATCGTAGTTAATTGTCCTTTTTGGTTTTACTTCTATATAATCACGGGCCATGTTTGCCAAGGCCTGGGTTACAGATCCTGTCAAGCCTGATAAATAGGTTTTTGTCTGTACCCACCAAGCATCATTGAGTGTCGTTGATGCTTAAATAAAATGCTGATTGATATTGCCTTGCCACACTAGATATCCCAGAATTAAATCCTGAAAAAAATTAACGCAGCTTTGCACTAGCCTGAAGGAAGCATGGAGCTGGGTGTCCTGCCTTGTTTCTCTTTATTTTTCTGTCCTTGTTCGTCTCTTTCTTCCTCTTTTTCTATCTCTTTGTTTCTTCTATCTCTTTTTTGCCTCTGTTTGTTTCTAGTTCTGTCTTTCTCTATCTTTCTTTCTCACTCTCTTTTTTTCTATCTTTTTTGATTTTCTTTCTATATCTCTTTCTTTTTCTGTCTTTCTTCCCTTTAGTTGTGCCAGTTAATGATGATGATAGTTTTCTGTTCACTCTGCATGGACTGACGGTCGGCTTAAACGGCTCTCTTGTTGAAATCGACCCCCTTTTTTTTTTCTTTCAAGCTCGGTCGTGCGTGGTGCATCGCTGGTCGTGACAAGGCCCATGGGAAGGCTCTGTTCCAGTGGCTGGTGCCCAGTCCCCTGGAGGCCTTCCAGCTGGCCACGCACCCGTTCGATCGGGACGTCAGCCTCTCGTCGGTCTCCTTTGGCACCCTGGTGCAGCTGGGCGTGTTCGTGCAGCACCAGCTGTTCTCCTCGTCCATCATTCGTGACCACCGAGACTACTGGGTCAACGCGACCTTCCATCACGACCAGCGTGTGCTGCACATTGACCTGCACCTCAACCACCGCGACGGCTGCGCAGGGCGGGTCGCTGAGTACCGGTTCGTCGTGCCGTACCTGAACATCCTGAAGGTGCGTGTACCGTCTCAAAGGGACGCTAAAGTGAAACGGTAATGAATTTGTACTGATAAATTGTACTCTGAACACTCGTGTCGTTAGTTTCATCACCATAGGTTTAATAATAGATGATAAGATCATTGTCAAAAGTTTCCCTTTTAAATTTCTCGCCAAAATTTCCCATAGCAACATCACGGATTTTAAAGTGGTTTTTCGTATTTTGGCCACATTGCTTCAACGAAATTTCCTGAAACTTGGTATATTAAGTCTGTGGCCCCCTCAGAAGACAATGTACTTCATTTTTACCAGTTAGTAACTACTTAGGCGGTAATAGACGCCATGAAATTCTATGACGTCATGTCGACCGGTGCAGGAATTTGAAGGTCGCAGCGCCACCCGTGTTTTCTTATTGCACATTTTCTCTCTTACCAAGCGTCTTCTCGCAGCAAGTGTGGTGTTTTTTTGGTCTCGTAAAAGAGTAATTTACTAATACGAGAAAAATAATCTTTCGTGGTGCCGTGGCATCGCTTTGCCAAATCTAGGCAGCGGGCTAGACTCCTAACCTGTGTAAGCTGCATTCAGATATGGTGCTGAAATGCAGAGCAAGTTGGGTACAGTTGAACACTTATATAATGCATACAAATGGTTAGGGATGGGCGAATTGTGAATTTGAAGTTCGAAGCGAATCCGAAGCGAATAGTGATTTGGTCGAATAATTTCGAATAGAATAGTTCGAATAGTATTTACCGCATCTTATTAAGAAGAATGAGCATTTTTGTCATGACCCTTGCACAATATTTTCAAGGATTGGAACTAGGTATGAGTGAATGTCACTTTTTTGGTTTCAAATGAAGCAGCCTTGAATAGTATCAAGATTTGAATAGCAGTAGGGGGTGCAAGTTATAAGTGGTTCAATACGTTACAATTTGAAAATTACTATACTTAGCGCATATAAGCCCATATAACACGCTTTTAAACTTAAAAAAATATGTACATTTAATCTTGAAGTGTGGCCTCGCAGCAGTGCAGATTTCCCCTGGATGGGTTGTTTCACGGCACAGCAACCAGACGCTGCAGTGAAACCACCTTTACAGGGGGTTATGTGAGGTCAAATGTATACATATGTCCGTTCATTTCGAATAATCTAAATTCGTATTGAAGTGAATTCGAATACTGTAATATTCGTTCGAATATTCGAAATGCCAGAATATTCGCCCATCCCTACACATCTTCTCTCTTACCAAGCGTGTTCTCGCAGCAACTGTGGTGTTTTTTTTGGTCTCGTGAAAGAGTAATTTACTAATACGATAAAAACAATTTTTCGCGGTGCCGTGGCATCGCTTTGCCGAGTCTAGGCAGCGGGCTAGACTCCTGACCTGTGTAAGCTGCATTCAGATATGGTGCTGAAATGCAGAGAAAGTTGGGTACAATTGAACACTTATATAATGCATACAAATGGTATAAACTATCGTAAATAAGGAAGTGAATGTGGAGCAAATTTTTTGGCAGCTTCACTGTGTTGCCTATCACCTTTTGATGCTAGCGAGTTTTCTCTGAAAGTTACTTTTTAATATATATTCACTGTCATAAGTGACCTAATGCCACAGAATAAAGGGCAATGTACTGCACTAGTTCTTTTTTTTAAGTTTAGGAAATGTGGATGCTGCCCGAGTTGTAAGACGCATGCAGCCGCATAATGTTGTCATTAATACAGCTTAAAGCAGGGGTCTCAAACATGAATGTAGCCCACAGACCTTTCACTAGCGGCTCAGCCTGTACACGACTGTCTTAGCTTCATAACATATGTTCTAATTTTTTAAATAAATATTTTAACACGGAACGTGTTTTATGCCGAGGCCCACCAAGACTTTTGTCACGGAAGTACGTCGGCAAAACGAACGCCATCAAATGGCAAAGAAAAAGAAGTATAAGAAGTTCCGTTGACAGGAGTCGAGCCTATGACCTCTCGGTCCGCGACGATGGCTGGCGGGCGTTCAGCCCACTGAGCTACCGCCAAACACCTAACGGAGGTTACATGAACGCGCCTTTTATCTTTCACACTTTTTCACAGTGCTGGATGGATGGATGCTATGAGCGTCCCCTTTATAACGGGGTGGTGACATGTGTGCCACCAGGCACGAAAAAAAATAGTGCCGTTGCTGCGACCGTCCCATTCGGCGCGTTTCCAATAGAAGTGTAATTTCGTTTAACACACCACGAGGTGGTGGCTTTAGCCCAAGCCTCGCTCATAGCATCCATCCATATGAAAAAATAGCTCTCTGACGCTCGCCTGGCTGTCGCACCCAAGCTTCTTGGTCGCAATGTGTTCCCCACTCGCCCTGTGAGAATTAACTGCCAGGCTAGAGGAAAGACATGACGCACATAGCGTTTCTATATGCATTTCACGATGCTTTGAAGGAGTTCATATTGAATATCAGTGTTTATTATGTGCTTCTTGACGCCATATTTGCAGGGGATTCACCATATACGGTGATGCATGTGTTAAGAACTTCAGCTACCGCAAGGGTTAAATCATGATCATGGGCGTTAGTCGTCGGTACGGAGATGTGCCACTACGTGTCAACGTGAGTGCGTCTACATCAAGTGGTGCTCTATCTGCGAAACAACAGTAGACATTGTACAAGGTCTCATATACCAATGCAGTACAAACAACCAACTTTGTGACTACACGTTTCACTTTCGTGTTATACCGATTCCTATGACAGAGGGATCAACTATCTTTTTTTATGAGCTACACAAACGTGACTGGTCTCGAGTACTTTTTGCGTGACGCACCCCATGTTGTCACCATGTGTTGAACCTTTAATGCAAAGTTATATTTCAGAATCGGCATCCAAATTTTCGCAATTCAAGAGATTGGTATCTATATGTTTCTCAAATCCTGACATCAAATCTCCATCAGAAATGACCCGTATACGAGATATAGGAAAGGCCTTCTTTTCAAATAGCAACATTCAAATAGCATTGTTCGTGGTCCCGGACCTTGCAGAGCTAAATTTCGTGAATGCAGCTCGCTAGCTGAGGTGAGCTTGAGACCCCTGGTTTAAGGCATTGCGCAAAAGAAAAATTGGACAGATAATCTCGCAGTGCATGGCATTAAGAAAGTACAACAGATGAGCATGCTACGAGCAGAAGAAATGAGCTGTGGTCTCGTCTTCAGACGTGGTTCACTGCTGTGACGAGGGTGTTCAGGCAGGTCATTGCACTCGGCAAGCACAGTTAGGTTGAGGCACGGCATCGGAGGAAAGCAGTGGGTCTTGGGGGACAACGTGGAGTTGTGCTCAACCTGCCTTGGCATTGATGTGGTCTGCACCTGATGCTGTGGAGGGCCTGTGGATGACCGAGTAGAAGGCCTCTAAATGAGCCGACGCACTGGTCTTGCGCATTTCACTCGTCACAGATAACTTTCTACAGATATGTAAGAACAAAAAGTATTTCGTGTCTGTCATACTTGACAAGCACCTACCCGGCCACTTGAATACGTGCTGGCCGAAAATTGTTCTGGAAGCAAATTAATTGCACAGTGAAATGGTGAGAAAACACCCAGACCTGTACCTGCAAGCTCGTTGTACTAGAACACATGGAACATAATGTTCATCGCGCCACAGGCCCAATCGGAAGTTAACTTCAAAATGTCTTGCAATAAATCGGATACTACATTGCATCTCCAGACTGTTCCGTAGGAATTGCTGAACACTTTCCTCATTTCATGAGCCGGGGCTACTTACATAGACTGACTTAAAGCTTAGTCATCGGAACACTTGATGGTGGTTAAATTCAGATTGGAACCCCAGAAGGCTGAAGTTCGTCCAGAGGTCCCTACAAAGCATCCCTCACAGCCCTTTTGCTGCATTAATATTGTTATTGTTTTGGTTGTTGTTGTGGCTGTTCTTAGGCGTACATAGTACCTGAAAATGATCGAAAAGAGGAGTTCGGGTTATGATCGGTCTTGTTTTGGAAATATCCTGATGTTAAAAGGATGCTAGTATGCCATATCTCTCGATAAATTTTATGCAGATAAGTTCCAGAAGCAGGTGAAACGGTCATCACTAAAGCTGCAAAACAGTTACTGAAATATCCTTGAACCCGAGGCACTGGGCTGAGGAGATGCATCACGGAGGCCCCAGCCTGTGATGCACAGACTTTTCGAATGTTGGGGAAAGCCATGTACATCTGTGGCACAGTCCGGAAGTGTTTCAACTTGGCATCGCCAACACTGTTGCACCTGAGAATGGTGCTGTCGTTCATTTTTCTTGACGACTGGTATTCCCTACAATACGAGGAATTCTCGACCCGGAAATGGTTAACCAAATTGATAAAGTAGCTTGCTGACACCCTCGACGAAGCTAATGCTTCTCTATTATGTTTGGCACGCCGCAGGTGTTAATAAACGAGAAGGATCGCCTCGTTGAGATCTACCTTCAGCTGAAGATCCCGGCAATGCTGATGGGTGAAGTGATCAACGACATCCCTTCACGGCCTGGCAGCGCAGCCGCTGCTGCACCTCTGCGCTGGGAGCGACACCTTGCCATCGGCTGTGACTGTATTGGTGGGCCCGTGCGCACGGCCTCGCTATGCGGGGGCCTTTTCCTCAAGCTGGTCTTGCGGGACCACTCCCTCGCGAGGCGCGTGATTGGGCGGCTCTCGCAGCGTTGCGCCCACAGTACCCTGTTCTGCTATGCCCCCATCCGAACCTACTGTCCCGATGCTGTGGTGGCCCGTTGGACCAACGAGGTTATGGTACGGATGCTGCGGCATTTCTTTTAAGGAACAATTGCACTCAAATGTCTTGGTCACCTTTGAACCGAATCAAGTCGATAATGTAAACTGCTTTTTGAGTCGGTTCTTAACGCACAGTCATATCTGATGGCTTTAGAACAGTGCAGGCAGCCGGCAGAACACTGCTTTGCATGTTCCTTAAAGGTGTTTGTTGTTTATTAGCTTAACATGTGCGTGGACGGGGGGTGCCTCTAGTGCTGAAGCCAAAACAATTGATTGGCGTTATCCTGCTGTATCTCTGCCGACATGTGTGTATGGCCTAACCTGAGAAAACCAAGTTGGGTGCTTCAGCCACTTCTAACTTTCACTCTCATCTTTTGTCTATCTACACTTATTTGATGCATACGGTTGCCTGATACTCTAGCACTGTGTTCAAACCAAAAGCAATCTGTGGCAATTTGTAAAAGAAAATCTCTGGCCATGTAGGGCTTGTTTAAGTTGCAGAAAAGTTTAATTATTATAATTAGCCATTTCCACTTGGATCAATGACAGCATTAGCGCAGCTTTCTTTTCTTTTTGCACTGAAGCGGAAGCCATATGTTTTACTCTTTTGTAGTGCTATTTCTTGGCCTACATCACAATGTCGAGTGCCTTACTCTGAAAATCATGGGCCACACTTGTCATCGTCTGATGTGTGCTAGTCTATACGGAAAAAAGAGTACTCCACATACCATAGATACTTTTCACCCTCATCTAACCACTGTAGTGTTTGCTCCTCTGTCAACATGTCACAACATTAAAAGTTTCGAAACGTTCCTTGACACTTGTCATGAGCTGGCTGTGCAGCCTACACCTGCTAGCATTCAACCTAAAGCACGCCATTTCTTCTCCCTCTGCGTGTGAACATTAAAATTCCTTCTCTGAAGGTGTTTGCATTTGGCGATGTGTGCGTCTTTGAGCTCCATCAGCTGCTTCAGCGTCACAGAAGCTTGTTCACTAACTGTCCGCGAGACTGCACAAAGGGCCTGGGGAATGGCCTAGCGTCGCCTCGCAGGCCATATCTTGAAGGTGATCTGCGAAGCAACTGATACAAAGTTGCGACGAATACTGATAACTTCGTGTGTGATGTGTTCTCGCCGCTAAATTTTGTCTGCAGGCAAGTGCCAGCGTGAATGTTGGCACTCGGTCATTGGAGGACCAGCACAATGTCGGAAATTTGCATCTTTTGTGGTCAGGCGCAGTGGTTGGACTGCAAGTTCTCGTACACACACCAGCAGCCTTCCGTAGCAATGAATAATATACAATGACATCATCCTGTAGCCACCATGTTGGAGCAACAGTATGGTGGGACGCTGCATGTCTTGTGCCATGTGCGAGCTGTCTTATGCTTTACGGTCTAAAAAAACTCACAGGGTTTCTTACGCATCCTCCTAAGTCGACTTAAAGGGGAAAGCCATCTTCTTTTTTTTTCTTGTAGTATGTCGATGTAATGAACCTCCCGCGCCCCCCTCCGAAAGATTTCTACAACTAATGTGGTTCTGCGATGCCTCCACTAGTATGGAGGCATTGTAGGCGTTCTGCACCTCAGCTTGTTTTGCACTGCCTCCGAGATTGGCCCACCTTTGACCAGACAATGATGTCATGTGATGTCATAATGTCACGTCACAAATTTTGACGATCTGTGACATTACGATGTCATATGGTGACCGCATCACACAATGACTTTTTGCATCACTCGTGTTGACACAGCCGACGTGGGATGCCGATGCGGGACGGCGGTCAATTTTCGCGTTTGATGAGGCATCTGAGGCTTTCTCCTTAATGTTCTACCCACGGGAGTCCCTTGTCATTCACATCACCGTTCTACACATAGCTTGTCATTGTCATAGTCTCTCTTCATGTAAGTCTGGCCACACTGTAACACACCTGCTTACTCGGCAAGCTCGTGTTTACGGCTTGCGGAGAGCAGCACATCGAATGGCTCGTCGGACATGGTAGTGACTTCGGCAAAGCACTCACATACAGCACTGCACAGTGGAGGAAGTTTAACGTGGACAGGCTGAATCATTTCAAAGCTCAATGTATCTTGCCCTTTCTTAGCCACTCGTTGACAAAACAAGCAAAAGCAAGTTGCGTACACAAATGTACGAAGCGCCTGAAAGGGTTAAGAATGGGAACTGGTGTTTCGGATTGCAGTAGTCTGGAAAAATGTAACTGGATCTTGTCGACGATGCTTTACTAGTCAAATGTGAGCACCAAACAAGACATTGAGGCAAAGAGCGCAGCTGATGCCTATGCAATCGTTACTGCAACAAATGAAGGCGGGGACTGTGCGTGCAATGCATAATTTTTAGAGCTGTGTGAATAGCAAAATTTTGGGTGCGAAGCGAATTCGAATAATAAAAATTCAGTGCGAATTGAATCGAATAATTTCGAATAATTTTCGAATATTTCTCAAACATTTTTCGAATAATTCGAAGCGAAATTACAGAAAAAGTTGCAGAGAATCCCTAAGTATGTTCTTGTGAGATAGCAACATGAAAGTGTTTCTTTTCGCTAGGTTGATGAAGCGCTGGTGGGGTCATATTTCATAGTTGTCTTTCTTATCAAGAATGAGGCAATGTAGAGGCCGAATTGTATTTATGTACATGATTTGGTGCAACCAAAGTGTTGCCAACAACACTTTACACGTGATAGGCAGAGATGCCATTTCCTCAGCCTCTCCTCCTCTTTCAACTACTGTGGAAGGCCAACTGATGTGGCGGACAAGGGTGTGCTCCCTTCAAGTCCGGAGTTCCAAATCTGCCTCATAGACATCGACATATCAGAACATCTGAAATTTTGGATGCTAAAGAGCTTCGGCGTCCGATTTTTCAGACTTCCTGCCCAAATTTCAGGTCCAAAACAGCATTAATTGAGCCCCCAACTTTGCCACATCTTTCATCTCCATATTGGAACCAGCGTTTTCTTGAGTTAGTACATTTGCGACCGTAGCGGAGCTTGAAAGGCAGCTTTGCCACAATACGGGGGTATATTGCAGCAAGGTCGACAGTTGGGCTAGTTGGTAAGGTTCCATAATATTTTAGAGCAGCGCAAAAGACGGGACAAAGGACAAGAAGTTCATCAAAGGACAAAGCGCTCGTCTGTGAACTTCTTGTCCTTTGTCCCGTCTTTTGCGCTGCTCTAAAATATTGTGGAATACAGGGGTGTGATGAGGTGAAGCATATTGAAAATTTAGCGACCACTTCTAAACGGTCGTTAACCGTCTCTTGGCTAAGTTCGACCGTAACGGACCTTAAAAGGCAGCTTTGCCGCAATACGGGGGTGTGATGAGGTGAAGCATATTGAAAATCTAGGGACCACTTTTAACCGGACTTTGTCTCTTGGCTAAGTTCGACCGTAACGGACATTGAAAGGCAGCTTTGCCGTAATACGAGAGTGTAATGAGGTGAAGCATATTGAAAATTTGAAGGGGTCACTTTTAACCGGACGTTGACTGCATTTGTCTTTGGGAAGTTCGAATACAGTCGACGTCCGATTTCCCGGACCCTCAAGGGACCGCGAAAACGTCCGGAAAATCGGGCAGTCCGCAAAAACGAATGCACGTGAAAACGCACATTTTTCATTTTTGGTAGGTATTTTTCGCTGACGGAGAGGGTCACAGCCGGAGTACAAGATTCCCATAGCAATTCAGCCAATGCATTGTTTAGGTGGCTCTGAAAAGAGCCGTTTATAAAAAAAAAATACGACGTGGCCGGCACTACCTCATAGGTCAGCACTTGGGCGCAAAGGAGTCGCTTATTTTCTTTTGCACGGTCCGCTTGCCCGCGATTATGTCTGCCTCAATTTCAGTCAACGTCATGTTGCCGCTGTACACCAATGACAGTGTCATCAGTGCTCGCATCAACTCCGAGCTCGTTGGCTGTGTAGGAGCTGGCTCTTCGTTCTCGGTGTCGGAGTCATCGGAATCCTCCGTAACTTGATGAATGATTTCGTCATCGGTCAACTCCGCACATAGCTCGAGGTCTTTGTCAGCGTCGGCGAAGCCCTCAAGGGTTCGAATAGTTCGAATAGTAAAATTTCAGTGCGAAATTTCATAAAATATTCGAAATTTCGTAAAATATTCGAAATTCGGAAGTAAAATATTCGAAATTTCGAATATTCGCACACCCCTAATAATTTTATGCAAATTTTCCAGGCGCGCTGCGAGGAAATGCAGAGGACGCTGCCATTTCCCTGTGCCTACGCGTTCAAGGCGGCCCTCCACATCACATTCGACGTTCTCGATCAAATGGCGCTGATGTCTACGTCCTCGTTCGACAAGCTCATGCGGGACATCGAGAAACGATCCAAGAAGGAGCCGTCGGTGGTGGAGCGGGCTCTGAGTCACATCGTGACCAGCATCGACGCAGGCAACGTGGTGATGTTTGCACCCGCCTTCTACGCCTCGTGCACCATGTTCAAGGACGAGAAGCCACCGCAGCTGGCACGCGGCACGTGCCTCGTACGGAGCGTGTTCGTCACACCTGGCCGGCTCATTCTTCGTCCTGCACAGGTGCGTAGAGGGATTCCTCGGTCTTCACAGCAGGAACTGTAGTGGTACCTTATTTTCTCGTGTATAACATGCCCCTGCATATAACCAGCATCCCCAACTACTAACCATGAAAGAATGAAAATAGGTAAAAAAAATACCCCAGTTCCACCCAGTGCGAAGTTTTCGTCTGCACCCGAGGTAGTTACGCCACCTATGGGTGTATTTGGGGACCAGAGTGGGACACACAGACACTCATCTGTCATCAAATGCAGCCCTAGAGCAGCTCCGCTTCTAAAAAGGTGCGCCGCTGTTAAAAAGGTTCTTGCGCATTGCCGTGAAGCAGACTTCCTTGCATTACTGTGCAGTAGTGCCGTGAAGCCAACTTGTGCACCAAAATTCGTGTGGAGCTCGCACCTAGACTTTGGCCCTGACTTTTCTGTATATCTTGTGTGGATTATGCACGAGAAGATATGGTATTTCTGTGCCCGTTTTGTGTTTATACATGATTTTAACAATGAGAGCATGCGAGCCATGTTAACAATGAGGCATGTGAGGTATGCAAACTGTGGCTGATGACTGCGTATGGGAATGCAATGCAATGTCAGTGCTACAGCATGCTACTGCGATACTTGTAAGTTAAAATACTGTCATCGTGCTGTGTGGGTAGCCCTTTCAGAGACGTCCAGTAGTAGTCCAAGACGGCCACTACACACATGTGCATGCACGCAATTTCTAAAAATTTAGAATGCTTGTTGACGAACTTCAGAAACTGATTTAATTGGCTGTAAAGCAGTTTCAGGATGTTATGACAGTTTACATGGATGGACACAGCTCATCTTCGTGCATGCATGTATACATATAGGGGGCCTTCGAATTGTATCGCAGCGTGCAGTTGTAACATACGTAATCTAAAGTCAAAGCACTTTTGGAGCAGCGGCCCCACCTTTGTTATGCCTTGCAGCTTCAAAGTGGAGAGCTTATCTCAAGAAACAAAACATTGCTAGTATATTAGCACTGTGTCCTCGGAGGGGAATAAAGCTAAGCATGAGTGAGGATTTTTGTATCTTGCTGTTGCAACGAGGAGCAATTAGAAAAAACTATAGACCACTTCACTCTTTGAAGGTGTGTGACCATGCTTTCATAAAGTGGTCACGTGCTACAGAGATAGATGACTCTGCTCTTGACACCGTTCATAAGTGCGCTGCTCCTTGCGAGTTCCCACAGTGCGAGGTCGACCCATACTTGCCACGCACGACCGCGCCAATGCAGCACCTAGACTTAAATGACGGGCCAAAACACGTAGGAAATGTATACAAATTTTTTTCAACTTCAAGTTTTTTTCTGCCACTTCATAGAGGGAACCAGGAGTTCCACTTTAATGATTCTATAAAACTTCTGTTGGGCCTAGTGGGTAAATAGCTTTTAAGACGAAAACTTCGTCGCAAACCACCACGGCCCGCAAAGAATAGATGAGACAGCGTCAGTGCTTGCGTCGTCTATTCTTTGTGGTCCGTCATGGTTTGTGCTGAAGTTGTCACGTTAAAATGGAATAATTCAGAATTCTTCAAAATACACCACTGCTCCCTAGGGGGCGCTAGGTGTTTTTTGCCTACAGGCACTGAAAAATCAAGGTGTTCCATTTACAGCTGCACTGAAAAAGCAAATTTTGTTAAAGGGCCCCTGACAGCCGATTTTTTGTTTGTGACATTTATGTTGTAATAAGTAGGTCTATGTCTTGTAATCACGGAATGATACCGTAAATCCTCCAACGCGATGTCTAATTAATCCTAGCAGCGTTAGTTATGGTCATTTTTAGTGTAGGTTCAAAATGCGCGCCGAAAGAGGATAAGAAAGTAGCGCTGCGCCGCGGCGGTCGCGCCTTGGGGCACACATGATGACTTGTGCTCAGTATTGGGTGACGTCAGCCACACGCTTGAACTGCCAGTTGGAGAACACACACACGGAGAGCTCACGCTGCCTGCCGACACATACTGAAGAAGGAGAAGGTGGGAGGAGCAAAAAGCAAACATGCTTCGCAATATACCACAGTGCACCGCGCATATTTCTGTCTGTGACGTCGACAACGCTTGCTTTACCTCTGCAACGTCACAAGGGGCCTACGTCTACGTCATACTAGTGGTTATGCTGATAGGAGTTCAAAATGCAGATGAGCACTCAGGCTTACTTTAAAACCAAATTAAAATATCTTAAAGGCAACGCTCGTCACTCATAATCGGTCAGAAGTGCCCCCCGCATCTCGAGTTTCCGAATTCGGTGTCAGGGGTCCTTTAAATCGGGTGGCCTGAGTGCAGTCGCGTTGCACTTACACTTTCTGCACAAGTGATCTGACAATTTGCTGGCGTATTCTCAATTTTGCGCATGTTCACGTTGAACCCGCTACGTATTTCGATTTGTGTGAATGCTTTGCATGTGCCTCACTTAAGCTACATAATGGTAACTGAATTGCATTTTGCTGCAGGTTCACTTCGAGAACAGGATTCTGCGTGAGTTCAACGCAGAATTTGCCATCCGGGTGTCGTTCAGGGACGACAACCTGGACAAGCTGTCCTTCACGCTGAACCTGCACTCGTCACGGGACGCTCTCCTCAACGCCGTTGTTGCCCGCTTTCTGCAAGACGGGCTGCGCGTTGGTGCCCGAGAGTTCAAGTTCCTGGCGCCGTCCACGAGTCAGCTTCGTGACCATGGGTATGATTGAGTGAGAATGGCAGTTTGAGCATGGTAGTACAGTGAGTAAGCCTGGGTGAATATTCAAGCGCTTTGAATACATATTCGAACGAATGTTACAGTATTGGAATGTGCTTCAACTTGAATTTGGATGTATTCAAAACTAGTAAGGTACTTTACTGTGTGTAAATGACCGTATGCTAAACATATTTGACCACATGCAGCGCTCTGAAAAGGTAATTTAACTGCACTGTGGAGACGCTATGCTGTGAAACCAACTATCCAGGAAACATTTGCACTGCCGCAAAGCCACACTGCGTGCTAAATGTACATATTGCATGCACTTTTTCATTGAAATGCTTAAAAGTGTGTTATAGGGCTTATGTGGGCTAAGTGTAGCAAAGACTTAACATATTTCATCGCTTATGACTTGCACCCTACTATTCAAATCCTCTTACTAGTATTCAAATGAGCTTCAAACCAAAAAAGTAATATTCGCATAAGCCTTGCTCTAGTTCTTAAAATTATTGTTGAATTTAGGGATTTTTCTTTATACATTGTGATATATGTACAGTCAACTGCCAGTTTTCGGACGCCCGATTTTCCGGGCATGCTCGAAAATTTGGACGCTTTTGTGGCACCGTCACCAGCCCCATAGACGTCAATGTGTAAGGACCTCCGAAATTTCGGACGCTGAAACTCTTCGGCGTCTGATTTTTCGGACTTTCTGCCCAAATTGCAGGTCCGAAAGGCGTTATTTGAAGCCCCCATTTCTGCCGCGTCTATCATCTCGTAGGTTCGAACCAGCGCTTTCGTGAGTCGACCTGTTTGCAACAGTAGCAGAGTCCGAAAGTCAGCTTTGCCGCAATGCCGAAGTGTTATGGGATGAAGCAGACCAGAAATTCAAAGGGGCCGTTATCACGGCGCCGTGTGGCGATGTCTTTATGGATAAGCAGCAGAAATGCACGAAGGCGTGATGGCGGCAGGTGGCAAACGCGCCAGTACGGCTTAATTGCTGACAACCCTTACGATAAGCATCTTCAGTCAACTGCTGGGTAGTGCATGTGGCCTAGCGCAGTTGCATGCATACTGCATGCATTTAATAGGCGAGAACCCAAACACGCCAAGCCGCCATTCATGCTGCCTCTTTGTACGAGACCGCTAAGGGCGCTGCACAGACACGTTGCCTTCACGAACGAAACCAGCTCGCCACTGCCGTGCCCGTGTGCGGTCAGGAACAGAGTGGGCATCAGGAACCCTTTCGTGACAAATGTGTGCGTACGGTACAGTAACAGTACAGTGACGGCATCAGCTTAGTTGGCGATGTGCTGCACATGACTAGAAACGATTGGCGTCACACGGCAGTAAATGCTGTGTATCGGCGGATATTCGGCGATGTGTGTGCGCATCGTTTACGTGCGCACACGCATCAGGGAAAGCTGGACGAGTCGTCTGCTCTTCTGCCGCAGTCTTTGTGTTCCATGTCATCGTTTCCAAACGCTCTATGCGAGAGAGCCGTAATCTATTCTGTGCTTTGTTGGTATCAGTGGCACTTATCACGAGACGCAAATTTGCAAGTGGCAGTTGGCACGTAGTCAAGCGGGGTTTGCAGCAGGTACTGAGTGTATTTGCGAGATCCTGGGCTCACACTAAAATGCCTAATAAGTGTACTGGGAGGCACTAAAGCTATTTCGGACGTGGCTGTGGCAATTCGACCGCTTAAGCATAATAACAAAGCATGAATTTGTTTTTTCGGATGATTTTGCAGTCCGCGGTCCGAAAAATTGGACATTGATTCTACTATTTGAACTTTTCGACTCCAAATTATTCGGCCAGATTACTATTTGCTTCAGATTCGCTTTAAGGGGAGATGCGGGTCGAAAAACGCGAGTTTTCTAAAAAATTATCGATTTTTTGTTTTCACCTGTTTTGTTAAGATTAGTACCTCTACTGTTCTGAAAAAAAAAATCAATGCCGAGACTCAACTGGAAACTCTTTAAAATTGCGTCTAAAGAGCACAAGGTGGCTGTCAAAAGGCCGAAAGTGTGTCGTCTTCGAGCACCTTGCCGCCGATAATGCGCCGCCGCTCGCCATTGTCGACCGCATGAGGCGAAGAGCCGAGCCTCACTGTTCAAATAACGACGGTTTCCCGCGCTGCTGCAGCGCAAGAAATAATAAAGAGACGCACGCTTTTGCCGCCTTTTTCGAGCGCCGCGACTGGCTTTAAATCACGTGGTACGGATCGGGAGCCGCCATTGGCCGCTGCGCGCCTGTGTGTGCTGTAAAGCCTACTTGCAGGATCCGTGTCTCGTCGAGCAGCGCAGCTGAACAACGCTTTTCTCGAGTGCTTATCCGTTATGGATGAAGAAAGCCGTAGGAAGCGCGGTCACCGGCCTGTGAAGTTTCACGCGGCGTACAAATTTCGAGGACGCCGGCGCAAATCAAAGCCGAGCACTCAAACCACGAAAAGAGCGTCTGCTGCCGCAAGGCGTAGTGGCAGTGACGCCGATGCGTCCGACGAGTTTGCCGCGGCATTCGAATATGTGAGTGCCTCCCAGAAAAAGATCGGACTCTTCGAAGACGAAAAAAAATCGCAGGACGACGAGTCTTCGTTGATTGCTGATATGACAGCACTGAACATGTTGGTTTAATCGAGGGCACTCCAGTTTTGAACGTGTTCTGGAAGAGCTTGGCGTGCTCCCGCCTCATGATCTGGTTGCTCTTGGCACATCACAGGACAGCACACGCCAGAAAAAAATGTCTCAAAAACTAACAGGAGAAGCAAGGGCTCGTCGGCGTTCGCTGAAGAAAAAAATCTCTTGTCGAGGAGTCAGCTCGAAAGAGCTGTGAGGGCCAAACCTATGGTGCTGGCGCATTTTAATGGCAGTGGCCACTACAAGGAGGATTGCTCTTTCTTGTGTACAAATTTAGTCGCATTCAATGACATCTTTGATAAATAAACATGCAATTTTGACTTTAAAACTCGTTTTTCTCAAAACGCAAATTTTGCCATTTTTGTCAATGTGCCCCTCCTTTTTCGGGTACTTCTGGTGCTCAGATCTGCATGAAATTTTTCCCAAATTTTTTCCAAAGTAGGTTAAATGCAATTATCTTGTTTAAGTTTCAATATTCTTATTATATAATAAAAAAAAGTTATGTAAACTTTTACTAGGGTAGGAGAAATATGAACTTCCCACGTTAAAATTTTTCTCGTCTAGTACATATTTTGTATGGACTTCCTAATTAGTTACTTGCATTCCACACTTTATTTGAAACATTATGAACTATCAATTGTAAAAAATTATTGAAGTTTAGGTCTGAAAAGAGGGGGGGCAAAAGGCTTAAGTTTTTCAATTTGTCATGTTGCAGAACTAAAAGTATGCAACTTGCAAGAAAACTAATTATATATTTGAAATCAGCATAAAAAGTTCTATAAGCAGCTGAAGTTTCATTGCTCTAGGGTGAATATTAAAGAAAAAGTGTCTTCGAGTAGCATCTCCCCTTAAATCCCAAATTCACTATTCGCCCATCTCTAACAGTGAGCCTTTTATTAGCATGTACGTATGCAAATTTTTCTGATGTAACATTTTGTAATAATTTCTGGATCGGAATGCGTAGTTATGGAACCTCACAATATGATTGAATGTAATTGCATTATGGAGCCTCACAGCAGTGCTGCTGTTCCGAATGAAGTCCGAATCGCTAACATTGCACTGTGCGTCGTATGTTCTCTGTGAAAGTGTGTGAGGTCTTGCTGACAACCGCGACTCGAGCAGGAAGGAAAGGTGCATCACGCGTGAAGACTCGTAAAAGCGATCCTTATGAAAATCCTTCTTTGCCATTTGCATAGTAGTTTATAACAGACCATCTAGCCCCTCAATTTGTTTTATATTGAGTGTGCAGCACGCCGTAAACATTAATTTCTTCATTATTGACCTCCTTGTCATGTTGCACGATTTTAAGTTTCAACTAAGGTACCTGCTAGTCTACATTGCCAGTTTGAGTTCTGCTGCCCATCCTTTCCATGGTGTCCTAACTAATACGCTCTCGTCTCTTTTGAACACTAGCTCCATATTTCCCTCTTGCAGCTTTAGTAGGTTACAGTAGAATCTCAAAAAACGGAGCCTGACGCGACCAGGAAAATGTGTTCCCTTAAACAGCAGTATTGTTTACTGAGAGTGGAGCAGGGGTGCAGAATACAAGTACGAAATGCAGTATTTAAGCAGCAGTTCCGTTTAAGAGATTTTCATTTGATGAGTCTACTATTCTATATGTATGTTTTCTAATTATTCATTTAATTTTTCATTCTTCTTATTCCCTCATCATTGGCTTGGGACGTGCTGTGGTTCCCTCTGGGATCGGCCATTTTGCATGCCGTGTGATGGGCAGAAATCCACAGTTGCTGTCACTCTCGTCATGCAGGACGTGGATGTACGCGGCCGACGAGCAGCAGAACAGTGCAGTGACGATCCGCGAGTGGATGGGCAAGTTCGAGGGCATCCCCAACGTGGCCAAGCGCATGGCGCGTATGGGCCAGTGCTTCTCTTCCACCGAGCAGTCCGTACGCGTCAAGGCGTGCGACGTACAGGAAGTGCCGGACATCATCGGCGGCGCCCACCCGGTCAGCAGGAAGCCGTACATCTTCTCTGATGGCGTCGGCATGATGTCTGTGCCACTCGCCGAAGAGGTGAGCGTGTAGCAGCATGCCCGAATGGCAACTCTGGCCAGGTACAAAAATTGTGGGCAGGGTGCAGGGGCAAGTTATAAGCATTAAGCTATAGTCACAGGGTTATAGTCGCATTGGTAAACTAAATTAAAATTTGCCATACTTAGCCACGTATAAGCTCGCTTAAAGGGGCCATGACACGGTCACCCATCAATTTGTGGTTTTCAGCGAAAACTAGATGTAGGGGGTCTATTATGCCTATACAGATACAAAAAGTGGGCCGTAAAAGATTATTCCAGTGCAAAACAAGCCCCAGAAGTTGCAAACCCCTCCCACCGTCGGCGACCGCCATTTCGCCATGGCGCGTGTGACATCGTGTGCAGCAAGGTGCGCAGCCGTCGTCTTCTACCAAAGTTTCAGCCGCTGCAAATCGTTCAGTTTCAGTGGCGAAGTGAAGAAAGCTAAAATATCTCAATTTCACGCGCAGCTGACCATGGAACGATATCGTTCGCCAGAATACAGATGCTTGCACAGCTAGCTGCTTGTTACGTCACGGCTCGTGAGTGTGCCAGTGTTGCCCGACTCGCAGGCCGCTCGCGTGTTAATCAAAATATCCCTTTATAAATTAAGTTCTCGACCAAATGCGCTAAAATTTCGCCACCTTGTTTGTGAATGCACAAAGATTAACCCACATAACACAGATTATCATCGAAAATTGGGTGTCACGGCCCCTTTAACACTAAGCTTTTAAACTTAAATTTGGGTGCAAGTGTTATGTACGCTTAACCTTGAAATGTGGCCTTGTGGCAGTGCACGGAGTTCCCTGAATAGGTAGTTTCACGGCTTGGCGGCCCCATGCTGCGGTGAAATTTTTGTCAGGCGGGTTATATGAGGTAAAATACATCTATCTGTCCGTTTCGAATAATGTAATATTCATTTGACTATTCAAAGCACTCTATTTGTGCAGGCCTAGTAGCAGGTAATGTGTTGCGCTGCCAAGCTCTAGGACGCATGTTCAATTCTTGGCCATGGCAGCTGCGTTTCGATAGGGGCGATACACAAAACATGCCCATACTTTTACGTTTTAAGCTCGTTAAAGAACGACAGGCAGTGGAAATTAATCCACAGTGCCCCACTAAGGCACACCCCATGCCATTTTGAGTTTGGCATGTAAAACCCCAGAAATTGTATTAAATCATTTCATTGGGCACAGCCATAGAGTTTCTTACAAAAAGTAGACCTCTGCAATATTGCTCCGGATGCATGGCCTGATGTTTAGTGACTGCACAGCAGCAGGTGTGTAACTGCTGGAGTAAGTTCAAAGATGCTGCAATGCCCACTGTCATGTGACCTTCTATGCCATCATGTTGGCATGATGCATTGCATACGCTTAAGAAACAAGGTCGTAGAAAAGGTGTTACCTGAGGCTATTACCACTAGTATTTGTTTTTTTGATCCGAGGTTTCAAAGTCCAGAATTTCTCATTTAGTGCAATAAAGCACTATGTGCAAAACGTCATGTTGGCAGTATTTTAAACGTGTAAGGTGTGTGTGCACAGGTGTACGAGGTGATGAAGCTGAAGGAGCGGCCATCGGCCATCCAGGTCCGGTACGCTGGGGCCAAGGGCATGCTTTGCGTCAACCCCGCCCTTCCCAACAAGAAGCTTCTCTGCCTGCGGCCCAGCATGCAGAAGTTCCCCTGCTTCAGCTCAGAGTACCTCGAAGTGGTCAAAGTCTCGGCACCACGTATGTTGATTGATTGACGGCCACTGCAGCTGACCATCTTTAGTTTGCACAAATGGCATGGGATGTGTGATGCTTCATTCTTACGCCTGTCAAACTCTTAAGAGCTCGGCCTTCTCTGATCCCCAGTGGTACTCAGTTTAGTTGGCATTTCTTTTCTGTAAGGTTATGTGATTTTGAAACATGGTAGGGCAGCGACTATGGTGACAAAATTGATGCATATTCCAATGCGTACACATGTCTGCAGGGACAAGAAAAGGCAACAGTGTTTGTAAGTGCTGGATAACTGTTGAAATTGCATCAAGGAAGGATGGCTCAAATTAAGCTGGTTATCGTATTGCCACGCACGCTTCTTTTGCTATGTTTCTGTAACTGGTCCATTGCACGTGTAATCACAGTCTTGCGCAAACCGCTCCCAAATGTCTGGGAACCTTCCAAATTATTTCAGAATCTTCTTATAGGCTTGAGCGCGCAAACGGGAACAGTTGAGTTCATTCTGGAACTAACGCAGCCACCAGCGATAAGGCTTGAATGTGCAAATTGCTCCCAAATGTCTGGGAACCTTCCAAATTATTTCAGAATCTTCTTATAGGCACCGGGCGGCTGTCGTAAGGCGCCAGCTACGCCTCTCCCAAAAAGCGCCCCAAGCGGCGGCAGGGACAGCACTGGCATGTGAAGCAGACGACGCGGAGCAGGCTCTGCTACTTTCAACACGTATTCGAAAAGAAGCGCGGCGTTTCTTTTTGAGCAATTCGAAGCTGTATGCTGTTGCGTTTGTTGCCGAGAGGCAAGGAGAAGCGGCAGCAACAGTGTTCTTTTGAACAATGCACGAAGCGTTCGACTCTCGGACATGTGTTCAGACAACGGGGCCCGTCGTCGGGCTTCAGGCAGACTCCCGCGCAGTCATTTGCGGTCGTGGACGCGTTTAATGGCCGCCAAGTCATCTAGAAAGAATGACGCGGTGTCCCTCTCATGTCCACACCGATGAGTGCTGTCGGAGCATCAAACGAGTCAGCTTCTTTGCGTGGTGCTGTGCTTGTAGGCGTTTGTTTTCGTTCGGAGACGGACCAGAGGGGGCACGATGCCTCCTCCCTTTCGGGACAGCAAATGAGGCAGGCCCGATTGCGACAGGATGTAAAATAAGCATCTTTGCATTTTAACTGCCTAACTCGCTGTTCCTCATTATTATCTGGAAGCCTCCGGCGCGAAGGCGAGTCCTGACAGCGCAAGTGCACCCATGGCGCTGCCAGTTTTTTTGCGCAATTATAAGTTTCAAAGACTTGACCAGCTGGCGTACGCGTTTTCGTGCGTCTGCTCTAGAGAAGGGTCTCCGCTTGCACGAAGCAGGTCACGTGCACGACATCACAGAATATAAAGGCGACAACGAGTGCGAATAGCGTTGCAAGTGCGCCCCGCAGACGAAGCTTAACGGGATAAGCTACGATGTGGAGCTAGATGTAAGTAGCACCATTTCTATTTTTTAAATGCGAAGCATTTCTTAGCGAACCCCAGGCACTTTGAGCGTTTCTATCTAGGTATCTGTTTATCTAGCCGCCTACGTCTGGGTGCTCTCGTGATCGCCTCCTTAACTTGGTGTAGACCAAAATTGGCATGGGAGGGTAAGCGGATTTGACGAATATGACTGTCTGCTCATGACATGAATAAAGTGAAAATCCTGTTGCGTACGTCGTCAAACCCTTTCCTCCAGACACGTGTCGCACATACCCGTTTACCACGGGCATCGGTGTACGGGTATGCGCCACAGGTGATTGACAGTTTATATCTACCCAGGTACGGCGAGAACAGACATTGGTAATTTTTTTTTTAATTTCGAGAGTTTGCCCAATGGCATACATAGTTCAATATACAGATAGAGGCCGGCTTCCGCTATATACACCAACAGTGCTCTATGGTGGGGCCCATAGAGCCACAAATCATAATCCGGTGGTCTTGTCGGATGAAGGCCCACTGTTCTCAGGTAGCGCCGCCGTATCTGATTAAAATGCGAGAGCGTTAAGAAAAACCGACAACGTCAGCGTTGACCCGACGAATGCAGAGAATAAAAATTGGGATCCCAGCAGGAATCAAACCCAATGGTTCTGCGTGGCAGTCAGGTATTCAACCACAGAGCCACGCCAGGTCTAGAACCTGCTTTGGAAAAACACCCTATGCAGGCGTAATGTCGGTGCAACGTCAGTTGTGGTAGTGGTGCTGGCTATCTAATTTTATAACAAAGCAATAAACACTATACATATGTACTCCTATGATACAGGCGTCATTTCAGGTTAACGTCTGTGGTTCCAGTGTTTGCTCTGCTTTTATAGCAGTGTAATAAACGGTACATTTGTATTCCTATATGATACAGCAAGCTAAATTCAAGCGTTTCTCGACCCCGGAGGAATACGCAAACGAAAGTTACGTATGATGTTCACATAATCGCACCGTAAAGTGCACTTCACTGCGAAAATACTGACGTATGTGCTGTAACGTGGGTGCGGACGTTACGTCAGGCCATAAGTTACGCTTTGAATGCCAGTGTAGTCGACGTGCCTGGTAAGACCACGATGTGTACACAACTACTGCACTTACAAAAACACGTCGATCCACCTCGTGACGCTTGGCTCAACACCAAAAAAAAAAAAAAAATGCAGCATAGAACTACTCGCTGACTGCTTCGCATGAAACCGATTCCCACAAGGCGTGGAATCTGCCGAATATTTAATACCTTGTTATTCTGTGTACACGTTAACAGTGTCTCCCAACATTTGAAAAGGATACCCTACGTCTCCTATTCGATTTTCGGCTTTCTTTACGCAATGCTTGGTCGATCGCACATGCTGTTCCTTCGGTGTACATCGTGCAAACTTCTGTTCCCGTTTTGCTTTCCTTTTCTTTGCGATGCGTCACCGATTCTAATATTTCAACAGCTATCCTTAGTCTGCGTATTTCATGTAGCTTGACGCAACGAGGGCCGTCGTTAGCAGCCGGTGCGCGAACAAGGCCGTCGGGGACGGCGATTGCAAACGGGAACCGATGGAACTGGATCTACTCCCCAGCTTTATCCATGTTTGCATAGCTGTTTGTGAAGCCTACAGCGCAGCCTGTCTGCTCGGGCTTGGTTCCCGGGGCCTTTCGGCAGCGCAGGACACAAGCGACGAGAGCACAATGAAGCGCAGCCAACATCCAGCACCGCGTCCCCGCAGCAAGCGCCTGCTCCTTTCTGGCACTCACATTCCATTAGTTCCGCGCCTCCACCGAAGAGGCGCCACCAGTCCAAACTCGCCCCACGCCCGGTGCCTATAGGCTTGAGCGCGCAAACGGGAACAGTTGAGTTCATTCTGGAACTAACGCAGCCACCAGCGATAAGGCTCGAATGTTCGATGCCGCATGTATATACCGACACGCCTTACAGCTGAGCAGTTTATCGACGGCCGACGCCCTGTTCGCCGCTATCAGTGTACAGCGTGTATTGCTGTACACTCAAACCTCGATATAACGAACATGGATATAACGAATTATCGCTTATAACGAAGTAAATGAAGAATAGCCTTGGTAATATATACAGTGGTTCAAGTATACGCTTATAACGAATTTTCGGATATAGCGAAGGTATTTTCTTGTCAAATGCAACTTTGTTGTAATGAGGTTCAAGTGTAGTTTGAATTTTTATTTCCTGGCCACAGGTTCGGCCAAATAAGGAGTTTCATCTTGAACACGCCGACTGCGGTCTTCGTCGACGTCACGACCCTTGACAGTATTATCATTGGTTTAAAAACTACCGAAATCTATGGTGACCATGGCACCCGTCTCATCATCGTTACAAGGATGTCCACCATGATTGTTACATCTGATCATTGTCGTGCCATCGCTGCTGTAGCGTCAGTATTGCTGTCATGCCATTATACTTGGTTTTTGTTTAACGTTTTTTGTCTCTTGCACCTTGTAAAAACCTCGATAGCAGACTGAAGACATCTTTCAAGCTGTTGTGAGAATGTTGCACTCTGATATTTTCCCATGACATGTTGTACACTCCTTTGATTTCTGAAGTGTCATTATTTTCTGCTCTATGCCAGGCTCGGTGACGTTGAATCGACCCCTGATCACCATTCTGGAGCAGCTGGGAGTGCCAACCGACACCTTCGTGTACTTGCAAGAGCGCATGATTCTGGAGTTCACTGACGCCTTAGTCAACGAGTCCAGGGCTGCTGACGTGCTGTCTGCATGGTCTAAGTTGCAGCTACCTTATGAAGACCTTTCCAAGGCCGGTTTTCAGCTCACACTGGACCCGTTTTTCCGGTCACTGCTTCTAGCCGTGTACCGAAATGCGGTCGGTAAGTTACAGTAATGCCTTTACAAGGTGAATTTGGACTATTGAGCTGCTGATGAAAATGTAGCGAACGGCAACTAAAACTGTCTTGCAGACATGTGCAAGAAGCTTAGCGTGAATTTTGAAGCGCCGTGAAGTGATAGCACTTTGCGAGGAAGCAAGTGCCATAGAATCCACAACACAACATAAAAATGTGAACGTATGCCCCCTGAAAATATGTTGGTTAGTTATTATGTCAAAGCCTTACAGAATCAGGAGGATTGGTTGTCGCAAGAAGGCTGACTGGGCTGTTTCCTTTTCCGGTGCAGCTGGGTTATGTTTTTTCTCCCTGCTGAGCACCGTTGAGGGTTGTTGATTACTAGTTGTGATGAATTAACGTATCAGGAAACATACTGAAGCATTATCGCTTTTAGTATAAGCAACTTGTTTCTGTGCTACAATGATGCTAAGGAGAGGCAAAGTTGAGTTGTGGGCACTTCATTCCTGCATCTGTGGCTTAATGGAAAGTGGTACGTGCACGTGTTCACCATTTCTCAAGCAAAATGCTGTACGGTCTGACTGAAGTGGCTAATATTGCCACACCCACTTCTTGTATTCGGGTTTGACGAGCAAGGACGGTTATCAACGCCCGACGCTGTCCGCGAAGCAGTGTTCGAGAAGCTTCGCGATTATAGTACATCGTCTTGTTAAGATTGCGTGCCGCACGCGAATGTTCCAGCTTTGTCGAGAGATAACGCCGCAACCAGCGATATTGCTGGTTCGATAGCACCTGTATAAAAGCCGACACGCTTGACCGCTTGTCAGTTGATCGACGGTCGACGCTGTGTTTGCCGCTATCAGTGTATTGCTGTACGTAGTTTGACTTTCAGTTGCCCGGCCACAAGTTCGGCCAAATAAACAGTTTCATCTTGGACGTGCTCACTGCTGCCTTCGTCGACGTGGGCGTCCGGAACATGAACGAGCAGCACCTCCACCAGATGTCACGTGGTCGTGATGTCGACGAAGACAGCAGTCGGCACGTACGAGATGAAGCTGTTTATTTGGCCGAACTTGTGGCCGGGCAACTGAAAGTCAAACTACAGTAATACACTGATAGCGGCAAACACAGCGTCGACCGTCGATCAACTGATAAGCGGTCAAGCGCGTCGGCTTTTATACAGGCGCTATTGAACTTTCCAGCAATATCGCTGGTGGCGGCGCGCAATCTTAACAAGACGATCTACTATAATCGCGAAGCTTCTCGAACACTGCTTCGCGGACAGCGTCGAGCGTTGATAACCGTCCTTGCTCGTCAAACCCGAATACAAGAAGTGGGCGTGGCAATATCAAATGCCAGTTGGCACTGCCAAGGTGAACGGGTTGAGGACCGAAACTGAGACAACTTGGCAAACATTAGTCTTTAAAGACCAGGCATGAACAGCCAAGGAATGCAGGAAAGCAGACCGGTGTTTCTTGGCTCTTGTACGAGTCTCCCCTGTGCTTTGTTATGAAAATGTGTGTGTAGCCACTGTTATTATTCGTGGGTATTCAGAAAACACAGGATGTCACAGAAGGACGCAAGTTCAGATTTTGAGGCTGAGGCTAATGTACAACTGTGCGGAATCAGATATTAGTTGCTGTGTGTCATTGCACGTGTCTTGCGCTAAATAACTTGTGTATTTTGTGGTATTCTAGCGGGGCTCCGTTACAAGACCCGCATTGCGCTGCCGGTGGATCGGGCCCGCAACATGCTTGGAGTGGTCGACACAACAGGCAAGCTGCAGTATGGAGAGGTGGGTGTAATCGCAACTGCACAGAGCCAATAACAGACTGAATGAAGCAAAAGAGAGCTTATGAGGCCTTATTTGTAGTCTTTAGCCAAAGCGCAGTAATGGAGGTGAATGGAAAAACTGATTAATGTGGACGAAAACATAACTTGCTGCCAGTTTGGATTGAATTTGCAACCTTTGCATTACGAATGCAGTGCTCTACCAACTTGACCACTGTGGTAGCCATTACAACCCCCCCCTACACACACATTTTTGGTAATTTCTGAATGTGTAACTCTGGGGTTGTTAGCCAGTTACACACGTTGGCATGGTGGTAAGTGTGCATGAGTGTGCAACGTTCCTTTTGCGAGGTAGGACATGTGGCACATGAGGATTTCTTGGCCACGTGACCACCTGTATGAAGCATCATCGTTTGGTCCTTACTGGCCGGAAAATTGTCTTTTTCGTCTACTTTCATTTCCCTTAACCTTCATAATTGCTACCCTTCATTTAAATGTACAACAAATAGCCACCCCCTGTGCTTTCCTTGGCTTCATTATCTGCTGGCTTTATGTAGTAGCCAAATAGTCATGTGCGAAAGACAGTGTCAGATTCTCTCTCCAATGCTTATTGTCAAACTTCTTATTCGTGTGCTCGATTGTGAAAGTCTGTACTTTGTGCAATCTTTATTGCTCCCTAAAGTTCCCCGACTTGTACTTTGCAGGTGTTCATGCAGTGCACCGAGATGCGCAGCCCGCAGGTGCAGCACCAGGAGCCACCCAAGAAGACGGTCATCACCGGCACAGTCCTTGTCACCAAGTGCCCCTGCTTGCACCCGGGTGACGTGCGGAAGTTCACTGCAATCGACGTGCCTGAGCTGCACCATGTTGTCGACTGCATCGTGTTCCCCGCACAGGGACCCAGGCCGCACCCCGACGAAATGGCCGGTGAGCCTTCGTTTTGTAGCTGCTAACTTTCAATCTCGCCTTTAGCACCTTCGATATCATCATCAGCCTGTGATATGCCTGAAGGCAAAAAAGTGTGATGAAGAAGTGATAAAGCCTGAGCAGCTAGGTTTCTAATCGTGCTTTGTGATCGTGCTTGATCACGGTGGTTCTGTCAATGTTGCCTTTAGCACCTTCGATATCATCGTCACCCACGAAAAGTTACTTCCTTCAGGGGGGCAGGGGGGGCAGGGAGGCTGGGAACTTTAGCGCTGTGCTTTGAATATGTTTCTTGATGGGGGGGGGGGGGGCAAAAGGGGGGGCAGGCAGAAATCTTAGGGAGGCTGCTGCCCCCCCCCCCCCGCTGGCGCCGCCCCTGTTCGCAAAGCCTTTGCCATGCCACGCTGTACACTATACGCAATTAAAATGCGGCTTTGTCACATGCTTGTAGCTCTTGTAGTGCACTACATGGTGCCAGGCTGTGCACTGTGCATTCCTGCCAAGTCTCTCGGATTTCGACCATTTCTTACGTTTGTACGGTTGGCAGGAAGATCTCCCAGAACGAAATTTCTGTGCGTGGTCTGGCCACATTGACAAAAATCCAACCCAATCCGATCCAGGCTTTTTGCGAACCCATCGCATATAGCATTGTGTAAACCAATTTAGGAGGGATTGGTGTAAAACATACAGCAGTATCTCGGTGATACGAAACCGTCGAGCGAAGGCCGAGAGCAGCGTGCTGGAAGCCTCGGAAGTATGCGCGCAGCCAGCGCACAACTGTGAGAACTGTGATTAATGTCTTAATAGGACCTTTTGGGGTCCTAGTTGGTGCATAGTACTGACAAAAATTAGCGCAATAGAGACACGTCACACAAGAAAGGTACACAAGGGACAAGCGCTGTTTAACACAACTGCTGTGGACGAAACCATGGTCGCTCTTGACATGGTCATGTATGGCAACAACGAAACTGACTGAACTCCAAAAGTGCACGTGTGTCCAATGCTCACTCAGTCAAAGCGACGCTGCTTTCCACAAGCGTGGCAGATGCGATCATAGACGGAAACAAACAGCGTAGCTTTGAAGGCACGTGCGCTTTGCCTCAAGCAAAGCTTGAATTTGATGCGGGCTTTCGCGGCAGCCAGCTGCGCCGTCTCTTATTGGTCCGTTCACATGTGTCCCAGAAAGGCATACGTGAGTTCGTTTGAGGGAAATAAATATTTTGTGCGTATATCGTTGTTTGAAAACGGATTTTGCTAGTTTTTTTTATATGAAATTTTGGGCAATACGAACATTTTCGCTCCCCCTTGAGATTCGTATCAGCGAGATTCTATTGTAGTTGAGAAACCCTACCTGCATTGTTTGTTTAGCCTCTCAAAGCCATTATAAGACCGATGTTTACACTTAGAAGGCTTTTCGGGACCTCCCCTTTCTCTATATGAAAAAAAAATTTCAGGGGGGGACACAGATTCAGTGTGCCACCCCCTGACTATGCCACTGCAGAGAGGACGACATCAATAGCAAAGGAAGTAATAAAAATATTTACGTTTAAATTGTTTCAGGAATCATGAAGCATATCGCTGAAATAATTCGTTGTTAGATGACTCATTGTTTGTTGTTTGTCATCGTGTTGTGGCCTCATTTGTCTTGAATACACCGTCTTTCTCATCTGGCTGGGTTACAGTATATTAGGCTTCTGCGAATAGTAAATTTTAGTTTTGAAGTGAATAGTGATTTGGTCGAATAACTTCGAATTGAATTTGAATAGTATATATCACATGTTATAAAGGAAAATGAGCATATTTGTAATGACCTAACTAACCTGCACAATATTTTTTAAAACTGAAACAAGGCATGTGCAAATGTCATTATTTTTGGTTCAAAGGGAAGTGGAAGCTACTTTGAATAGTAGCAGGATTTGACTTTCGGTAGAATGCAAGTGATAACCCGTAAAATATGTTACATTTTAAAATTTACTTTACTTAGAGCGTATAAGCCGGTATAGTGAGCTTTTAAACTTAAAAAATGAGGAATCGATGTGAGGGTACTTTGATCATTTATTTATTTATTTATTTATTGAAAATACCTTACAGGCCCGAAGGCATTGAGTAAGGGGGGTTACAGTGAAATCAGGTAATGAACAAAATCTCACAATGAACAAAGCTACAGTGCAGGTTAATAACAATAACAAAAAAATACTTCGTAATAAAATTCAATAGTACACGAATAGCAGATTACAGCACGTTAATCAAAACAGAGCGCAACACTTGACAATATAAAAGTTTGAATGTTCGATGAAAAAAAAAAGAAAAAGAAAACTTCCAACTCTACACCGTGAAAATGTATCTCAAGTTTCTGCCGAAACGCGTTCGGGTTACTATTAGAGGCGATACCTACCTCGAAGTAGGGCTTCGCGGCAGTGCGGATTTCCCCTGGAAACGTGTACTCACGGTATCGCACCGCTACACTGCAGTCACCTTTACAGGGGGTTACATGCAGTTTATGTCTGTATGTTAATTTCGATTGAAATTTAGAATTTAAATTCCTTTTGAAGCAAATTCGAATACTGTTATATTCGTTTGAATATTTGAACTGCTCCAATATTCGCACAAGCCTACAGTAGATGCTTCACACTCCTCGAAACATTGAATTCCAATTTACAGTACAGTGCTCATGACAAGTATATGCAGTTGCTCAGGATAACGTTAAGTTGCGATGAATCTAGCCGCTACAGGTAATGTTGGCTCTGATGAAAGTGTTCAAGTCAAAGTTGCACCGATATGACACAAACTGAAGACGATGGAAACAAGAGCACGTGCATTATGTAGTCCTAAATTGTCACGTTTCATTCCATAGGCAGCTTATGTGTATTACAATTATTTTGCTCACGAAAGGAAGTTCTGTCAGGAGTGCTAGTGATGCGTTCCTAATAATAGTCTTTAGCTACATGTTGGAGTCTGATCACCAGATCCATTGTGCAGTAGGAAGGACCACAGGTGTCAAAATTCATCCAGAGTCCTCCACTGCAGCATGCCCGTGGTTAAGACGTTACGGCAAGTAATCTCAGAATTGGAAATTTCACTTGCCGCAACTAATATCCTTCCCCCAATATGGTCCACCTCACATTGGAGCATGTCAGTATTGAATGTTAAAGGGGTCATGAACTGCCGCTGGGGCTTGGTGAAAAAAAAAAAAAACGCATACTGCGTGAAGTAGACACTGCTAGGTACGAACAGCTTAGGCAAATCTTGGAGTCAACGAGAGTTTATAAGTGGTGCGCAAAGTCGCCATTTTCTCAGGCGCCTTCTTTTCCTACAGAGGCCTGTGCTCGCTCTCTTCAGAGCTGCCGGCGCCTGCTGTTTGACATCAAACAGCAGATAGCATGCTATTGGTCATCGTAATTCAAGAGCGGCGTTTGGATCACACACTTCTTTCCATATGGGAGCCACCATGTGCCGGCGTCGCTCTCCGCAGTCTGGTACAGTAGAACCCCGCTGTTACGTTCCTCACTGCTGCGTTTTCCCGGCTGTTACGTCGTTTTCCGCCAGTCCCGGCATAGCTCCCATAGGATACAATGTATTGGAAACCCCGCTGTTACGTCGTAACTGTCGGACCGTTCCCGTATGATACGTCGCGAAGTGCGCTCGGAGCCGACCGAGTGACTACCAAAGAGAGCCGCCATGGTGCATTTTCATGCAGCTTGGCCTCGTTTGACCGTAATATTAGCCGCATGAGAGGCGCAAGCAACAGAATCTTTCAATTGATGCAAACAAAAGCATGGCCTTCGAGATTCAAATTGCAAAGATGGCGTCTATGACGTAACTGCTCGCGAAAGCAAGGCCTTCGAGATTGGCATTTACTATTGACAAAAGCATAGCCTTTGAGATTTGTATTGCACAAACATGGCGTGTATGACGTAATTGCTTGCGAAAGCAAGGCCTTCGAGATAGGCATTCACTTCTGCCATCGCGTTGGCGTAGACTCATCATCATCGTTATTTGCCGGAGAGCGGGAGGAGTTCGAGCTGGTTATAGCTGGTTGGAGCTCGCGTGGTCGTGCGTGCGGTTCGCGGTCGGACTCGCCGCGCCGGTCGTGATTGCGTGTGCTTAGTTCTTTCATGCCTACAGCTGTTGGTGTTAAAAAAATCACATACGTTGATTACATTTCTGTGGATGAGGCCGTCCTAAGCTCCGCGTTTCTATCCATCGACTAGATCGCGGCTGAGCGCGCCAATTTTCGTGCTGCTCGTAAGAATTTAAATAAAATTCTGTACCACTAAATATTTTGCCGTTTTTCCTGTTTTTCGGCTCTTACGTTTCCCGTCTCTTACGTTTATTTCCTACTGTCCCTTCAAAAACGTATCAGCGGGGTTCTACTGTAACATTACACAATAGCCACACTCGCGCACAAGAATCACAATGGGAAGAGTGCGTTTCATACGCTTGGTTGAGGTCATGGCGTGCGTTGACGTAACTTCGCTCCCCTGTGCCACCCTTCCCTGTGCAACTTTCAGCACGCTTGTTGTGACAAGAAAAAGCGCTTAACCCTTTCACTTCCGTCGATGAGTACAGTCTTCATGAGATATTGTACCAAAATGACCGATGACCATACTCGTCATCAACAAAAATTGATCCCACATGGAACCAATGCTGACTACTGTTGTCACACTTGTGTTTCTTGACGCTAGATGGCAACCCTCGTCCATGTTGTGCCATTTGTGTATCAGCTTTCATCTTGTAGCCATCTTTAATTGTATTGCCAGGTGGCTCCCAGTTATCTTTTTTACGCAATTAGTGAAATAAAGGAAGCCCACTGAATTGAAAAAATGGTACCTTTTTTATTCAGAGAAAAAAAGCTCTACAAATTGAGCGAAAAAATTTTTTGAGTAAATTTGGTACAATCTTCTTTTTGCACGGTAGCAAAAGTGCTAAAGCGTGCCACAAATCCACGTAGTTCCACTCGTTCTTCACAGAGTCTAGAAATTTTGCGGCAATAAACTTTGATACTGAGGTCATTCGATGAATATTTTGAAAAGTGCTTTGGGACCCCTTTAAACCCTTAATTATGTAACTCAAAGTACCTGTGCACTTGCTGACCTCTGAACATGGTCTATTTGTGTGTGTGGCATGCAGGCTCTGACTTGGATGGGGACGAGTACGTTGTCATTTGGGAGAAGTGCCTCTTCTTCCCCGGAGCAAACAGAACTCCCATGAACTTTTCGGACCGTAACCCCGAGCCCCATGGGAAGCAAATCACGGTAAGCCTTGATCATGATTGAATTGAGGCTTTAATGGCTAAGATGTGTCTGTTCAGGCAGCACACTTATAATCTACCGTATACACTGGACTAAGGGCTGTGCTCAAGTAAGGGCCGCTCCACCCCCCCCCCCCCACTTGGCAGTCCAAATTTTGAAAAAAAATAAAAATATCACCAGCGTTGTCGCGTCTCGTGTACAGCGCATTTCGCGGGAGCCACGAGATGGCAATAGCTGTCCTGCGGCTTCATCACACGGTGCTGTGAGCTTCGGGCACGCAGCACTATCTGGGAGATCTTGCTGCTTTTCTTGCTGGCGCCATTGATCCTTTGTGCCGCCGTTCATTTTGACAACTGCCTATACGCCAGATATCCCACCGAGATGCCAGATATCCCATCGTTAGGTATATATGGCACGATTAAATAGGTTTTTTCATACATGGATCGAAAATTGAACAAAAGTTTCACACTTCCGTGCAAGGGCTGCACCCCATCGATATCGCGGAAAAAAAGTGCAGCCCTTACACGGGTGTATACGGTACTCTTATAACAGTTCTCAGTGGAGATTTTTGGTTGAGGTGGTTACTCTGTAGACGTTAATGTCGTTATCATTAAAGCCTTAATTCACTTTTGGCTGGCCCACTTTGGTATTCTTCCACTTATAATATGTCAGGTTCGACGATATACTTGACGATCCACAACCACGTTCACTACACACACTTTATTCCCCGCGCCACATATCCAACATGTCCGACCTCCGTCTCGTACCCTATCTCTCTCCTCCCGTATTCCCGCGCGCCCCCTCGCTGCTCACCCGACACTCGCGCCATCTTGTTCCTCTGCCATCAACCACACACAGCCTCCGAGACCCGCATCCAACACACGCGCACTCCTCACTCCCCTATCTCTCACAAATATTATGCATTATTCACCCGACATTATAATATCTTATTCGCCCAGCACCTCCACAAAAGTGGTTTATTTGACACAGAGCTCACGACCAGCAGAACAATGCACCAAGCACCCTCTAAGCTTGCGCCCATATGCATGCCAACCTTCTTTGGACTTGTATGGCAGGAAATGTTAGTAAGTTGTTGCAGCTGCTCTATTTGTTATATGGCGTGTTAACAGCATTGCATGTTGCAGGATTGTCTTGGGGTGGTTGTGTGAAGTGTATTACAGTGTCAATCTTTACAGTGGCATAGCAAGTACATTATACAGCTGAACAAACAAAAAGTGTAGGCACAACACTTAACTGAAAGACAGGTGATGGTTTGGAGGACAACGAGCACTTATTGCCAATATGAGGCTAAGAGGAAGAAGTAAAATTTGGCAGGCGGTGTTATTGCACGCAGGAGATTAAGTGGTGGTTTATTTAGTGAATGGCTATCAAGGAAATTCAACAACGGTGGGAGGGATTAGATGGCTTTGCAATAATATTTGGGCAGCACTTCAGGACAAAGGCAAACCAACTTGCCTGCTTAGCTGTTATCCTGAATTAAGCATCATTATCCAGGATTATGTACTAAGTTTGCCTATATCAAGGTATGGTAAGTGCTGTCATGACAATACTATGCACTAGAGGCATGTTCCTCCAGCACTCATTTGCTGACCAGTGCCTTCATTAGTGAGCAAATCTGCAATGCAGAGAAGTGCACTTGAGTAATAGGAAACGCGTGTGTTATGTTAGCACTAATGCTGCAAGCATAGTCCATTAGTGTTTTCTACCTCAACTTGTATGTCACCAGCATCACTGACAAAAGCTCTTTGCTGTGAGAACGAAGTGCTGCCCTACAATTTTACAGACATCCTGAGCAGTGATGCAATACTCTGCAGGAAAATCTGCATTTTGATCTTCGTCCTTCCACAGAGTGTACAGCAAAGTTGACTCAACTCTGCTGATTATTGTTAGCGTCATCTGATACCCAACTTATTGGCATTCTGCCTTTTCCAGTCTGAACTTGTACATGATAAATTACATGCTTTTGATTACTTGTAATTAGCAACACGTTTTAGTGATTTCATTATTGTGCAGTGACTTTGTGCACTTAGTAACGTTCACAAACTTTTTCATTAATTAGTTTCATGTAATCGGTTATTTGACGAGAACCTATACTAACAGGCTGCATGACGTTATGTTGCCAGCTGTAAGGTGTTCTTGCTCACAGAGGACCGAGATGTCAGCAAGGCTGCAATGTAACCATGCTGTTGTGCACAAAACTTTCCTGCATTACAAAACTGTGCTTCCTTTAGCGTGCACATCAAGCGATTTTATTACCACTGTGTAATAAATTTCTGGGGTTCTACGTGCTAAAAATCGCGACACGATTATAAAACATGCCGTAGAGGGGGACTCCGCATTAATTATGGCCACCTGGTGTTCTTTAATATCCACATTAATGGAAGTGCAACTGCTGTGGCTGGTAATTGAAACCGTGTCATGAAACAAGCAACGAGCTATCGCTGCAAGTTACCACTGCTAGTGCCATTACAAAGCAAGTGGGGTAGATAAGCAACTACTATTTTTAAAAAGCAATTATTGGCGAATAAAAACAAGGTGTGAAGGGTGAAGATGCAGTAAAATGCAGTGAAATGGCCGTTCTTTTTATTGTATTCGTACAAATATAAGTATCGTTACTAGAAACAGCATGAAAAAAATGAGACAAAAACGACACTGGAAGAAGTAAATTTTAGCACGGTCTGGTATTAAGCCTGTTGGAATGGTTTGCAGCACTTGTTCCTGTATGTTGTTCTTGTCTTGTAGTTTTTTTTTGTGCTGCTTCCAGTAATGAAACTGTACCAATAGGCCTAATCCCAGGCCCTTTTAAAGAAATAAGTAATGGATAACTGTAGTAGGATTGATAGGCGGGCGAGTTGGAACTTATCCATCTTTGCGCAGCGCACAAAATTGACAAGGCACACAAGAGCGCTTGTCCCGTCCTCTTCTCTAGTGTGGCTTGTCAATTTTGTGCGCTGTGCAAAGATGAATGGATAACTTCCCAGTAACTCCTCAGTTGCTCTCCTGGGGCAGTGATTCAGAGTAGTAATCAATTGCATTTTTTAAGGAAGCAATTGTAATTGTATTCGCTTACTTTTTCTTCTGTAACGTTTACAGGCCTGCCAGTCTCCAGTGTTTCGTGTAACCTAACATACCCTATCCCTAGGAAATTTACACATCACGGCGCACTAGAATGTTTGTTGATTTATTTTGCACGATTTTTAGTTTGGCACACATTGCTTGGTTCTGTAGTTTTGTTTGGCCAGGTGCATCTGAAAGGTTTCAGTAGTTACCGTATTTACTCGAATCTAACGCGCACCTTTTTTCCGGTAAAACGAGTCCAAAAATCGCATGCGCGTTAGAATCGAGTACCGAAAAAAAAAAGAAACTCGGTTATCGTATTGCCATCGACATTTCAAAATGGTCGCCTCCTACGCGCCTTGGCCATTTCTGCCATTTTTTCAGTTCGTACGTGTGCTGAGGAGATTGTCATCCCGTTCTGCGTTCGCATCGGCGGCATGGAAGTGCCGACTCCAAATACTCGACGAGTGTACCACGATGCCGCATTTAAAAGAATAGTTATTACATGTGCAGAGAGACGGACGGAAATCGGGCCGCATCGCGGTCGTTCGGAGTTCCCGAAACGTGCGTGCGAGACTGGCGCAAACAGAAGCAGAAGATTTTTTACAGCAAAGCTTCACGAAAAGGTTTCATTGGACCAAAGCAGGGCCGGTTTCCCGAAATCGAAGAGTGTTGACATCGACAAGGAGTTGTCCGACAGCGACGAGGACTGATCCATTACGCGACTCGTATCGCCGCCGTAGTGGTGACAGTTTTAGCGGCAAGGCCCGCTTTTTGATTTTGTGTTTTGCTTTTTTGAAACTTTAGTTCTTTAAAACCCAAATACTTGTACTTCTGAATGTGCGAAGTTTGACTCCTACGGACTTTTTTTTTCTTTTCTCTCACGAAAAATGGGTGCGCGTTACAATCGATGTATTACTTTTTTTATTTTTTGGTCGCGGAAAACGGGTGCGCGTTACAATCAAGGGCGCGGTAGAATCGAGTAAATACGGTAATACTGGTACACTTTTTATAGCCATTTCTAGCATCATTGCTTTATTAATCTTGCCATCTTTATTGTTCAGTGCTGCTGCATGTTGTCAATCTTGTGACACACGAGCACAATTGATACCATGACACGAGTGTGGTGACGTACTTAGCCTGTAAGCTTGTTTGACTAGTGACTGTGCCTACTGCTGTCATTGTGATATGAGTATGGCTTGTTTTGCTGGTTAGAAGTTAACTGCAACATAAAGGTATGTAGGTAGTCTTTTTGTTGTTGTTGTTGTTGAAACTAGTACAGTTAAATGGGATCCATCACTGAATGTTGCAACAGCCTCCATCACACATGGCCATCTCTTCCGTTCCCATTGCAGATCGAGGACATGATTCAATTTTTGTGCAATTACATCAAGAACGACTCCATCGGAATCCTCTCGAATGCACACCTGGCCTGGGCCGATCAGGAAAAAGACGGAATTCACTCGCAGAAGTGCCTTGCGATAGCCGAAAAGATCAGCATCTGCCTCGACTTCGCAAAGAACGGCAAGACGGCCTTTCTCCGGCGCGAAGAGCGGCCCATGCTCTACCCGGACTTCATGGAGAAAGGTAGCCACAAGACTACGTATCGGTCGGACAGGGCACTCGGTGTCTTGTACCGAACCTGCCGTTCCCTGGAGGCCGCAGTTGGCAGGCTAGGTCACCGGCACGTCGATCCTGGCCGGTGCCAGGCACTCGCTGTACCAGGGTGGGAGGAGTACCGCGAGTCGGCGACGCAGGCCCTCACCGACTACAATACGAACCTCCGGCGAATATTGAACCAGTATGGTATCGGGTCCGAGGGCGAGGTTATGGCCTGCATGGTGAACACGTTCGACACCTACCACAACGCCCAGTCGGACAAGCTCAACATGGAAGACCTCGTCGAGAAGATGGTCAAGTTTCTCACGGTAACCACACGTGATGTCTTCTACGATGACATCTTGAAGGAGATGCAGGACGGAGGCATATCCGATCAAGAGGAACTACGCAGGAGGAAGCTTCGCAGGGCTTCGGCCTGGTACATGGTGACGTATGAGCACAGCGAAGAGAACTCCTTTTTCAGCTTTCCCTGGTGCATCGCAGACCTTCTGATTGAAATCTTGCGCAGCGCGGATGCAGAGGACAAGGTGTGGTGCCCGAACATACTGTACTGGAAGATAGACCACCTTGTCAAGGAGAACAGCGACCTTGCAGAGGATGACGGTCTGGACGCAGGTTGTGATTCGTTCAAGACTGCCTTCCACATAATTGAGAAGTGGCTGAAAGAGGAAACGCTGCTTGGCCAGCACGAACCTGGTGCCCCGTCCAAGCCTGGGCTGTGTTCCAACTGCCTGCTAGACATATACACAGAGTTTCTAGGAAGCAGGAAGCTTGCGCCCGTGGGCAAGATTGTCACGAGAAGGCGGCATGCCATGATGATGTCTGCAGCGGCCAAGGATGAGCCAAGTTCTGAGGCAACTGCGGAGCCATTGAAAGAGCAGAGTGCAGACAAACGCATTTCCAATAAGAAGGCTTCTACTCATGCCTGGCAGATTATAGATGGTTTTGTGGAGCCCCTATATTTGGACGAATCTGAAGGTGAGACCGATGACCCCGGAATGCCAGACCAGGATGGACAAGGCGATGGGAACGAGCAGGACGTTGAGGAGGTCACTCGTTCTATGGCATTGCTTCTGCATCGGCCGCAGGACGGGTGCGACTCCGGGCCGGACATCGGCGAGGACCCCAGTGTCGGCACTCTGGTGGTCTCGTTCCTGCGGTGGTGCCTGGAGCAGCACCGGCTGCCACGGGGGACGTGTCGTGTCGGCATCTGCGCGGGCGGCGGCTACGACTGCCAGACCCACAGGCTACCAATGGTGGCATTGCGGGCCTACAGTTCGCTGGCGGTGTCGCTCGACCCGTGCCACATCTCGCTGCCCTGTGACCCTGCGTACCACGAGCCACATCAGGAGATCTTCGAGCGAGATCCCGTCCGCATCCAGATAGCCAATCCGGCGATGGATCAGATGCTGAAGGAGAAGCTCAATGCGGTGAGATGGCTTTCAGCTATCTTCACGATCGCTTTTAGCGGTATTTAGATGATCATTATTTCAACAAACTTTGGGCTTCTGGTGATATCGTGAATGTGCAAATGTCATTATACAGGGTGTGCCAGCTAACTCTGGCACACTGTTTGTGTATTTTACATAATTGCTTAATTAGGCAGCATTAACTAAATTCCAAAGCAACGAAGCTAGACAAGAAATTCCATTTAAAAAGTTGTAGATCACTCTGCAAAACATCCAATTGAGCAGTTCCAAGCATTCTATCCATTAAATATTAGCGATTTCTTAATGAAGATGGCCGAAAAAAAAAAAGCACATGACATGCCCACTTGTTATTGCAGTGCTGCCTAACGTTGCGCGTGCGAAAGACATGCTTGTGGCAGTTCATGACAGCTATAAGCAGATGTAGTCGTTATCGCTTGTGTTGCCATAAGCCAAAGGTGCATCACTGCACAGCCACTGTCATCATTGCTGGATTATTGCTTCTTAAGCGGCAGCACACATGGTCAAATGCTATGGTAGTTTGTAACGGGAACATTAGGGACTGCAATCACGGTGTGCAGGTGGACATTTCGCGTCTTATAAGGGGGTGTAAATTGCGGGTAAAAGAACAGCTTGCCGACGGTGGTGACCCAGCCTACAACCTCTGTATTGTGTGTCAAGATATTATACTAAATGAACTATGGTGGTGGCGGTTCTCCCATCTACTTTGGTGAATGTCCCTGTATGTGTAATCCTGGGAGAGTTATTCAGAGACTCCTGTAGGCGTGAAACACACTTTGCCATCTGGCAGCTGGCCAACGAACCCTCGCCTGCTGCCTAAAGGTGCTGGGACAGGACGCTCACTGTTATCTCCTGGCTTCATTAGGCTCATTATTTCATTGCAAGGGTCTTGTCCAGGCGGCTTTGATGCCTTTAGGCAGCATGCGAGGCTTTGTTAGTCAACCACCAGCTTGTAAAGAATACATGCTATGTGATGCCAGCTGGCAAAAAAGAATTTTTCATGACTACCTGTGGTGCTGGCTAAGGAACACGGGACAAGAAGTAAACAGGACAAGCGCTTACTTTGTTTGGAGATAGCTAGGGCAGGAAACGAATGTGTCAGCATGCCATCAGTTCTTTTATCTAAGAAAGAGCTTGATTGTTTGGCATAGACGACATGTGTCCATTTACCTTCTTTTGTTTCTTCTTGCAGCTTCAGATGAGCGTTTATATATGAAGTAAGCGTTTGTCCTATCTGCTTCTTGTCCCGTGTTCGTTCGCTATGGTTTCTGAAGTACGATGAGCTACTAATTAGCACACCCAAATGTCCTCCCTTCTGAAGTGCTGGATAATACTTCCACGATTACACGTGCAGAAATTCTGTACAAAGCTGACGGGAGAATGACCACCATCATAGCTCAGTTGGTAGAGCCTCGGATGTGTATTCGAAGGTTGTGGGTTTGGTTCCCACCGGTGGCAAGCTGTTGGCAAAGCTTGCACTAAGTTGCACGAAGCTTGAAACGGCAAAGCTGGATGATGATCTGAAGTCTAATTTGGTTGCTTCTAGGTTGTTGCTAGGTTTTAGCTAGGTGCTGCTAGGCTGTTTCTACGTTATGTTAGCGCTGATAAAACTTCAAAACCAGCACTATAAACTTCTTCGGGAAAATGTGCAGCGCGGCACGGACGAAGGACAAGAAACGCACAACACGAGCGCTGACTCTCGAAGATGTTAGTGACTCTCGAAGATGTTTTCCCGAAGATGTTAGTACACCAACTCGCCCAGATCGCCGTATTAGTTCACTATAAACTTAAGAAAAATAGCACGTATAGGACTCCGGCAATGATTCTGAATGCAGAGAGCTTCGAGGTAAATCACAGACAGTCAGACACGACACGGATGTCCAAACTCCAGAGGAAGGAACTCGCGCTGAAACCGAGCATTCGCACCTCCTGTAGATCTAGGCATGTAGTTGTTCGTGTAGGGCTTCCATCACTTCGGGGTCTTCTCGCAGCCACCGTTGCCTTTCCCGTTCCCTGGTATTTCCTCGTAGGTAACGCTGAAGCACTCTGTACAAAGGTTTCAGCGAAGCTGAAACGTGCAGCCAGGGTGTTTATCACTGGGTTAATCCCGATTGTTTATTAAAGCTTTTCTCAATTACTGGTTAGGTCTGTCTAGAAATCTTAATTGGTGTTTGCCGCCCGTCTGTTGCCCTCTTCATTTTTTGTAGACCAGCGGTGAGTAGTGGGATTTGTTTGCACAATTTCTGTGGCACATATCCGTTCATGATGATGAGTTCTTTGTATACATTTGTACACACCAAAGTTTATACGGCCTTCTTAAACAGCTTAGCTGTTAATAATGCCACCTATGCTTTCCTTGGCTTCATCTGTAGGTTTCATTAGGATGTCTGCTATAGTGTTACGTGCATGACATCATTGACTCTAGCAATAACACAAGTGCCAGCCGTGCATATTGATGGAGGGGAAGGCGCTTGAGGCCCGTGTGCTTAGATTTAGGTGCGCATTAAAGAGCTCCAGGTGGTCGAAATTTCCGGAGCCTTCCACCATGGCGTCTCTCATAATCATATCGTGGTTTTGGGATGTTAAACCCCAACAATTATTATTATGCCTTGCATATTCCCACTGTGCATTCATAGGCTTTTCAAAAATATTCCCGTTCTTTTTTCTTTTTGCCTCCAGGTGCGACAGCTGCTTATGCGCTGGACGGGCGTACAGGACGTTCAAATACAGCATCAAGATGATTACGACAACACGTATATCGTAGTGACTGCGACGGGCAGAGACTGGCAGATCTGGTTCTTGGAGGAGCTGCTGTTACAGCGATGGCTGCCACAGGCGATCGACTGTGGAGACCTCCTCAAGTTTCTGAGGGACAATCCCCAGGCTGGCCAGGCAAAGCTGGGCTCCCGAAACTTGGCATCTACCAAGCGCTAGCGATCACTGCCCCTGACATTTTTGTGATATGGCTCCACAGCAATCTCGTCAGTAAGCATAGACTTGAAGCAATCGGCAGTGGTCAGAAACTGTCGATAACAAGGTGACAGAAGTTGCCATGCAAAGCCTGTGTACCTGTGTACGAGTGTACAGATGCTGTGTACTTACTGAAATGTGCAATTTGTACAGTATTCACATTTGTGATATTTTAAAGGTGTTTGTCTACATGGCAGGGTATTAAACATTTCCTTGTGTGCACATGCTATTACTGGGCAGTGTGCCGTTTTGAGCTGTTTTGTGGATATTTTGTGCTTTGCAGAATTTGTTCCTCGTGCTAGTTTATACAACCACACTCTTACTGCAGCCATTTGCATTAGTGTGCAGTGTACCCTGTGAGTCATTTCTTCAACTGGGTTGTGCATGTGTGTGTGACTTAATTATTCTGTTCGAAATGTATGTTAAAAGGCTTTCGCAATCACATGTGTCCACTCCACAACCAGACTTGCTGCAGCCATTTAATTTACATTACTTGGCAGCATGCTTTAGCTCGGGGGTTTTGAAAAGCGTTGTCTGTGTGAAACATGATGAAAGTGAAAGCCCTTGATGATCAGACTTTGCGCTTTTCTTTGCAGTCAGATCCTACATTCTTTGTTACTTATTACTTTATTAC
Organism: Rhipicephalus sanguineus; assembly: GCF_013339695.2. Taxonomy (NCBI): domain Eukaryota; kingdom Metazoa; phylum Arthropoda; class Arachnida; order Ixodida; family Ixodidae; genus Rhipicephalus; species Rhipicephalus sanguineus. The sequence continues at coordinate 67,930,202 of NC_051182.1, forward strand.
TCATTGCTTTGTTACTGCCAGATGATATTTAATGCTTTTGTTTTGTATCTGATCAAGCAGTTCTTTAACATTTTAACCTTCTTAATTTTTGAATGTATAAAAACTTCTTTTTTACTTGACGACACATTGTTGGTAATGTGAAGCATCTCTTTGTGAACCCAAGGCACTTTGACCGTTTCTATCTATCTAGCCACCTACATCTGGGGGCTCTCATCTTGTTAAGGGGAGATTCTACTTTTCAAAATTTTTAATATGTATAGTCTAGGGAAATACAACTTGTGCTGTTTACATAGTGTATGCTAATTTCAAATACCTAATCAGCTTTGTAGTGAGTTGCATAGTTATTGTTCTGTGTCACGAATGAGTAAAATGTAGCTCTTTCCCACACACTTTTTCCACCACTAAACTTCTACATTTATGAGCCATTAGTGTCCCGTATTCCTCCAAATAAACTATACAATGCCAAAAACTTACTAGAAAACCATAGTAATCGCTTACTCACTCTTCACATGTTAAGGAATATTAGGAAAAACTGTATAGATGAGACCATGGGAAGTACCAAAAAACACAAACTTAAAGTTGCCAAAAATCGTGGCAAATATATGCTTCTTTTTCCTTCGTGAGAGCTTGTGAATCAGTTATTTTGAGCGTGTGGCTTTGGTGAACTCCTCATGCGAACTGCAATGGCAAGCAGCCGCATGGCGTTAACCATCGGTACTGATCAAGAAACATTTAGGAGGCGAAACTTCGCTATTTGAGGTGACCAGATAATGTCGTGCTCCCACTAAGCCACATCATGCTAGCGGCATCTAGCAGCCGACAAGGAAATTGCAGCCATTTCGGTTGCCAGGTGAACTGGTCGTGTGTGTTTTCGTTGTTTTTTTTTTTAATGCTCTGTGGTTGCTGCTCCGCACTACAAGGCACCACCAGTTCAAGTGCCTCCATCGGCACATGCTATTTTAGTGAAATTACCTGGTTGCCTGCGGACACCCATTCTAATGGAAGTTTCACCTCCTATGTGTTAAAAAACGCTCGCTGCATACACTTAATCTCCATAAGAGTGACGTCTGGGCTGTAATGCAAGTGTTGGCCTTAAGTCAGTGCGCTACCCTTTATAGACGCCAGTGCAGTCAATGTGCTTGGTAAGGGCCGCGGCGGCTGCATTTAGATGGAGGTGAAATGCTAGAGGCCGGTGTACTTTGATTTAGGGGCACGCTAAAGAAAACCAGATAGTCCAACTTTTCAGAGCCCCCTTATAATCATATTGCGGTTTTGGGACGTAAAACCCCAACAATTATTAGTATTAATGTGCCTGGTAAGCCCACGTTATGCACACAACTCGAGTTACGCAAACATGTTGATCTGCCTAGCAAGACTTGGCTCACAGTGCAACATAGGCAGCCACTCGCTCACTGCTTCACACAATCAATTCCCACATTGCGTGAGATCTTCCGGAACTTACTTGACATTGTCATGATGTGATATTTTTCGTGAGAAGTACCTGGGGCCACAATTTTGCCATGATGCCTTTGTGATGCTATTCCTTTTCTTGCTTTGTCATTGGACAGAGCAATGCTCCGTCCATGTTATCAATGGAATCAGCTGGCTGCTATGATATAAGCAAGCGAGAGTCTGTACAAAACCTCTGCTCAGCTGTGTAGCTAGGATGTGACTTCAACTCGACATACAATGTATTTGTGGCTAGTAAGTTGGAGACCCACAAGGTTTGTCTGTGCAGAGATGTTTTGTCCTTGCCATATTTGTAACAGTTAGTGGACGGGTTCGCATGCCTTGTGTTATTATTATCCGAGACTTATTATCAGAGACTGCTAGGCTACTGTGCCGTTTTGTTGTCTTTCAACATTCTTATTCAGGTTTATTACGAACAGTTGTCTCTAGTCTGCAATTTCAATGTTGTGGGTGTGACAGCGAACAATGCTGCGAGATTCACTTTATTATATGCTATAGAACTTTTTTGTGGCATGTATCAGATGTCTGTTGATGCTACTTTGTTGGAAATTACTCTGGTTGCTGTTTGGAGAGCCATGCTAGTGCTCGGGGGCTATCAACTCGAGAGGTCGAAATTTCCAGAGGTCACACCTTAACGAACCTAGATGGCGTTGGTAGCACCCTGAACATACGGTGCACCTTTTATGGGATACTTTGTCAGTGCTATAATGTGAACATTTTTCAGCCCAGTATTGAGTAATGCAAGTGCTTGAATTGGAAGATGGTTTTGCGAGCCACTGCAAGCATGTTGAAAATGAAGTTTTTGTTACCCTGAACAATTAAAATATATGGTGCACATTTTAGGGCAACACTTTAGTAGTGTGTCCATACATTAATGTTCATTGTGAAATTGTCCGTTGACTGAAACAAGCCTCTTACTTAGAACCAAAAATTTCACAACTCTTTGTTAATGGAATCACAGGAGCAGGCTTAAGGACTTTCCCAAAAAGAGGGATGGTCTAAAATAACTAGTACATTCTGCAACACCTGCCTTCAACCCAGAAAGTCTTTTTATAAATGCCGACATATAATCTCCTTGTACAACTGTGAGTTAGTCAACCACCAATCGCACGCTCTAGTACCTGTTATCAATGAGGGCAAGGTTTCTTTTCGTAATATGTATGTTACTACAGCACCACCTTGAAACTACCATAGCCAGCAGCTGTCAACAGAGCTCTATACCAAGGGGCAAACTAGCTGGTACATTTGTTTCTCCTTGCTTAACAACAGAGCTTCAGTGAGATGCACATCTTTTTTTCAGGAAACAGAACACCTGTTAACTGGAATGCGCACTTCAATCTTCTTGAGAGCAGCTGGTAGAAAGGTCATTGATGAATCGGTCGTATAATTAATAAATTATTTTTCTGATTTCTTGAGGTTCCATTTAACGAGAGACTACTGTATTTGGTGATGTAAAGAAATGAAATTATGAACTATAGCTGCCTTTGACACTTGTTGACATATTGCTGAACTTCCCAGCACAATATGCACTTCTTAGGGGAACACTTCGGTACAAAAATAATGTGAATGTTTAGTGCTGTGTATGCTGGAATATAGAAATTTTCAAGTCAAATGTGACTATTAGAAATCTCCAGTAGTGACTGTGTGCAATAGTGAGCAATAGTAAAAAGTGCCTTTCAGACATGTCATTTATATTTATGTGGAGTCTATTTACATACAAAGCTCATTTATAATAATTTATATTTGTGCAATACTATTTGTGAATGGGCCCGTGATGACATGAGCATGTGATTGCTAAAGTAAGTAGAACAAGTTACTGTCCTGTGCCTTTGTGCAATAACCATTGTTGAGCAGTCCTCAGTTGCCCTTCTCTTGGGGCCGTTTTCCTTTGAGACTCCACTTAGTGCTATTTGCATTTGAAGCAGTTATGAAGTCTACAATTCAATGTCCTCAAATCAACTGCCATTGAAATAGCTAGAACTGTTTAGCTTTTATTCAGAATATGAAATAACTTGAACACTCCTAGTTTTCTTGGGAAGGTGTCTAACGCACAGTGCTTATAGAATGAAACATGTCAATTCAGGGTTGACTGTCTTCATTCCATGCCATATTCACATATGTTCGCTCATACACCTGTATCAGAACAAACATCATGCTTAGTGGGTAGATCTGCGGTGACACAATTTGATATTATCTCAAGCAATTGCACGTACCACCTGTTATACTTAAAAGTTCTGATGTAGCGTTCATTCTGTGAGCACTGCACGTTAGGCAGACGTCACATCTAACAAAGTATGGTATACAGTCCCTCGTACTGTGCCTCAGAAATCATTCTTATTATTAGGATAATTTAGTATGCACAAGGATATTACCATGCACGCAGATTTTAGCTTATATACTGAGAATGATAGTTGTTTATAGGTTTATATGGAATTTCGCAAACTTGGAGGCAGTGAAAATTATTTTTAAAAACGACTAGTTCATTCGTTTATGTGCTAAGAATATTCATAATACTCGTGCACTTGCAGGTATTTTAAATGTATTGCCAAGTGTTTTGCTGGTGTTTTGTGCCTGGAGTGCTTGGGCAGCTGACTTACTTTTCTAGTATATGTATATATGAAAATTAAGTGCTTATTTTTGACTAAAATATGAGTGTGTGTACTATCCCACACTTTTGTCCGAGCTTGGGAGAATGAGTTAGCGGGGCACCTTACGTTCAAGGCATTTGCAATATGTAGACCAAAAACATGCTCAAAGTACACAGATCTCTTGTCTGTTTATTGAGTGCTTGCCCATGTTCTTGTTTTGGAAGGGTGCGCTTTTTAACATAGTGTCTTTGTCATATGTGCTTGTTTTTCAAAATAAAATTTCATTTGGAAGTCGGCACTCGTCTTCACCACTGTCTGTTGTTACATGCGCTGCAGTACATCACATTTGCTTTGTATTACTCTTTTTGTCCTCATGAACACACAAATGAAATGGGCTGTGCTATGAAAAGTGGACGCACATCCAAATACTTATGCTGTAAAGATAAAGGTAATGCACTTTAGTAACCTTGCACAGCGAGTAAATAAATGATAAAGGAAAGGAAGGTGAAATGAGAAAAAGACTTGTGCTGTACTTTACTGTCAAGAACCTGAAAACATCGATCACTTTTTACTTGCTTGCCGTCGTTTCACTTGCCATAGGAAAAAAACATTTCGAAATGTTATTCAGAAACTTAAAAATTACTCTTAACTCTGAAAATATTCTTTCCCTTGGGGCATCTTCTCTGGGCCACAGCAACAGGAACGTCTGCTTAGCCGTATGCAAATTTCTTAGTGACACAAGACGAACTCCTTGCTAATTTATTCCCCATCAAAATTTGGTACTTTCCCACGAAACACGAAACCTCTATAAAACGTTTTATAGAGGTTTATAGAGGTTTTAAACGTTTTAAAGACGTTTTATAGAGGTTTTGTGTTTCATGGGTTGGACTTCCTCTCGCTAATTGATTGAATTCCATATTATTGTTCTATTCTTATTTTTATTGGTACATAAACTAATCATTGAATGAATGAATGAATAAACTTTAAGGTTAGCTTGGCAGTTTCAATATTTGCTGAATTTTTTTTCTATATACCCTACATGACCGACATACTAGTGATACTAGTTCGTTTTCCCCGCTGGTTTCATCGCCATTTCCCCCCTAGTGGGTAAGAGCCAAATCAAGTGTCAAGCAAGCAGAGTCTGCATGCTGCTGAATTGACATGTCTTGTTTTCAGAGATGCTGTATGCATGATAAAGTGTTCAATTGTGAACAGCAGAAAAAAAAAAGAACATGGTTTTTGGCACAATTGCATCCAAGGTGATTTATAAAAATCTTGGATATTTGTCATCTTGAGCCCAGAATAAGCGTCTTCCATCGTCCACGCGACGGGGAACTCCGGTGATTTCTGATATGTCCACTGACCTCAATAAAAATTTTCAACATATGTTCTCCATGGTACTCTAGACGATATGGCATGTGCAAGTCATTCAGCTTTTCTTAAAATGAGTTTCAGAGGTTGGTAGCCACACGAAATTGCGTGGTTTTGTAAGCGGCACTGTGTGCAGCATAAAGCGACGGTTGAAAGCTAGTGCTGTGCTGAAGGTTCCAAGGACAAAGTAACGAAGACCAAATGTGTGTGTTGTTATTTCTTTCCCTACAATAGCACTCTTCGGGAGGAATGGCTTTGTGCTGCTCAGCGTGCCAACTGGTTCCCTGGTGGAAATGCTTTCGTGCATGTTTACATCATGGTGGCAGAATCTTTTTTGTCCATCGCCCTCTTGAGAGCAGATTCTGATCTTTCCTCTAGATGCGTTTCACACCGACCAGCTTTGGGCTATCCAGCAGGCCTGCGAGTCCACGACGCGGTCGCGACGCAGCCAAGCAAGCTTCCTGGCGGTCCCGACGTGGGAGAGTCAGAGTCGCCCACTGCGCGGTAGGGCCAGTAGGGCGCGTCCCGCAGGACCTCATTGAAGTTATTTCAATCAATCAATCAATCAATCAATCAATCAATCAATCAATCAATCAATCAATCAATCACTCAATCAATCAATCAATCAATCAATCAATCAATCAATCAATCACTCAATCAATCAATCAATCAATCAATCAATCAATCAATTTCTGCGAAAAGTTTCACAATATGTTCTATCGGTACTCTGGTGATGTATGTACCAAAGAATGCGACTACAAGTCGTTTTAGTTCTCCTGAAACGGAGTTTCTCCTCTAACGGTGCCTACATTCGAATAAAAGCCGCAGGCAAAAAGCAGCCGGAAGTAGCCACCATTGTAACAAGCGAGATCCGCGGCAAAGCTGCTGGCGGGCTGGCAGGATAGCGTTTGTTTTCTATTTTGACGAAATGCCAGCCTGTTGCGCGCTAAACTGCACGAACCGACCAGAAAAGTCTTCGGGAAAGACATTTTTCGCGCACTTTACCAGGAAAGAGCGGCGGGATATGACCGCTTTCCCCAAGGCGGGCGTACGCTGAGGCTATTTGGCGTTCACGCAGGTTTCCGCGCTCTAAGCCGCGAATCTTCCAGAAATGGCTCGCCAACCTGAAGAGGGACAAGTGGAAACCGTCTCTGGGCAGCAGACTATGCAGCGACCATTTTGCCGAGTCGTGTTTCGACCGCTCGGGCGCAAGAACCCGGCTTCGGGGCGATGCCGTCCCAACGCTGTTTGCTTTCCCGGACGACTCGCAGAAGGTGAGACTCTTCGCGCACGGCAGTTTGTGGTTAGTCTGGCGTCGCTGCTCACTTGCTCCTCCGGATAATGCGAAGATGTTAGTAAGTGCGAAAAATAGGCGCTCAAGTTGTCTAAGTGATGCGTAAGCGATAGATTGCAGTTTATACATTTTTGAAAATGTGCACCGGCTGTTCTCGATCCATTGGTGGGTAAAATTCTGTTCTCACGTAGGTATACTTTATGAAGCGAAAGAACGGCCACAACGATTTTATCAACGCACGCTATTTGATATTTGAATGCAGACGTTCACCTAAGATCTACTGAAATGAAAATGCGTCGGTGCGCACCGATCACTCATAGTGCTGCACGTACCTTCCCAAATAAGCATCTTCAACTGAAACCAGCACAATCCCTGTTCCAACCAGTAGTCTAGCAGTCCCAATTGGAACCAGTTCCTACTAGAGCCAGTTCAATACCAGTGGCCTCATATTGGAACCAGCTTGATCCTAGTTCAAGACCAGTAACTTCCTGTTGGGACCATTTGAAACCAGTAGCCGACCAGTTGATTTCCAGCGGGGACCAGTTGAAACCAATAGAAACCAGTAGAAACCAGCAGAAAAATTTTCACCTGGGTCAATGCAATTTCTTTTTGCCTTGAGCCAGTGAGTGTTACAAGGCGGGTCAATGTCTTTGTGCCTTTTGAGTGCTGTGCTGGTATCGTGGGCTTACCTGGCATATCGACTACGCTGGCACCTTGAGGGTAGCTTATGGTCCAACATGACGTCGGCACTCACATTGGAGCACAGGCGTCAATTTTATCAAACTGAAGTGCATGCTTCATTGTGATGATGTGAATATCATAAGTACTGAGCAATGCTTGACTATAGCAATGCTTGACTATAATTTGCTGAGTCATTGAGTACATATATAATGTTTATTACATTGTTACAAATACCAATAACCAGCAATGCAATCACAAATGACGTTGCACCAACATGATGCCTGCACAGGATCTTTTCCAGATGCAGTTTCAAGCATTGCTATGGCTCTGTGGTAAATTATACTAGACTGCCTTGCAGAATGCCTGGATTTGATTCCGACTAGAAACTCAATTTTTATTCTTCATGTATCACCACATTTTTTGTTTACCAATAACGCTGCTGACGCCTGCATCAGACTTTCTGCTTCACGGGCTCCTTAACAATATTGCGTTAACATTTATGCAATTTTGTCTGGCCTTTCCTGGGTTGGACATATACTGTGAATCACCTGTGGCGTGTACACACATTCTACGGGTCGTGCTTTGCGAGTATGTGCCACACGTGACTGAAGTAAAGGGTTTTGTGACATACGTGCCAGGCATGTCACGTAATTCATGTCATAACCTGTTAATAGTGTTTGTCATACACCCATGTCCTCCTATGCCAGTTTGGTATATACCAAGTTAAGGAAGCTACCACGAGAGCACCCAGACATAGGCAGATAGATAGATAGATAGAAATGGTCAAAGTGGTGTTGGTTCGCTAAGGAATACTTTGCATTTAAAAAATGGTATTTATGTAGCCCCATGAGTAAAACACTTGCCTTCGGTATGTGGTGTCCTTGGTTGAAACCCAGTGTCACTAAAGGAAATTTATTTTGTTTTATAGATTTATTTTTTCATAGTGGCAATGGTCTTACGTGACAGAGAGACATACAAGCAGTTTTCTTGTTGAGTTGGCGTAGAAATGCTTACACATTTAGAAAACATTCTCTTCTATGTAGGTGTATTTGTTCACATTGGTGTGGGTTGTGTATTCGAGAGGGAAGCTGTTGACAGCATCCTTAATGCAATGTGCAAAGTGCAGCAGTATTGCATGAGCAAATAATGAATGTCTTAGCTGAACTGAAGCCCTAAAACTGATGTCATGGCTAAAGACACATTATTTCTAATGCAATCTTGGAGAATGGAGGCTTTCAAGCACAAAGGTGGTAGGATCTAGAGCTGCCTTTATATCTACTGCGTAGGGATGCTAGCTCCTTCATTGATAGAAATAGTTCTCATGTGAATGGTTGGTTTGTGCACACATCACATCTGCATGTAAATGAATTGTTTTTGTCATGTACCAGGTGGACGAATAATGTGTGCATACGTTGTTCATATGATTTGAATTTATATCAAGGAGACTGGTATATTCACCATTCCCAATGCAAAACCTGCCCTTTACAGAAAGCTCCGGAAAGGAAAGCACCCAAGCAGAGAGGCCAAATTCTTGACTTGGCCCCAAAGGACGAGCCACCCATGAGCCCAGTGGCACCATTGCCTGAGGCTTCACACAAAGTAAGCTTTTAACACGAAAGTGTTTTAGGTTGGGGTCCACCAAGACTTCAGTGACGTGTTTCCGTCACAGATGTGATATAAAATGTACACTAACAGATGACAAAGAAAAAAAAACTAAAAGAAGAAGTTCCATTGCCAGGAATGAAACCCACGACCCCTTGCTCCGCAGCGCGCGGCGCTAAGTGACTCCGCCACAGAGCGTACGTTATTCAGCATACTAACGGGGAGCTATTTATGTACACCATTTACCGCTGGCGGTACGCAGAGCTCGGAGGCAGTTCAGCGTGTTGTTGTTATCCCAGAGAGATGCTTTAAAGGTCGTCACCCCACTCGTTGCGATGCACACGTGCACCTCTACTTCTACCACCTGTACTTTGCCTACAGGGCGTGGTTGCCCATGCGTGCACGCTTATCTCAGGATGGGGGTGGTTTCTACGTCTTGTGCTTTTGCCACAAAGTTTGCTGAGGTTACAGAGTGCACGAAGGTCAATTCACTCGCTGCAGCGGCCGTGTTGATCAAACACAAAGAAGTAACAACTGTGACAGTTGTTAGTTCGTGCTCGTCCTGTGTATGCTTGTGCGTTCGTTTCGTGTGTCCTTCTTTGTGTTTGAGCAGTGTGCTTTAAGTGTCGAGCTGTGACCGTTAGTTCGCGCTTGTCCTGTGTGTGTTGTTTTCGTGTGTCCTTCGTGCTTGAGCAACACCCTGCAAGTTTCGAGCTGCTTGCCATTCTTCGTGGTACATTTCAATTTGTTGCTATCGCACTGTACGGTGAAACTGTGCTTTTTTGTGTGCTTGTTGATGCGATCTTTGCGCGGGGTTCACAATGTGCTGTGTCCAGGTATATGCTAAAAACTTCAGCTACCTCAATGGTTAGATCATGATCATGGGCGTTAGCCGTCGGGATGGAGATGTACCGCTATAGGCATCAATGTGGGTGCATCCATGTCAAATGGTGCTATAGCTGCCAAACACCAATAGACATTGTACAAGCTCTCATCAGTGCACAATAAACGCTCAACTACCTCTGTGAAGACGCGTTTCACTTTTCGTGTTTTACCGATGATGATGATGATGGTGGAGGGATCAGCCATGTTTTTTTTACAGCAAAGCTGTATATAACTCGACCATTTGTAACCTGCCCTTTACAGAAAGCTCTTCAAAGGAAAGCACCCAAGCAGAGAGGCCAAATTCTTGACTTGACCCCAGAGGACGAACCACCCATGATCCCAGCGGCACCATCGCCTGAGGCTTCAGACAAAGTAAGCTTTTTACAGCAAAGCTGTATACAACTAGACAATTTGTAACTCTGCCAACAGTTGCCTACTCAACAGAAAACACCCCGCAGTGTGTGCCACAAAAATTGCTCGACCCAACTACTCACTACTGGTCCACTAAAACAGAAAAAAAAAGCAAATAAATGAATGAATAAGTAACTGCATTAATAAATAGGCATGTGCGAATATTTTAGCACTTTGAATGTTCGAACGAATATTACAGTATTCGAATTTGCTTCGAAACATATTTCAATTCTAAATTTCAAAGTATTCGAAATAAACGAATAGACTTATATAAACTACATGAAACCCCCCTGTAAAGGTGGTTTCACTGTAGTGGAGGGGTGCTATATCATGAATACACCTCTCCAGGGGAAAGCCGCACAACCGCGAAGCCCCACTTCAAGGCTAAATGAACATATTACCCTCACATCGATTCATCATTTTTTAAAGGGACTGTCTACCGTCCTTCATCCCTTTTCTGTTTTGTACCAAGATAGAAAGTGTACCGTCTGAAGTGTCCAACCTTGCAGTGGTTTCTCTAGAAAGTGAGCGTAAATTTTTAAAACAGAATTTTTCTATCTGCGTTTGGTCTTCTTCCATTGGCGTGAAACATGCCCACAACACTGGTTAGTGGACGCGATGACGATTGTAGTGCCGGTACAAATTAAAACCGAAAGCACATGTGATTTGTGTAGGATTACTTTATTTTCACTGAACACTGTTGTAATAAATGTAACAGTCGTTTTCAGCACACTAGCGGTTAAATGAAGCCTTATTGTACGATTACAGAACACTTGTCTTGCTGTAATCGCAGTCTATGCGTTATTTTAGGACTACTGCTGCAATCCAAGCCAAGTCGATTTGTCAAAAAGAGACAATGAATGCGCGCCTTCACTGCGCAGCACACGTGAGACACCCTAACAATACGCGTAGAGAGGCACAGTACGACCAGCGCGGAGAGCCGCATGGCAAAGCGCATGAGTTGAAGCAGACGAAATCGAAGACGGCGCCGCAAGCAGCGCCACCGGGCGCCTTTTTGGATGTGTGAGAAAAAAAAGCAAAAAATTACTCTCTGGTGTAGCCAAAAAGTGCCTCAAGTGCATAAAATACAATTTCAAGTTATACATGTTGGTTTTTTTAAGCAAAATGAGTCTACCTGCAAGGATTTCTTGTCCTACCATTAGATTGAACCACATCGCCGTTGGGTGACGCTAGCGGTCATTCTTGCACGATTTTCAACATCAAATTAAAAATATAATTCCTTTTTTTATGGGGCAGAAGCATGCTCGTTGCCACCGATGTGACGAATGATCTCCTCATTTTTACCACAATCAGAAAAATTTTTCAGAGTGGTAGACAGTCCCTTTAAGTTTAAAAGCTTGTTATACAGGCTTATATGCTCTAAGTATGGCAAATTTTAAAACAATGTATTTTACACATTATCACTAGCATTCTACCAAAAGTGAAATCCTGCCACTCTTCAGAGTTGTTTCCACTTCCACTTGAACCAAAAAGAATGACATTTGCACATGCCTTGTTCCAATTTTAAGAAAAATTGTGCAGGTTAGTTGGGTCATGACAAATATGCTCATTTTTATTTATAATATTATTCGAATTTGGTTCGAAATTATTTGACCAAATCACTATTTGCTTTGAATTCGCTTTGAACCTAAAATTTACTATTCGCACAAGCCTATTGTTAAATAATTAAACAGCCTGCACGCTGCACTTCTGGCCCATGCAAATAGAGGTGGAAGTGCTTTAAAGGAGTGTACACTAAATGAAAAAACTCTGTGCCTTTCTATACCTTTCATCAAAATTATGTGTCACCTCTGTGCTGTGTGCGATGCAGCTTCGTTGGTCATCTGCCTTCACAGAGTGAAATGGCTCATGAAATTTTTTTCATGCACCATACCAATATGAAGCAAACACAGCAACGAAAAATCAAGTAGCCTAGGAGAGCATTTTTGTTGCCTTCAGTGCGTTCGGCATGAGCTACGAGTTGTAAAGCTACACCGTTGTTTGCATGTATAGTGTTGAGAGAAACTTGGGAAAATAAAGCAAAATTTAGGGGTGCCTGGGTATATACTTTTTAAGTAAGTCGATACCTATTTCAATTTTACACAGTGAAACATGAAAATGCAAGTGTCTTGAACAGCGGTGTGCATTTTCATACCCTGGAAACTGTTCATGCTGATTAATTAGTAGCTTGGTGTCTTGTAAAAATGTTTACTCAATTGTTGTTGAGCTCACAATATTTGTTATTTACAGGTGCCTGACCACGACTACGCCGTCTTGGACAATCCTAAGGTTCTGAAAAAGAGGCTCGAGAAATGCACAGATGCCATAGAAAGCATCAAGAAGAAACTGAAGCTCAGCGAGCAGCGCGAGCGCCGGCTGAAGAACAAGGTTACTTCACTAAGCAAAATTGTCGATGACCTAAAGAGCAAGCTTCTTGCTTCAAACGACGCTTGTGCCATGCTTGAGAAGTGCTTCTCAGGAGTGCCCCAGAAGTTATGCAGCACACCTTGAAGCAATCAAACGAAAGGGGCGAACCTGCCAGGCCTAGCCGGTAGCAGTACTCAACCTAATTGTGCATTCACAGCATTCCTGCACAGGCCAGTGAAGTCAGAAAGAACAAAACAGAGCTTCTATGCAGCCCCACAGTAGATGAGATGCCCATTAGAGAGCACGTGGAGTGGGATGGGCATGACAGGTTATGTAGATAACGGAAATAAGATGGACGATGACAGCAGCAATGTTTCAACTGAAACAATGGTTTTCATCCTTGCGTCTCCCGACTCTCTTTGGAAGATCCTCTGCAGCTATTTCTTCGTCAGTGGCATGACTGGAAAGGAAGAGCGAACACCGCGAAATTATGCCTGACAAAACTGGAATGATCAGAGGCTCATGCAATGTCACGTAGCTGTGATGGGCTCAGCTGCCACACCGCAATTTTCAATGACCTAGGGTCTTTAGCGGATAATTGTGCGATGGTGACATTGTTTGCACACACCCTGTTACAAAGGAGGTGTGCTGTTTTCTTGACGCATGCCACATGCCGAAGCTGGTGTGTAATGCGCTTGCTTCACTCGGCTGTCTCAAGGATATGTCAGGGTCATGTATACAGTGGCATTATACATTCGAGAATGTTGTACCAGTGCTTCCCACCCAAACTTCGTTACTTCAGCATGGTGCTCAGGCGGGTAGAATGTTTCGTACAAGTGGCACAAACACTGATGGAATGCCTGACGCAACCAGTGTCAACATCAGCAACGTGCATGAACCAACGGGAGTCACCTACGGTGGATGTCTCATGCAACTCATGGCAACTGCTGCGGAGCGCCTGACATAACCAATGCCAATTCCCTCCGTAATGGGCAGCAAGTCCTCACGTCCATTTGTCGGGTTCAAACAGCGACTAACGGAGATTCCTGACTGAAAGCTTCAAACGGTTGGCTGCTGCAACGGATCCCAGGGCTCAAAGTAACTGAGCTACACTCAAACCTCATTATAACAAAGTCACATCTGCCACGAAAATAACTTCGTTATATCCGAAAATTCGTTATAAGCGTTTATTTTTAACACTGTATCTATTACAAGACTATTCTTCATTTACTTCGTTATAACCGATAATTCGTTATATCCGAGTTTGTTATATCGAGGTTTGAGTGTATGTAGAGAGATGAGAGCAAGTGAAAAAATCCCGGGTCATTGTCACGTCTCAATGCGAGCCCATTAAGCTCTCGGCCTCTGTGCCTATGTAACGCCTTTGTATATTTTGTATATAAATGTTGCATTAATTCACCGTTGGCTTGACCGCTTCATTTATCAGCTCTCCACAAAAGAGGCAGCAGGCTGAGACACCCGATACCAACAGTGGTGGCAGCGGTAGGTTTAGCCGGCATCGGCTACCTTGTTGTGGTGAGTGCTGCCTGATCTGCATTTAACCAGACTTCTCTAGGACAGGTTGTAGTTTAGAGACAAATAGAACAGAGTTGGCGCCCTGACGGTGTTCACAAGTGTCCAGCGTAGCTTCTGAGACTGTTCAGGACAGCGGTCATGGAATCCTGGACTAACTGTTACCATTCATAGCAGGCGAGGACACAGCGAAGTATCGTCAAGTTTGTACACGTCTGTGAAAGAAATGGCATTGAGCAGTTTCTTTGGGCACAGAATCTGTTAGCTTTGCCTCCCGGGGAAGTATCTGACATGATAACGTACTTGTTGACGGAGGCGCTTGAGAGCTGCAATGATGTGAAAGAGGCTTTGTTGAGAAGGTGTAAGTTGTCACCCAAGGCTTTTCAGCAAAAGTTGCTTTATGCGAAAAGGGGCTATGTGTCACATGTTGATGTTGCGTTTTGCCTTAAAGCAAATTGAGAGGCTGAAGGGTGAACAAGTTTATCACGATTGAGATGAAGTGGTAGAGTGCATTGCGTTAGAGCAATTCTGCTGCTGCATGTAAGATGTCAAGCTCTGGCTGCAGGATAACCTTGGAGAAGAATATACAACTCGACAAGACAGCAGAGTTCGCTGAAGAGTTCTACACTCGCCGAACCTAGCACAGCAAGGCCGTACGTGTTGAGAAAGATGAAAGACTATTTTTCAAAGAACCCTGATGAACAAACTCATTCAGCATCGTAATTTCCGAAAAGACCTGTCTCTTATGAAGAAAACTGAGGGAAGTGCAGACGGAATCACAGAAATTGAGCGAGCTTACCAAGCAGTGCACTGAAGCCACACGGGCGTTTGGGTCATGGAAGCCATTAATCTGTTACAATTGCATCAAAGAATCGACAATGCGGTAAATTGTAAACAGAAGATTTGTGTCTCAAAAATTCAGGCATCTGGAAAAAATTAAATAAAAACATGCGGTTGTCAGATCCATATGTGCAGCTGATCAGTGTGAATGGCAAGAGGTGCTGAGCACTTGAGACTCTGCAGCAATTGAATTATGAATTTTGCCCACCAGTCTTTCTCTGAACGACTTTACAGGAGAATGCGCACTGATCCGGCAAGTCGCCGAGAAGCAGTGTGCTTGCTTGCTGATCGCTATGGTGGTCATTGAAGGCGGCATACTTTTGGTAAGCTTAACACCGGGGACGACCCTTCTATATTGTTCTCCTTTTCTTTTTTTTTTCAAATAGCTTCGAGCACCTTGTCAAAGAACAGGGTAAATCGTTTATTGCCAGCGTGGCGTGCATGGTCCTCACGCGATCACAAGCGCTGCAGCTCTCGCAGGAACTTGATGTCGTTCCAGGTAGTAAAACACAACCTGCAAAAGCGGCCGAGCTACACGACCTAAGCAACGATTTGACCGAGCTTCGGATAGGAAACTCTTGGGGTTACTTGAGCCGCCTGCTGCTGAAACGGGTAGCGTCACCTCCATCAGCGGAGAGTTTAAATGGTGCCGTAGGGCAAGGCAAACTGTAGGCTAAAGCCTGTAGCTCCTAGTTGGTGTGAGCTGCCCATGGTTGATCGAGCAACACTCTAGAGCAGCGGGAAGATAGCTTGATAAAAGTGCTAATGGAAAACGTGAAACTTGAAGCAAAAAAAGAATGTATTTTTTTTTTCATGAGAAATCTGGCCTATGTTTACACAGAGCTGGTCTGGCAGCTTCCCCTAATTGTTCTTTTTGCGGAGTACATGAGACAACAGGACATTATCTGATTCACTGTAATAGATACTCTACCTTGCGCAAATTGACTTTTAGATTAGATTTAAGTGCACCAAATGTACTTCCATTCGGGGCTTTGTCTCTTGGATATAGTGACGGGAAGATTGCCGATCCCCTGCAGGAGTTTCTCAAAGGTTCGCAGAGATTTAGGCTATAGAATCAATCTTTACCCTTGTTTTTCTACTTTTCCAAATTTCTTTATTATTTCTTATTCAAATTCTCCGTTTCATTGCTTATATTATATTCTATTCTATTAACTTTTTTTCTTTCCTCTTAAATACAAAAGATTTGCCCTTTACTTTTAGAATCATATTTTAAAAACCATCCGGTTCTTGGCCAATCCCTTAGCGTGGGTGTGTGCCAGAATTTATAGGATCTACTCTACTCTATTGTATCGTAGTTGTGTGGATGTGAAAGGTCCCAAGTACGAGCAGCTTTTCATACAGCAGAAGTATCGTTGCCAGATATTGGAACTTGTGCACGAAAATGCATGGTAAGGGCATCTCGACTTGAATAGACCAAGGCTAGAATTTCCCTTGAGCTTTACTGGCCGAAATGTTGGGAGGACACCGAAGACATTGTGCACTCTTGTGACACATGTCCGAAATGTTTTAAAGACAGTGAGGACTTTGTGACACATGTCCAAAATGCTGGAAGGACATCAGACTTCATGCACTTTGTGACACATGTCCGAAATATTGGAAGGACACTGAAGACGTGTGCTTTTGTGACACGTCCGAAATGCTGGAAAGACATCAGACTTCGTGCACTTTGTGACACATGTCCGAAACATTGGAACGACACTGAAGACGTGTGCTTTTGTGACAAGCCTGAAATGCTGGAAGCATAGGCGTATCTACCGGGGGGGCGGAGCTCCCCCACTTTCGATAGTGGTTATTGTCGGCTGCTGACTGGGAAACTAACAAGTCAGGCAAAGTTTTACTTGAACGCAGCAATAACGTAATTTTGTTATAAGATTTGTCCTACGATTCTGCTGTGACGACTGTCCTCCGTGTCTCACGACCACGCACTGTAGGCTACCTGCGGTGCGGGCTGCCTACCACGCTTGTGCGTCTTCCGCTCGAGCATTGCAGAGGAGGCTATCGCTCAGCAGGGGCTCTTTAACATCGCAGCAATCTGTCATGATTTTGTTTTGTTCTGCCTGGCCTGATATTTGTGTAAACGGCGACGCAGATATGGAACCAGTAAACGTTTTATAGTCCGATCAAACGCTCTCCTTTTTCAGGAAATTCAGTTTCTTTGAAAACGAATAGCATCGCCACTGCTCCATATTCAAGCTGCTGTGAGTTGATGAGTGTGCAGAAGTGTCCAGTATTTTAGTTATGCAGCCGGGACAGCTAAAATAGATTCCCACTTTATTCTCCGATTAGCCTGCTTCACTTGGCTTATCATATGGTAGCCTGCAGCGACCGCGGCGGCTTGTAACAAGGCAGTGGACTCGAGCACATTGAGAAGCCCAGCTTTCAAGTTTGCCCTGTTACTTGATGTACCTCACCAGGGAGATGATCAGCGTCCACGGCTTTCTGGACTAAGAAGGCTGCCTACCTGCAAAGGATTGTGTCTGTTCCTAATAATGTTTCTCTCTCTACCTCTTTGTCAGCAACGATGAGTTCACAGAGAGTTGTACACGCGCAAAAACAGCTCAACATCCTTATACTACAACTGAAGGTATCTATTATACACATATGAATCTATCTCGCCCGCTGCTATAAGCAGCCGCTGCCAATGTGATTGGCGGGCAGCCTTCTTAAATTACGTTCAGAAAGAGACACTCTCTGGCTATTAAAAAAAAAAGTTATTGTTCAGCACAGTAATGTGCTGCTTATTGTGCACACTTCATTTTAATCCCACGAGTTTTCGCAGACTTGTGACGACGCGTAACAAGGAGGCGATTTTATGACACATTGAAAATGTTTGACGAATAGCGAAGAACCAATGACAAACAATACGCCGCATTGAAAATAGTTCATCATTATTATTTTTTTACGCAGTCATGCGTGCGTACGTGGTAATTAGACGGTGGATCACTTACGCATGGTTTGTTGCATCGTTTTACGAGCATGTGCTGTGAGCATGACCCAGAAAATTTCGACCAATCATTAACAGCTAACGACCGGTCGGAAACAATGCGGGGTAGTTTAACGTTAAAATCGCCCACATTTTTTCTAGGAAAACTTGAGCTTACACAGTTTACGTAGGCTATTTACTTGGAGGAACTGGAGGGGAGGAGTAAAGGGCCGCTTCACCGCTTTTCCGTCCACCCCCCACCCAAGCTGGGAAAAGTAGGAGGGCAAGGAACGACACCTAGTGTATAAATTCGTAGTCATTTATAATCTTATAACTGCACACAGCCAGCTCAATGTGGTTTGCTTGAGTATTATTCAACTGAACTTGGTCTTCTTCTTAAGAAAGACTTTATATTAGATGCCTCTAACAGTAAAGAAATTAGTACTCGGCTTCTCCTGAAGACTTCTGCGAAGTACCTAGCTTTGTCAGCCACATGTTTCGTTTATCAAGTGAGAATTCAAAGTACTAGAGTCATGGCTAGTTTCTTCATACTCATCGTATCTACAACGACAAACTAAGACTGGGAAGTTTGCTGATGCAATGCTCAGATAATGTTATTAAACACTGAAACACTGCTGTGTTGTTGCGGTATAGGGCGGCCCAGCCTGCACAATCTGCTTGTGCATATTTTTCCTTGATTTAAAACAAACAGTTTTGAAAAGCAAGTCATCTGGTCAGCTCTATGAATATAAAAAGTCTCCTCAAATCATATATATATATATATATATATATATATATATATATATATATATATATATATATATATATATATATATATATATATATATATATATATATATATATATATATATATATATATATATATATATATATATATATATATATATATATATATATATAGGAAGGTATTTGAGACACGACGTACGGAGCACAGTTTATTTCGACGTTTCGGCCGTGGGACCGGCCTTCGTCTAGGAACATTCCTAGACGAAGTCTAGGAGCATGACCCAGAAAATTTCGACCAATCATTAACAGCTAACGACCGGTCGGAAACAATGCGGGGTAGTTTAACGTTAAAATCGCCCACATTTTTTCTAGGAAAACTTGAGCTTACACAGTTTACGTAGGCTATTTACTTGGAGGAACTGGAGGGGAGGAGTAATGTTCCTTCGTCTAGGAACATTCCTAGACGAAGTCTAGGAGCATTCTTAGACGAAGGCCGGTCCCACGGCCGAAACGTCGAAATAAACTGTGCTCCGTACGTCGTGTCTCAAATACCTTCCTACAGTAACAGGGCCTGCGTGATACTTCCCATAACCCTCAAACACACACACACACACACACACACACACACACACACACACACACACACACACACACACACACACACACACACACACACACACACACACACACACACACACACACACACACACACACACACACACACACACACACACACACACACACACACACACACACACACACACACACACACACACACACACACACACACACACACACACACACACACACGCGGCGGACAGAGTGAGCGACGCCAGCCCCCCCACTCGAGAACGAGTTGGTACGCCACTGGCTGGAAGGACATGAGACTTCGTGCATTTTGTGACACATGTCCGAAACGTTGGAAGGACACTGAAGACGTGTGCTTTTGTGACACGTCCAAAATGCTGGAAGGACACCAAAGACTTCGTGCACTCTTGTGACGTGTCTGAAATGTTGGGAGGACACCGAAGAAGTTGTGTGCTCTTCTGACACATGTTGGAAATGCTGGAAGGACACCAAAGACTGTGCACTCTTGTGACATGCGTCCAAAATGTTGGAAGGACACTCAAGACGTGTGCTCTTGTGACACATGTCGGAAATGCTGGAAGGATACCAAAGACTGCTTTCTTGTGACATGTCTCAAATGTTGGAATGACACCATGGCTTTGCGCGCTCCTGCGACACGTCAGAGGGTGGGGAAGTACATGGACAAGTGAAAGGCGCTCATGAATTAAGCTGGTGCTACTTATAACAGAACCTTTTAAATAGCTAGGAATCGACATCATAGGAGCCAGAGTCAAAAGAAAGGTTGTCGATACATTCTGACGGCCCTTTGTGTAGCAACAAAGTTTCCAAAAGCAGTACCACTTAGGGAGCTAAGTTCTCGGATTGTAGACCAGGCCCATAGCCAGGAAGGTCCCTAGGGGTGTGCCCCGCACCCCAGATATTTGACAGAGGGGGGGGGGGGGGTGGACGCCGGGTGAAGGTATTGTGTCTGCCTCAATAAAATAAATATTTCCACCCTCCGTCTTTGTATTTTTGGCTATGAGTAACACCGTTTTATCTTTAATAATGAAATCTATTGAGACGAATCGTCCATATAAAAATGTACTATTAGGGAGTCATCTCAATAGAAATAATATAAAATAGTATTTAAGAAGTCACAAATTGCCTGCTGCGATTTTTGCTGAAAGTAATTATTGATAAATAGGTGCTTTCCTCAAATAGTAAAGGGCTTCACTTTCAAGTTATGAAACGGATGCAGAGAGCTTCTTGCTATGAACACAAATTGACAAAGAAGCATGTATTCTTCCCGCTGTGTTTTCTTTGAGGTCTGCTTCCCATGACAGCAGCGGATTTAGCGGCGCAGAGCTTGTATATGGCCGGAGTTTAAAGGGCCCTTAAACTACGCAGAGGTCAAAATTCAGTTGTGGTGTTGCAGTTGCGCACGAGCCTTCAACAAACACTTAGCCGCAAGAATTTTTCGAAACGGTGCCGTAATAGTGGCGTTACACGTATTTGATGACCCAAAACCGGCCCTCGCTGGCTTCGCTCTATCCTACGCTACGCTCCGTTGGTCGGCTTCTCTCTCGAGGGAGATCTCCCTCGCTGTGCGATGAGGAAAAGCAGTGAGTGCACGTAAACAGGTTCTTTTTGTGGATGACATGACGAGACGCGAATGCTGACGTCACGGCCAACGCTGGAGATACCGAAAGGCTCGGAGAAGACAGGGAATTGTTTCTAGGAATCTGGCGCTCCCGCAGCTCGTAGCGCTGCCGCGTTTGGCATTGCTGATCGTGACGACATTCTGAACTCGATGCGCGCGTTTAAAAGTGTTAAAAATTATCGAAGGTGGTTTAGGGGCCCCTAAGGGCCCCTAAACCACCTTCGATGAAGGGCCACTAAACCACCCAGAGGTCGAAATTTTTTTGTGGTGTTGCAGTTGTGCACGCGTCTACAACGAACATGTAGCCGCGATAATTTTTCAAAACGGTGCCGTAATAGTGGAGTTGCACGCGTTTGACGACATTTAACATGCTGAAACAATAAGAAATGAAGTGAAGCGCGTCCGTCGCTCGTTTCGCTCTTTCCTTCACTATCCTCATTTCGCTGGCTGGTCTCCTCTTGGCCGAGTGTTCGTGCCTCGCCGTGGATAAGCAGGGAGCGCGCGTAGCTGCAGGCAGACAAACAGGTTCTTTCTGCCGCTGACATGACCAGATTCTCCCGATGACGTCACGACCAACGCTGGAGATACCGAAAGGTCCGGAGAGGCGCACGATACTTTTTCTTTTCAAGCGTCGAGTGGTCGTAAATTTGCTTTTGAATGCTGCAGAGGAAGGAGGAGCGAAAATCCCGACTTCTGCTGATGTAAAGGTAAGGGGCTGCCTTCTAAACTGGTTGAATAACATGTCTAAAAGTGACCGGTTACTGAGGTGGAGCATAATATTCCAACAGAACAACTTAGATATATATCGTTATAACAAAGGAAAGTTAAACGCGAACGCAGATGCACTGAGCCAGGGGCGCCAAAGGGGGGGGGGGTTCACCCCCCCCCCGAAAATTTTCAGTTTTGCTTGCGTACATACACACGCACACATACAAACGAACGCGCGAACATACATAAAGTATGGTGGAAACCCCCCGAAAAAAATTTCTGGCTACGCCCCTGCCGCCGCCGAACTATGTGAGCCATGTTATAACAAGCTCCGCCTGAAAATTGAAACATTGGTACGCACCACGTCCGTCGTGTTCTCGTGATGGACATTAATCGGAAAGAGCTGGTTGTGCACACGGCCCGCATCTATGGCCTCATTCAGAGTGTGCCCCTTCCAAAGGCTGCGCACCAGGACCTGTAACATCGCGATGTAGTCGAAAGTAAGGTGTGTTAATGGGTCGTCAGACAATTGGCGAATGGCGTCATCAGCCTTTTAGCAGCGAAGATTTTTAAGCTACTGGTAACTTGTGCTGCGTGCGTCGAAAAAAAACTCACAGGTGGGTATGCGGGCCTCTGGAATTGGGCACGCCCCACTAGCGGGTACAGCAGGTGCGAGCGTTAAATGAAAACTTTCCTCGGCGAAGTGGAGCACGTAAAAAAGAAAGAAAGAGATAGAAAGAAAGGGAAAGAGAGAATAAAAGCGATAGAATGAAGCAGAAAGAAAAATAGAGAGAAATCAAGGGAATCGAGGGATAAAAAAAAAGATAGAAAGACAGAGGAAAACATAAAGATAGAAAGGAACACACGAAAAAGAGTCGGAAAAAAACAGAAACCAAGACAAAAATAGAAAGAGAGAAACATAGAGAGAGAAAAAAGGAGAGAGAAAAAGAAAGAAAATGAAGACAGAGAAATAAAGATAGAAAGGGCGAGAAAAAGAAAGAAATAGAGAGAGAAAGAAAGAATTAGAAAGAAACAGATACAAAAATAGATGCAAGAAGCAGAGTGAAAGAGAGAGAAAAAGTAAAGAAAAGAAAAATAACGAGAAACGAGGAAGGTCACCCAGCTCCGCTCTTCCTTCAGGCTTGGCGTCAGTAGTGCGAAGCTGCCATGATTTTTTTATGAAACATTTTACGGGAGTATTTCAAGCCACGCCCACGATAGTGCCCGTATACTGCTTGGGCCCGTTGGCTGTTGGTAAATTGGCGAGAGCCGTTATTGTAAGAGTACAACAGCGCGAATGTTGAACGTGGACGTATCGAAGGCAGGGCCTGCTCTTGTACCTATCTTTTCTGCGCCCACGTTTAGGCTTTGCGCCGTACACTCACCATAATCTGTCGCGTATCAGCAACTTTCGCAATCACATCATACCGCCTAATCCTTGATCACGCACGGATGTATTTTCGCGTTGTCTGTATTGAGCCTTGTCCTGCCATTCCGTGGACCACCGCTTACTTTGTTCACGTCTCGAACGCGGCCAACCAAGCCTCACAGAAGAAATCATTCACCTCTGATCTGATCCTTAGCGCTATCCTCGTGTCCTTTATACTAGCACTAAATGCTCGCAATTGATTTTGTTGTAGCCGGACATTACAAGCTTTAGCCGAATTAATGCTTCTTTAATACATGACCATTTAGCCAAGCAGTTAGCACATAAACATTGCGATAGTTGTCTACCATATTGATATAGCCGCTATTGGAACCCAAGCTAGATTAACTGAGCGGCGAAAAATGCGCCAAATTTGCCTATAAGAAACTGGACGTTCGTGTGTGCGATGACAGAAAAGCACAGGCAACTGAAGGCCGAACACTACAAAGGTCGTTGTCTCATAGCCGAGGACAAAGAACACGTATGACACAACACACAGGCGCTATTTGTGCGCTTAGAATTTATTGGTCATGTCATACCAACACGCCCAAACCGCCACAATTGTGACTCCTCGCCCGACATCACGGCTCCGAAGCAGTTTTCAGCACTGATGTGGCTGTGTGGTAGAATATTATTAAGACGAAAGCCTAATATGCATCACTAAACACGAAATTTGACCGCCGGCGTCGGCGTCCCGCGTCGTCGCCGGTGTCTCGCGCCCTGCGGCGTCAGGGACGAGTCGTGCAAAAATCATCATCACGAGATGACGTCCAGATCGCAAAAAATTCTGACGTCATCATGATGTCACAGATTCTGGCCTGACGTAACGCCACATAATGCCGCTGTAGCGCCCTCCTTTGGGCGTCGAACAAAATCGAAGAGCGCGCGACCTCAAGAGAAGAAAATAAAGACGGCGCTTCGCAGAGGCACGTGAAGCCGCGGCTCGTGTTCCCGCTGGCGTTGATTCTGGCTCAGCCATCTCCTTCGTTCCTGTGGCATAAGCCTACACCGTCGTCACATGACATCGTAGCTTGGTCAAAGATTGGCTAACCACGGGCAGTGCAAAACCAGCTGAGGTGCCTCTGATCCTAGAGGCAGAGCCAAACCGCGCTAGGTGCACAAAGCTTTCGGATGGTGGCGGGGCAGGGTAAATACATCTAGGGAGCCTACATGACCGGCCATTCATGTAGGCTCCCTAATACATCGACTGAGAAGAAAAAGAAGATCGCTTGCGCCTTCGAGTCATCTTGTGGATGCACAAGGGACCCTGTGATTTTTGTGGTAAAGCTACGCGCGCCGCTGCAGCTGGGCAACGTTCGGCTGAAACAGACCGCTATGCGGAGTGAAATTGTCACTGTGTTTTGATAAATGCACGCTAAGAACAATTTTGGTCACACACTTTACCATCAACACAAAGGGCTGTGCCATAAATTATCATCACCAGCAGCAGCCGCAGCAGCAACAGTCACAGTCTCGAGGAGTCACCTGTGCGATGCAATGTACAGGTGACTCCTCGAGACTGTGAATGCATCGAATGCATGTGCATTGCATCGCAATGCATTTGCATTGCGATGCAATGTGTGAACATAGGTTCACACATTGCACTGTATACATAGTTTTGCACCAGGTGTCATATATGTGGCATGTCAACTCCGTAACGTCTGGGTGCTATGATACGGGCCCACCCATGACAAAGGTATATGCCACTACGCGTTACTGTAGTAACACAATACATGACACTTGCGAACTACCTTTTGGATCACAACGCAAATATAACTATATCTACATAAATGTGTGCATATTGAACTAGCTACTACTTTAATTGCTCGGTACATGCGTCAAGGGTCCTGAAACAGTTTTAACGAGCACCTATAAGCCGGTCCCCCAGCTTACGCTGTAACTGTGCTGCGTGTTCCGCGCTTGACCTGGCGCTTTTCTTTCTCATTACGTGGTGTATCTACAAAGGGAATCTGCGAGCAACATCGCCACCAAAATCGGCTATTGCAGATAGCTCACAACAGCTTATGTGTACAAGCCTTTTTAAGGCGAAACCCTTAGGTGCCTCATCAAACGCGAAAATTGACCGGAGTCCCGCGTCGGCGGCGTCAGCACGAGTGATGCGAAAAATCATCATCATGGGATGACGCCACCATATGACGTCACAGATCGCGAAAAATTGCGACGGCATTATGACGCCATTATAAACTTTGCATGATGGCGTCATCACATGACATCGTAGTTTGGTCCACGGTGGTCCGATCTGATCCCGGAGGCGGTGCAAAACCAGGTGAAGTGCCTCCGCTCCTGGAGGAATGCAAAACCACGACAGGGGCAGAAATCTTTCGGAGGGTGGCGGGGCAAGATCAATACAGCGACACAGAAGAAAAAGGCAATGGCTTTCATCAGCAATACTGGGGTCGCGGCCTCCAATGAAGGCCTTCGGGCGCGTTGGTGGACTGCGCTGCTCAGTTCAGGCCTCTACAAGCAACTCTGGGCGATCCAGCAGGGCGAGGAAGCTACCAGGAGACACGGTCTCTCCGTTAGCGCATAGGTGGGAGCAAAGCCCAGCAATCTGCCGGGAATGAATAAAATTAAGTTTTTCTCTCTCTCTCTCTCTCGCCTTCTCGTCGTCCCAGGTGAGTGCATAAGTGACCCTGTGAGTTTTTTTGTGTGGGTTAAGGGGAAGGGGGGGGAGGTAAGAGAGATGTAAGAGTTCGTGCCTTCGCAGTTACACCCAGAGTGGCAGCTCAGTTACTCCTGCAAAGGAGCAACCTCGATACCACTCTTCCCCTTTTACTCCTGAGAGCAGGGGTCTCAAACACGCGCGCCTTTATGTTGCGGCCCGGCTCACGCATGTCTGTCTTCGCCATATATATATATTCTTCATAAGTGTGTTCATGAGCGGTACAACTTTGCAAAACAGTACTAGCATTATTTCTTTGAGTATTTCAATCACTAAGGCTTTGTTAGGGTGGGCTACACAGACTTGACTGATCTCAAGCATTTCTTTCGTGAGGCACACCATAGGTTGAAAGATAACCTTGCGACAAGAGCTCTATATTTCTAAATCGGCGTCCGGATTTTAGTCATTCTGGAGATCAGTATGTTTCTCGAATCCTGGCGTATCCTGACGTCAAATTTATTTCAGAAATGGCCCCCATATACGATAAGAAAAACACCCTCTCTACAAATCCACCCCCCCTTCCACCCCTCTGACCTTCAGTCTCCCGGTCCTTGCGGGATAAAATTTTGTGACTGCGGCCCGCTATCAGAGGTGAGTTTGAGACCCTTGCCTGAGAGACTAGGCACGAAGGAAGCGTGCGTGCTGTCGGTGGCGCGTCACCACCGAGCGACAACACTTAGCCGCACGGTTGTCGCCTCAGACTGCGTGGGTGGCACCCCGCCGGCGACTACTAATTAGCTGGAATCGCTATACCCATAGGCGTGCGCACAGGGGGGGCACGGGGGGCGGCCGCCCCCCCTAATCACCTAAGAGGGGGGGCGCAAAATCTGCCCTGTACATTGACACTTATAGCCACCTAAGAGGGGGGGGGGGCGCAAAATCTGCCCCATACATTGACTTAGTAGGGGGGGGGGGCGCTGCGAAGAACCTTTGCCCCCCTGATGGGGAACCCTGCGCACGCCTATGGCTATACCCACAGGCGGCGAGGACGGCACTCCAGACGCTAATGCCGGAACGCGGCCTTACCATGCGAGAACGGTCTGTAATCCTCCGCCTCCGGTAGGCCGCCAGAAAGTATACACATGGAAGTCCTTCGTCGCCTAACCTGTGTAATTTGCGCGGCAGACGAAACACTAACATTCCCCGTCTCACTGCTCCGCACTGCAGCCACAGACAGCCACCATGGCCGGCACCGCATTCAGATGGACTGGTTGTTGGTGATTAAACAACTAACTTCTACATTCTGAAACTTACTCCAACGAATCCTATTTATAATGATAATAATTGTTGGGGTTTAACGTCCCAAAGACACGATATTATAATGAGGCGCGCCGTAGTGAAGGGCTCCGGAAATTTCGACCACCTCGGGTTCTTCAACGTGCACCTAAATTAAGTACACAGGCCTCTGGCATTTCGCCTCCATCTTAACGCGGCCGCCGCGGCCGGGATTCGATCCCGTGACCTTGGGGTCGGCAGTCGAGCAGCATAACCACTAGACCACCGCGACGGGTCTGGTTCCTATTTCTACGATCGAGAGCGAGAAAGTTGTCCGTGAGAAACTAAAGAAGGATGTAAAGTTGGGCGAGTTGGTATACATACATGATGAAAAGGAGCGGCGCTAAAAAACGTAGATCCGTCGAAAGGAACGTAGAAGCAGCGTTTGTCCTGTTTTCTCTACGTTCCTTCGGCTGTGTCTACGTTTTTTTGGCGCTGTTCTTTTATCATGTCCAGGAATTCGGGACATCGACAACTAGCGCCATCTGTTGCGTTGGCTGCTGAGTCGCAGCGTCACTGAATGGGAAACGACCTTTAAACATTGTTGGGTAACAGGTGTCTCAGCTTGCGACTGCTTCTGCGCAGAGCTGATAGACGGAGCGATCAAGGCGACGGTGAGTTAAGGCAAATTTATATACATATAAACAGAGGCGTTACATATTCGGCACGGGGGCCGACAACTTATTGGGCTCGCACAGCGGTGCGACGACGTCCCGGGATTTCTTCGCTCGCTGTCTCTCTCTCCGCGCAGCTTGGTTCTTTTATAGCCCTGGGCGATCGCTTGCATCAGCCAGGAGCTCAAAGTCTCCAATCAGGAACCGCCGTTGGTCACTGGCTGGAACCGGTTCCGCGGATGAGAGGGCTTGCCGCACGTTGCGGGAGAGATTTCCGTCAGTTGCGTCAGACGCAGCGCCGGAGTTGCCGGGGATTGCGTAAGACTCCCGCCTCGTTGCATCAGCGGGTGTTGACGCTGGTTGCATCAGACGTTCTACCAGCTTGAATGCCTTGTCGAAGCAAGGAAGTTTGGGTTGGGAGCCCTGGCATAACAGCATTTATTGTAGTGCAAGGCCTCAATAAACGCTTAAATCACTTCGTCCATATAATCTGGGAGTCATCATCTCACAGTGCGAGAAGTTTTGCTTTATTCCCATAAACTTTCCGGGTTCGAGAACCACTTTTATGTGCTATGTGAAACTCCATTGGCGAAAGCGGTCAGTACAGAAGGACATGTATGATATATATATTTATAGGTAGTATTGCAATGTATACCATTGATACCAGATGGCTAACGCATGTAACTAGCAGTAGCTACTGTTATAGCTAGCTACTAATAAAAGGTATAAAAGATATGGTAATCGTACTCTGGAATATTAATACTCACACTTAGTGTTAAATAGGAAAGGGGTAAGTATAAACTAATCGGAGGTTCGCGTTGTAATGTATTACCTGGAGTGGAGACGAAGATGATGATGATGATGGTGCAAACTTTATTGGGGTCCAGAGAAGACGCAGGGGATTCTTATATCTTTCATCCTCTTCGTCTCCACTCCGCGCCACGCGGCGTGGAGACGAACTGGATGAAAGATATAAAAATATTGAGTTGCTAGTTAGTGATTAGGGGTATTTTAGCTTAATTAGATGTAAGAATCTCAAGTTGCTAATTCGTGATTAGGGGTCTTTTAGCGCAAATATTATGGAACAAAATTGACAATGACGTACCCGCAAGTATTCACACTGATGAGGTTTACTCAGCAACATTATGCACATCTGCACCCTGACGATATAGGTCATCACTTCTAACGATGAAATGACCAATTTTAAGCTCATAATAGAAGGCTTTCAGTGTAGAAACATACGTACATGAACTGTATACGGTATTCAATGTATGAAATTACGATCAGAGATAGATAATAACACGCAATTATCTTTAGTGGTAGTGATCGATGGTTAGTAGTCAGGGATGATTCTGTGGGAAAATCTACGGAACCGAGTGATTAAAGGTGGCAAATGAAATTTTATGCAAGAGAAACATATTTTATAGTTTATTAGTGATCGTTGTAGGCAATTATCAAGTGTGGGTAGATGGTCAATAAATTAATAGGACGATATCATTGTAATGCTTCAAATGAAAGCATGGAGGGAGAGGCTGAATACATTTGGAATGTTCTGCTAATTGGCAATTAAGGGCTCTGCAGCACAATTAAAATATTTATTTTTACAGCAGAGCTGTTATGCCCACCCTTTGTCTGACTCGCGATGTAGACAAACAATCATCATCATGCCGGCGTGTTCAGCATAACAGTGCCTAGTTAATCCAAGCCAATGCTAATTAAACCTAGTTGAGCAGGGCACAGACTAATTAACCAGGCATAATTAACTCAAAGGCTAATTAGCCATAATTAAGCCGAGTTGAGATTCTTGTTATATAGTGATGCCGCGCTCGGCAAGATGTGCCGAGCAAATGCTAATTAAGACTAGATAATACTGAGCTAATTAGAGTTAATTATGCTAATTAGTTCATTAGGCTTAGATTGACTTCGAATGCAAGCTAGTCGAGGCCGAGCCTCGAATGTGCGAGTTAGGCTAGTTAAGCTAATTACGTTATAATTAAGGCTAGTCTGACTTGGGATGCAAGCTAATCGAGACGAAGTCTCCAGTGTGCCACTAAGACCTATTAAGCTATTGCATGCCGGTGGGCTCGTTGGTTTGGTAGCATTGTAACAAAAAAACAGCACATGAATACAGGGACGAAAGGGGTACACACACGAGCTGTGTGTGTGCCCCTTCCGTCCCTGTCTTCTCGCGCTGTTTTTCTGTTACAACGCTATTAAGCTAATTATTCTAATTAATCTGCTTAAGCAGATTCATTTGGTGTTGTGATTTACTTGTGATTGGTACTTGTGAATAATTTGGTGTTGTGATTTACGCTTGTTGTGACCTACTTGGTGTTGTGATTGCCAAGCGATACCCAATCGAACCTTATCAACACCTAGTCTATACTCGTGATTTACAATGTGATCCCGTGAACACTTCGTGCATCGGCGTGTGAATGCGCGTGTCGACACTTGGCTCGCCCTGGATTGACCAGCCAAGTGTCGACCAGCTCCCTCTAGCCCAGATTTGCGTGACTCAGTGCAAGCTGCGCGAATTTTTAAAATTAGGTTAGCCCAGAATTCACATTAAGAATGGCTTACTATAATGTTGATCTACATTCGCACCTTGGCATGAAGTGCGTTACTAATGAATGGGGACGATGAATTCAACATATTTTAAATGTAGGAGTGAAAGCTGTCACTGTAGGACAAAATTAAGATAGATAGCTAGTACTATATCACTCTATGCAGTTATATTACGATAGCGGGAAATAATAGAATATCGTTAAATATTAGCGGCGATTACTTCGTAATCATCGAAGTAATCGCCGCTAAGTAATCATCGAAGTGATCGCCGATCATTACTTCGTAATCAATTATAATTATTCGTTTAATATAGATGCCCTTTATCACTGTGCCACAAGAAACATTTACGAGCGATCACGATTTAAAGGAGTACTGCGTTGAAAACAGCGCGAAAACTGGACGAAGGCTGAGGAAAAGAATTCGGCAGATCTCACGCGTTGTGGGAATCGGTTTCATGCGAAGCAGTCATAGAGTACTTTTATGCTCTACTTTATGGCTTTGAGCCAAGCGTTACGAGGTCTCGAAATAGGCAGCGCAAAGGCAACGAACACGGACACAAAAAAAGACGCAAACACAAGCGCTGTAACTGCAACTGGTGATTTATTGTCGAAAGACCCGGCTTATGTATGTGAACCCGCGCTTGTGTTTGCGTCTTTTTTTGTGTCTGCAACTGGTGATTTATTGTCGAAAGACCCTTTGTCGAAAGACACAAAAAAAGACCCCGTCTTTTTTTGTGTCCGTGTTCGTTGCCTTTGCGCTGCCTATTCGAGAATCATGGCTCACCAACTAGCCCATCAGTACATTTTAAGCAAGTTACGAGGTCGATCGACGTGCTTTTGTAAGTGTAGTAGCTGTGTGCACATCGTGGGCTTACCAGGCACGTCGACAATACTGGCGTTTAAGGGTAACTTATGGTGCGACGTAACGTCAGTCCTCACGTTAGAGCACATACGTCAGTATTATCGAAACTAAGTGCACTTTATGCTGCAATCATGTGAATATCATACGTAACTTTCGTTAATGTGTTCTTCCGGGGTCGAGAAATTCTTCAATATAGCTTGCTGAATCATAGGAATACAAATATAAGGTATATTAGACTGCTTTAAAAGTGGAACCAACACTGGAACCACATACATTAGTCTGATATGACGCCTGTATCGTAGGGATACATATCTAGTGTAAGTTATTGCTTTGTTGTAAAATTAGATAGCCAGCACCACAACCACAATGAATGTTGCACCGCCATTACGCCTGCATAATCCGTTTTTCCAAGCCTGTTTGTAGCCCTGGCGTGGCTCTGTGGTAGAATGCCTGACTGCCACGCAGAATTGTGCTTGGGTTCGATTCCTGCTGAGATCCTAACCTTTATTCTTTCCATTTGGGGGGGGGGGGGGTCAGATCAACGCTGCCGATGTCGGTTTCTATTAACGCTCTCGCATTTAAATTACCAATGTCTGTTCTCGCCGTTCCTGGGTAGATATAAACTGTCTATCACTTGTGGCGCATACCCGTACTACATCACGGCCCCGGGTATGTGCCACATGTGTCTGGAGGAAAGTGTTTGACGACGTACGCGACAGGATTTTCACGTTATTCACGTAAAGACCCGGCAGTCATATTCATCAAATCCTCTTACCCTCCCCTGCCAATTTTGGTGCACACTAAGTTAAGGAGGCGATCAAGTGAGCACCCAGACGTAGGCGGCTAGATAGATAGATAGATAGATAGATAGATAGATAGATAGATAGAAAGAAATGCTCAAGGTGTCAAATGTTCGCTAAGAAATGCTTCGCTTTTAAAACAACACAAGCGCTGGTACATTGATGAGTTATGCAAAACACTGGGTGCGAAAGAGCCTGATGCAAGAGGAAGAGATTGCAGAAGGCTGTGTTGAAGGGCCAGTTGCTACATGTTACTGCGTTGAAAACAGCGCGAAAACGGCCCGAATGCTAAGAAAACATAAGAACAGCGCTTGTGCTGTTCGTTATCCTGCTTCATCGCGTTTTCGCGCTGTTTTCACAACAATTCACATATCCGAACGCATCTGTATGTATTTCTACGCATGAAACGTGAAAGGAATAGCGCAGTCAGTGTAGGTATTGCTGAGCGTATGCAGGTATATCGGACGTAGCACTTAAACGGCACGTGTGTTACCTCGTGCCGATGCCGTCAAGACGTTCTGTTGTCATCAATATGAGCCGAACACCGAATTAATGTTTAGTGTACGAATACTTGTAATGCACTACTGTAAATGTGACGTACTGAATCGCCATAGACACATTTCCGTTTGAGCATTTGGTATCGTGAACACTATTGCGCTTGCTCGCTGCGTTTAGCCGCTATGGCCTACTTAAAAGGTAATTTCAGAGTTGCAGGTCATCTTGCTCGCGACTATACATATCTGCGGCACACAATCACCTGCTAGCCAACACGCGAAAGCAAAACCAGAGTTTCTAAAATGCAACAACTGCAGTTAGTATCAACGAAGGGTCGCAAAAGCTTATCGTTTGATGCATATATGGTGCGAGCGACGCGCACGCGGTCTATCTATACTTTATTTCAGTATACTTTATACTTCAATGTATACTTCATTTTAGTAAACGCCAACTATACTCTCTCGAGTACTCTTTGAATATCACAACCTCACCTTGAGGTGGTCGACAGTGTCGATAGACGTTGATTCCAAATGGATCCGCGGATAGCATAGACCGCTCCCGAACATCATCTAGGAAGCCGAATTGTATTGTTTTATTCAAGTTATGCTGTAGGGGCAGGGGACACGGCCCGGCTCACACGTGACTAACTTCGTCCCATGTTTCTATTAGTCATCTCTAGAACGGACGAAGCCTCAAAGCGGTGAAGAGAAAGCTGGGTACAGGCAGAAACGAGATGCATGCACTAAGGGACAAGGAAGACAAAGGCACTGGCACTATGGGTAGGATATCTTAAATAGCTGAGGAGTTTTACGGAGATCTGTACAGTAGCCGGGGCAACCAGGAAGATAATGTAAGAATTAGAAGTAGCCCAGACGAATCGGACATCCCACCGGTAACGACAGGGGAAATAAAGAAGGCCTTGGAGGGAAAAAGAGGCAAAGCCCCTGGTGAGGATCATGTAATATCAGATCTGTTGAAAGAGTGGACAGACTGCGTTATAAAAACTGGCCACCCTGTATACGAAATGTCTCCTAACGGTCAGGGTAGCAGAATCTTGGAAGAATACTAAGATAATCTTAATCCATGAGAAAGGGGACGTCAAGGACTTGAAAAATTGCAAACCGATCAGCTTACTGTCCGTTGTCTACAAGCTGCATGCTTACAAAGATAGTAGCTAATACAATTAGGAGAACGTTAGAATTCAGTCAACCAAAAGACCAAGCAGGATTCCGTACAGGCTACTCGACAACAGAGCACACTGACGTTGTCAATCAGGCGGTAGAGATATGCGCGGAATATAACCAACCCATATATATAGCCTTCATAGATTACGAGGAGGCATTTGATTCGGTCGAGTATCATCAGTTACGCAGGCGCTACGGAATCAGGGCGTCCACGAACAATATTAAACATAATGGAATAAATCTTAGGTTTAGGTGCACGTTAAAGAACCTCAGGTGGTCAGTAATTCCGGAGCCCTCCACGACGGCGTCCCTCATAATCATATCGTGGTTTTGGGACGTTAAACCCCTACAATTATTATTATTAAATGCGAAGCATTTCTTAGCGAACCTTTGGCACTTTGAGCGTTTCTATCTACGTATCTATCTATCTATCTATCTAGCCGCCTACGTCTGGGTGCTCTCATGGTCACCTCTTTAACCCAGTGTAGACCAAAATTGGCATGGGAGGGTAAGAGGATTTGACGAATATGATTGTCGGGTCATGACATGAATAATGTGAAAATTCTGTCGCGTACGTCGTCAAACCCTTTCCACTAGACACGTGTGGCACATACCCGTTTGCCACGGGCATCGGTGTACGGGTATGCGCCACAGGTGTTTGACAGTTTATATCTACCCAGGAACGGCGAGAACAGACATTGATAACTTGATTGCGAGAGCGTTAAGAAAAACCAACATCATCAGCGTTGACTTGGGGAATGGAAAGAATGAAAATTAGGATCCCAGCAGGAATCGAACCCAAGCATTCTGCGTGGCAATCAGGTATTCTACCACTGAGCCACGCCAGGTCTATAAACTGGTTTGGAAAAACAGTCTACGCAGGCGTAATATTGGTGCAACGTCAATTGTGGTTGTGGTACTTGCTATCTTATTTTACAAGAACGCAACGAGCACTACATGATACTCCTACGATACAGGCGTCATATCTGATTAACGTCTGTGGTTTCAGTGTTGGCTCCGCTTTTATAGCAGTCTAATAAACAATACATTTGTATTCCTATGATTGAGCAAGCCATAATGAAGCATTGCTCGACCCCGGAGGAATACATTAACGGAAGTTACATATGATATCCGCATCACCGCGTCGTAAAGTGCACTTCGTCCGCCAGAATGACGCAGTGTCTTCTTCATTTCTTACGAGGCTGGGCGATGGCCTCATGCTGACCGAGGATGATGTCAAATTGGTTGGCAGCCGCTTTGTAGACTAGGCAACGTAGGCCACATACGCCCAGGTAGTCTACGAATACGACCAGCGCTATCCAATGATGTTGGTCTACGTAGCACTATCCAGACCTACCAGCTTCGACGGCCTATACCTCACCAACGCGAAGGGTGGCTTCAGGTTCCGACATGTCGCCGGCTCTATCGACTCACAATTTGTCGACGAAATGACCGAGGCATCCATGAATTCCAACAGCTCTACTATACCACATACTTCACTGCACATGGACCCCCTGTCACCGCGATCACGACCGGATCCTATAACAAGTCATGACCAGCTGCTGGTGCTCACTGATCACGGTGATGATGACCTTGTTCAAGAACTGTCAGGAACTTCTTCCACACATGCACACGGGTTCGCGAAACGTGCGTGCGTTCTCCATCATAAGGGACAAGTATAAGCACTACATATCAACGTACCGCTTGTGGTGTTGGAATGCCCACGTTGCGTTGGCACCGTTACCAAACCGTAAACAACTGGTATATATAACACATATGCGGCTCTTCAACGTATATTTGTGGGTGTAAAATTTATACAAATATTTAGCGTCATTTTGTGACGTGTCGCTCAGTAAAAAAATTACGCCACAGTCACCTTCCCGCCAAATGCTTCGCATAACATCGACTCCCACGGAACGTGGTATCTGCCGAATTTTATTTATTATTATTATTATTATTATTATTATTATTATTATTAACAACACTTGATACTGGTAGAGTGTTGGTTTATGTAATTTGAATTACCAAAAATGAAAGCTCGAAGCCTTTATATTCAACCTGGTTGAATGTTTTCTCCGCAGTGCATTGGTTTAAACCGCACTCGTCTTAAGCGTCTAGTGGTGTTTTGGATTTCTCATCTTGCAATGTGACTGAAAAAAAAATAAAAAGACCAGGAGAAGCCATTTCTTGACTTGTACCCCGCGAAAATACACACTGCGGTGTAGCTTTTCGCATGCGACAGCAGCGCCAGAAGACGGCCTAGCGAGCAAAGCAAGCAAAACTAGTGAAATATCATAACTTTCTCCCTTTATATACGTTTTTTTTTATCCTGCGACAAGAGCATCTGTAATTCCGAAGCATCCACGTGCGCATTCACGTGGCTACTTGCGAATTATTAAAATAAGCAGATGATAGAACATGCACAAAAATTATTTAGGCAGAGCTCGGTATGTGACACTATCGCGTTAATGATGAAGCGTGTGTACGGGGTTGTTTTTCACGTATTATTTCTGCTGTCCCTGAGCGGCCTATATAAATAATTAATTTAAGGGTTTTGACGTGTCATAACCACGTTGCCAGTATCAGGCAACCCGCAGTGGGGGATTCTGTAATAGGTTTAAACACCTGGGGTTCTTGAACGTGCACCTACATCAAAGTATGTGGGTGTTCTTGCATTTCGTCCCCACTGGAATACGGTCGCCATTGCAGGCAATCGAACCCGCGTCCTCGCGCTTAGCAGCGCCACATTTTATCTGCCAATCGCTCCCACGGCGGATGCACATTATATCGGTGGCGCTGTAATAAAATTTAACCCCTTTAGCTGACGCTTACGAGACCACAGTAGCCTATGCTCTGGCGAGACATTCAATAATTAAACTACTTTAACGTCCTCCTTAGTCAATTGCATTGGTCGTCCCACCCTCACCCTGAAGCATATTCCACCTCACCCGTTGTTGCACAGCCTCCGGGTATCGGCCCACTCTAGTTTTGGTACCAATGGTGTTCGCCCCGCCGAAAGCCGGATTTTTAAAATCACTACACACACTACGACACAGAGAATAAAAAAATTGACCGCCATATCCACGAAGTGAATGATGTTAGAGGAGCTTGCTCGGAGATGATCGGGTAACCCGCGAATGCTCCGTGCACATTCCTCTACCATCATGTATAGACGTGACAACGTTGTTATACATACATTACATCCACAATGTTTTTTTTTTTAATTTACGGTTGGATGCACTATATACATTTTGATGAAGTATGTATGCATTTGGATGAACTATAAACATATATATACACAAGAGATGTTGTTTTACCAAGTTCAAGAAGGGCGTCCACCGATGAGTTCTGGGACTGGTTTCCCTTTAAAGATGATTGCTTTATGATGGTTGAACTATATGCATTACATACACACAAGAGATGTTCTTTTACAAAGTACAAGAAGGGCGTCCCTCGATGAGCTTGGGGACTCGTTTCCCTTTAAAGATGATTGCATTATGATCAGTAAAGTATGTTGCCAAGGGGTCATTGATGATGGGACGCAATGGAAAGTTCGAGAAGCCAACATCGATACAAGTGCCCCTGATGGTGGTGGGACGTTTGCAGTCGTACGATACGCATCGGAGAGCGTAACGTGGCATCATGTGTTGGCTGGTTATTGGCAAGGCGAGATCTTCCCGAGCTGCTGCTGCGTTGCGAGCCCGTCCTGGCCCGTCGCGCTGCTGCCGTTCATGCTGCGGTAGTGAGCTCCCGGCGAAGAGAAAGGAAGCCAGCGAAACGAGCGGTGCGGCCAGCGAGCAGTCACCTAACTAGCGCTTGCGCCGAGCGTGGTGTGTGCCGCCTTGAGCGGCGGCGCCATCTAGTGAGCATTCTTGAAATCACCGGAGAGAGCGCAGCTGCGCCGAGCGTGGTGTGTGCCGCCGCGCCGACGGTCACAGAGGTGAGGACAAGGCGCGAGCATAAGAAGCTTGGCGAGCAAGCTCCTAAAATAAAACGGCTTTTCGAGACCTTTCCAGGTCCCTTGCTCACATAAATGAAATATTTCAGCTCATATTCAATATATTAAACGGGTCCTGACGAGGGGCCTTTTAGCGAACTTTACCATGTAAAAATAGAAACGCGCCATTCTTCCCCGAATAAAGCTGGCCGCAAGAGCCCGGTTTCAAGCCGCGACCTCCTACAATTCTGCAGACGAGCATAGGCAGTCAAACCAGAAGGCGGGTTTCTCGATACTTTATATGAATCTAATCTGTTTCATTACTCTTTCACCAACACTTAGCAGAGAGGGAAACGCGGCCTGTGTAGCATGTCATGCGTAAGTCAATGCACTTTCCGGCGTTCAGTTATGTTATATAGAAACAAAAAGAGCGCTGTTAAAACTAAAGCGACTTTATTAAAACCATTCTTTTTAAGATGATCATAGAACAATATTCTGCTTGCAAAGGTATTCTTCCATTCCTTCTGCTTCTTATTGAGCTTTAAAGAAAAATGTCTGTGGCAGCGAATATAAGACGGCCAGGTATATGTAATCAAATGTACTAATGAATTTAACAATTTATTTAAAACTTATTGGCGAAAGCGGTCAGTACAGAAGGACATGTATCATATATATATTTAGAGGTAATATTGCAATGTACACCATTGATACCAGATGGCTAACGCATGTAACTAGCAGTAGCTACTGTTATAGCTAGTTACTAATAAAATGTATAAAAGATATGGTAATCGTACTTTGGAATATTAATACTTACACTTAGTGTTAAATAGGAAAGGGGTAATTATCAACTAATCAGAGGTTCGCGTTGTAATGTATTACCTGGAGTGGAGACGAAGAGGATGAAAGATATAAGAATCTTAAGTTACTAGTTAGTGATTAAGGGTATTTTAGCTTAATTAGATGTAAGAATCTCAAGTTGCTAATTCGTGATTAGGAGCCTTTTAGCGCAAATATTATGGAACAAAATTGACAATGACGTACCCGCAAGTATTCACACTGATGAGGTTTACTCAGCAACATTATGCACATCTGCACCCTGACGATATAAGTCATCACTTGTAACGATGAAATGACCAATTTTAAGCTCATAATAGAAGGCTTTCAGTGTAGAAACATACGTACATGAACTGTATACGGTATTAAATGAATGAAATTACGATCAGAGATAGATAATAACACGCAATTATCTTTAGTGGTAGTGATCGATGGTTAGTAGTCAGGGATGATTCTGGGGGAAAATCTACGGAACCGAGTGATTAAAGGTGGCAAATGAAATTTTGTGCAAGAGAAACATATTTTATAGTTTATTAGTGATCATTGTAGGCAATTATCAAGTGTGGGTAGATGGTCAATAAATTAATAGGACGATATCAGCGAATATAAGACGGCCAGGTGTCTTCACATAATAGCGCTAAATATTGATTTTATAAATTGAGGCTAACAAAAATTAGGGACGTCAAGACTCTGCACAATCGGAAACCCGCGATCGTCATCACCGCCTCCCAAGCTTGCATTATTTTCTGGAAGTTAGATTTTCACATTACAAAGACAGCAGCGCTAAAGGACGCGTTCTTGCTTTCTTTTAAGAAACCCGTCGGAGCTAACAACATCATCGGACGAAATATATTGAAGAGGCAGGGGATGAGAAGAAGGGCAGCACGCTCTTTCGAGAGTTCGTAGTTATCAAGCACAACCAAGCGACTTGTATGTGTGCAACCTTCCAGTGCAACAGAACTGCTGACTCACAGTCGAGCAGCCCAACCGGCCGCATGTCGCATGCGTTGCGGTTATCACTCGGCGACTGAGGTTCGCGCTCGCTGGTTGTAGCGGATATTGTCGTCGGGCTTTTTTTTATGTATTGTGGTTTTCTCAGTCCGCGCGATTACGGCAAGCGTCATCGCGCGAATTTTGAACGTTGAAGGTCCGTACGCCACGTGGTGTGAAAAACGGTGAACTAGAAGCGATGTCGCGAATTTCGGGGTCAGTGGCCCCGAAATTCGTACGAGCCATGATCGTATCACCGAGGTTTTACTGTAGATAGATAGATAGATAGATAGATAGATAGATAGATAGATAGATAGATAGATAGATAGATAGATAGATAGATAGATAGATAGATAGATAGATAGATAGATAGAATCCGTAAAAATTGTCAGAAATGCATTGTAAAGACTAAACTAAATAAAAGATATTTTCTCGTGATCTAGCGTCGATTGAGAAAGCAATATGTTAGAATTACATTTGATTGCCTGGAATCACATTATTCTCCTTCATTTTAGGAGGCGAGACAGACCGGGCAAGGCGTACTTTAAAAAATTACATTTTCACCGCAAGGCAAGCAGTGCGATAGCAACAAATTGTAATGTTATGGGAAGTAGTAAGGCTAGCAGCTAACCCTTTTGTATCCCATGTCGCGTAACTCTACAATATGCTAGTGTAAGGAAATACGACCGCTGCAGGGAGAGTAGTGGTTTTGTCTGTCGTATCAACGCGAGGCGGTGAGAACAAAGCCCGCAGAAGGTTTGCTGATGTTTGCCGAGACAGAACGCGTGCCAGAACTCACGACTGAGCTTTCATGATCAAAGCTCGCAGTTCTCAAGAGACGCATCTCCCTTCCCTTCCCTTCCCTTCCCTCCCCCCCCAAGCCCTTGCGCACTTTCTCTCGGCGTCTATTCATGCTCTTTTTCCCTATGAAAGACGGGCGGGTCGTTTCCCCTCTGCTTGCGGAGTAATCGACGGCAGGCCTCGCACGCGGGTAGATGATATCGCATGCGCCCTCCGTGCGGCGGAGATGGACTTCTGGTTACACCTCTGCTTCAGGCGATTTCGTCCCCAGCGCTTGCGTGCCTCAGTTCCCGGGTAGAACATACATGCGCGGGAAGAGGCTATTGATTTGTACTCTATACGAACATGAAGATGATGGCAAAAACACGTAGACGGTGTCCGTATAACTGCTATCGCAATAAATAAGTGGGGCGGCTAAGCACAAGTGGTGCGAAGACTGAGGAAATAGCTGATGGGGTGGCGTTCCCCTCCTCATTTTCCTCCTCCTCCCCTTCACTTCCCTTTCCCACCCCTTGATATACTACACTATACATAGCTACGTTATACTATGCTTCACCCTCTCTCCTCCTCCTCCCCTTCGTATATCTCACCCTCACTTTCCTTTCCTGCCTCCTTGCTATGCTATGCTATACGCAGCTACGCTATGCTTTCTTTCTCTCTCTCTCTCCCTCTCTCTTTCTATCTCTTTCTTTCTTTCTCTCTCTCTGCACTCGTGCTCTCGCCCGTCCGTGTTATTGCATGCAGCGCTACACAAATCGGCGCACGTGTTCTGGGAGCGACGAAGATCTACAAGAGGACACAGAGCACACGGCGACCGAGCAATTCTCTAGAACAGGGGTCGCAAACACGCGGCCCGCGGACCTTTCGCTAGCGGCCCGCCACGGCCCGGTGCTACGTCGACATGCTGCTAGATTCATTGTCATGTTTCGAAATAGTTACTACTGCGAACAACTGTTCTTCTTGCTGCAGGTGAGCAAGTGTGGTCCAGGATGAACAGCTGCGGTCGACCATGAGCATCGCGTATACGCCCAAGAAGTTAATGTGGGCGTTTCTTCTCTCGCCGCAGCTAAGCGTTGCCAGGCATCAAGTCAGCGTGTTTGAACTTTAGCCGTTATTATGTGCTTCACAAAGAATAATGTTTTATGACTTTGCTATATGGTACCGCATTATTTCCTTCCATATTGCGATTAATAACGCTTTATTCGTGTAACATACACAGACCTGACCGGTTTCAAGCATATATTTTTGTCAGGCACCCCATGCGGTCGCCATGTGCTGAATAACCGCAGAAGAAAAATTATATTTCAGAATTGGCGTCGCCAGATTTTAGTCGTTCCGGAGAAGGGCATCGGTATGTTTCTCGAATTATGACGTCAAATCTCCTTCCCGTTAGCCAGCATATCCCCCCCCCCTCTCTAACCTTGTTTCCTGACCCGGCCCTTGCGGGACTAAATTTCGTCACTGCGGCCCGCCAGCTGGGGTGAGTTTGAGACACCTGCTCTAGAAGGTAGAGGCGAATCGTGATGATCATAGTTTTTGTTTGCACTGCACGGCTGAACCTTGAGCTTCAACACCTCTGCTGTTGAAAGTTCAAGCAGCATCTCCTTTGGCAGATGTCTGAGCGGTGCGTAATCGTCTAGGCGTATTTTAATAAAATCTATCATGGAGGCCTTCCCTGGAATATCGTTTGCAGGGGGCGTGGGACAGCGCCTTTCTTCTTGATTCTAGCGTTCGTCGGTGTCTGGAACGGCCCAAGGCAGGCCAATCCAGCGGTCACCAAAATGCGTGTTCGGCATTAAAATTTTGCGTTGCCTGTCTCTTTCACGTCTTGCCCTTGATAGAGCTTCCATTTCATTAACAAAAACTTAACGAAGCCTTCACAAAAGGTAGCTTTCTTTTACGTTTGTTTTGTGCCGCCGGTACAAATTAGTCTTATGCTCAATATATATTTACAGAATACAGATGAAAGTGTGGGTATATAGCCGAGTCGGGAACACATTCGGCTTATGAGCTTCAGGCCTTTAAATGGAACCCGGCTCCGCCAAGAAATTCCGATTTTGTACCATGTTTCGAAGGGTAATACGTCTAAGAGGGAGAGGGAGGGATGGACGGACGCCAGCAGACGCAGTTTTCCCGTTGATTCGACATAGAAGTGGTTACCGATGCCAAAGTGAATTCTTAGCTTAGCGACTTTCGAATTGACTTCTTTCGAAATTATAGGTACTGTAGCTTAATACTTGCTATTTCGTCAGGTGCGCATAAAGGATGCAAATGAAAGGCAAGACGTCCTAAAAGTACTTGACTAGCGTTCAGGAAACCAACAATGCTAATCAGCTATTCTGAAGAAACGTAGCTTATTACCCAGAGAAATGGTGGTGGCTTTATAGATAACTAATGATAGCAACGTTTACATGTACTTGGCTCCATCGACACGTCCTGCACTTCTATATGGTAGTTTCAAGTGCATTGCAGGGCACCACGAATACACAGTACTCGGTTAGAAACTATACATCTATGACCTATACTCGGGGACAACTTTCTGTGGCAATGAAGGGAAAGCTACAGATCCACAATGCACGTATCCTACCGCTAATGAATGTCCCACAACTGCGTCCGTATTTTCTGCGTGAGGTATATAAAATACTCCTCCATTTTCTACATGTAGCTTTTTGAGACGGAACGCAGCGCACACAAGCGAGCTATTTGTATTTCTTTTACTTTATACGTTGTCACTTTGCGTTTTTGCGTGCTTGAAAAAGTCGCGCCTTTTACCCGTGCCTTACGCGCTGAGCAGCGTTTGCGTCGAAATGCAACGCTAGCCACCACTTTCCACGGCGTAAAGAGACGCGCGCCAAACCGGACTACTTCGCGTAGCAGTACATGTGCTGACGCTCCGCCCCCGTAGCTTTCCCTTCGTTGCCACAGAAAGTTGTCCCCGAGTATCGTAGAAATGTTTGGGGTTTTACGTCCCAGAACCACAGGATGATCACGAGAGACGCACGTTAGAACCTATAAAATAAATGCACGTGGAATCGCCTTTGCGATTTGCCTTCTATGTGAGGCCTAAACGTAGAGATTTGTTGCGGGTTGTATCCATGCCTGGGACGTTCTTTTCCAGCGGCATCGGCGTGACGCCTTTCATTTTCTTTCAGGCGTTCGTCAGCGTGCGAAACGGCCCCATGCCCGGCGCCCCTCGCGACCCCCGAAACGCTCGTTTCGCATCATATTTCGCCATGTATAGGAATTTTACCGATGTGCACAATCTTAAATGTCGGCTTTACATGTTGCGTTAGAGGGGGCTTTTAATCCGCCACCACGAAATTTCACGAAACCACCAAAGAAAGCTAGCACAGCTTGCACCAAGTCGTGCTAGGCTGCGTCACAGCAGAACTGGTTGGCACGTTTCAGCTTTTCTTGATACCCATCCGCAGAGAATGTTATTAAACTGCTCAGCGCAAAAATTCATACACAGTACTCATAGAAAAGACAAGGACCAGCGCAGGTCCTCGTCTTTTCTATGTCTACTGTGTCTAAGTTTTTGCGCTGAGCAGTTTAATAATAGAATACCAACTAGCCCAATCCCGCACTTTACTTCGTACAGAATCCTTGGCCAGTCACTGAAGGCGTGCCGGTTCATGACGATAACCTTCTATCTACGACACACCGCAAACCTAGTCCAAAACAGCTCGGTTGTAAAAATTATCTCCTCTTACATTTGTTTTGTGCCGTGGATTAGAGTGACTCGTGTGGTTCAGATGTATTCACAGATGCAAGAGACTGCGCGCTAGTGTTGCGCGCCGCAACACTAACGCGCCGACTACGGAACCACGTGCGCCTTTTGTGGCGATTCTATAACTGCAGTGGACGTTACACCGTGCCCGGGCCTAGAGCCACTTTATGTGCTAACTTGTGGTAGCCGGATTTCGCGTCGGTCTTCCAAACGCCCCTAGCAACCATTCGTTGCGGAGAAGATGACACTCAGGCCTATTTTTGTATTGCATGACGCCGCCGATGTGTGCAGAGAACTGGATTGACACACGTCATCGACACGCTAAACATATCGAGCAGCGAGACGTTAGGTGTGTCGCCTGTAAAAACAGAGTGTGGCTTCGCTGCATAGCTAACCACTACCTAAAGGTAGCATATAC
Organism: Rhipicephalus sanguineus; assembly: GCF_013339695.2. Classification (NCBI taxonomy): domain Eukaryota; kingdom Metazoa; phylum Arthropoda; class Arachnida; order Ixodida; family Ixodidae; genus Rhipicephalus; species Rhipicephalus sanguineus. The sequence continues at coordinate 67,974,483 of NC_051182.1, forward strand.
GAGCAGAGTAACTCCGCCCGGCCTTAGGTCAAGCGGTTTGCCAACTCCGAGCAACCAGTCATCGTCCCGGTCGCCCTCCGGACTTACAATAGTGGATACATGGACCATTCCGCCGATCTTTATTAGCCGCTGTGGACGAATTAAACTTGTTTGTTTACGTGTGACGCACCTCTTGTGATAACATGTAAATATGTTATGTCTAAGGGCCTCTCTCGAACAAATAAAAAAATGTGTTGGTCTTTAGCCTAGCGGGCCAGACACCTCGCTTCTGAGCGTGGGGTCCAAGGATTGAATACCAGCCCCGCCAAGAAATTTTGGTTTGTTTTCCACATCATTTCTTGATAGCGGTTCGTATCACCTGGTAACGGACGGACAGACGGACACGCAGTTTTAACGCGATAGCGTTAGAAAGCTCGTGTCGCAGAAATTCCGGTGTCGGTGTCGGCGTCGCTACCTACGCTTGTGAGCGAAAAATCGTCCGTGGGCGAAAAATCAAGAAAGTTGCAAATAAAATAACAATAAAAATCTTCGGTCCCATTGAGGATCGAACCCGGGCCGTTGGCGTGGCAAGCAGACGTCCTACCACAAACCCACGATGTTACTTGCAGCGGCTTTGAAAAAAAAAAAAACGCTACATAAATGCCATGTGGTGGAAGGAGTCTCCTTAACGCATTTTGTTCGGCAGGTGTCCCGAAGAAAATGAGCCCATTCGGCGATTTGTAGGTGCATTGGCGAGGCCATTAAACAACGTTTTTTGCGCGACGAAAAAGGCCGGGATAGTGCAGCCATCGCCGCTAAAAAGACACACGAACTTTCACACAGCTCTAAAGATGGACGACTGTGTCCATCTAGCGGAAAACATATCAAGCCAACGCCTACTTTCTAGAGGAGGCGTTGATCAAGCAAACAGCAAACGCTAGATAATGTGTTGCCATCTGTGAGGCATTGTGAGAAATATGTCTCGACTGTTGCACAGGGAAGTGCTTTAGATCGAAAACCTGTACCATTACTATAGATACACCGCGCGCGCGCGTGTGTGTCTGTGTGCGTGTGTGTGTAACAATACACATTAACAAGTATGCACTTAGTGGTTGAAGTGTGCACTAGGCGCCGGATTTCGCTATCGCGTTCTTAAAGCCGAAGCTTAAGGGTCCCCCAATTTTTTTCGTTGAGTCGACATAGAAACGGTTACCTATTCAAATCTGATTTCACTTCTTTCGAACTTGTATAACTACTCGGCCTAAGTTCTTAATATTTCGTCATACTCACATAAAGAATGTAAATAAGGGGTAACGTACCTTAAGGGCACTTGTCCGGCGTTTAGTGAATCGACAACGCTAATGAGGTGATGTGAAAGAAATTAGAGCTATACCCGGAGAAATGATGGCGGCTTCATAGATAGGTAGCGTCAGTAGCATGAACAAGCATTTGGCTCCATCGACGATACTATGCCGTGATGTTGCGGAATTTAGCTATCTCTTATTGCAGGGCAATGCACTACCAATCGCCTCCTAATAATTACCGTTCTGTAATGGTAGATTACGTCATATCTCGTTAGAACCTAGTAACACTTTTGTAATTTTACGTCCCGAAACCACGAAATGATTATGAGAGACGCAGGGTACAATCTAAGAAAAGGAATTCACGCAGAACTCTGTTTGAGACCTCAGTGTTAGTGATGCGTAAGCGTAGAATATTATTGTGGGTTAACTGCAAGTTAACTTGCCGCCGGAAAGGTTGCCGCCGGCATAAAAGATAACTTGCCGCCGGCAATTGCCAATATGCATGCAGCCCAAGCTTTGAAGGGACTATCGTTGCTCTACTGATCAACGGATGAAGGTGTTCTCGCATCAATAGTGGTGCCGAAGCGAGTTTTTCAGTTCACTATCACCATCATGAAATACTTCCTGCTGATTCATGAAACGTCGTAATTTTTAGGTCTCAGTTTTATTTGAAAAGTGGTGACAATGTATCTTCTTAAAGGTTCAAATAAATGCTGTATTCAACCTACAGTTGGAAAATATGTAGAAGGCTCTTATTACTGATGCTTACCTCACTTGACATAAGTGTTGCGCATTTTGTCGGTTGGAAGTAACGGTAACGTTCCCTTGTTAATGTTTGTGAATGGTTATTTCAAATAAATGTGGAAATGTAAGTTTGTATTGAAAATGGTTGCCTTACTGTTCGAAAGCTATTCGAATAGTATTAGTTTTGTAATCGATTCGGTCCTAAAATTTGCTACTCGCACGTTCCTGTTAAATAGCATTTGTATATTATAGCCCCAAGTGAGCTGAACACCTCAAGAACAAAAAACACGGCATAAATAGAAAGGGACAATGCACAGGAGGGCGTTGATCTAGCTCAGTGGTCTCAAAAACGTGGCCCGCAGGTCGTGCTAGCGGTCCACCATGGCCCGGCGCTACGTCGACATGCCACTAGGACCTACTTGTGCGAGCACTTGTTCTCCCTTCCGAAGGTGACCAGGTCAGGTCGTTGATAAGCACCTGCGACCGACCATGAGGATCGTCTCCTCACAAGATTTAATTCCGGACATTTCTTATCTCGTCGCACCTAAGCCTTTCCACGCATCAGGTCAACACGTTGATAAACGTAGCCGTGCTATTGACATTTACAAGAAATAAAGTTTTGTGACTTTGCTAAGAGGTGCCCGCCCTATTTTCTCAACTACTGCGATTACTAACGCTTTAATCGGGCGAGATACACTGACGTTACTGGACTCAAGCATTTTTTATTACGAAAGTACTTTATTATGCCGGGGTCCACCAAGACTTCACTGACATCATTTCCGTCACGGATGTGACGTCGATAAAATCCTTATCGTTAAAACCCTTCTCATCGTGTAATGGGCTGCCAGGTATGAGGCATACCGAGGGAAAAAAACGAGAGACGAAACAGGCTGATGCGCAACAGGGTTATCTCTCGTTTTTCTTCGATCCGTGTCTTACCTGGCAATGCATTACGAGATGAACACGTACCAACTAGCCCCTCTTGCAGCCTTATTAACCCTTATCCAACTTCATCTCATGGGACGTTACACCCCAGATAATATTATTATAACTTCATCTCAGCTTGATTTTAGCTGCTTATAACCGTGTACAGTGTCAGGAAGTGGCATCCCGAATGTTTTAGGCAGTACACTCGGCGACAACTTATCTTGACACTGGAGCGAAGGCCACGGTGGCGAGGCTTCAGCCCATTCGTGTTGCTCCGCAAGTAGTACGGCAGCTCGAGGCTGATTTCGGTTTTGCTCGCTCGCATCGTTAACACGTTTAGACAGTAATCTTAGGTACTATTTTATGGCGCCGTAGCAGGCATGCCTTTCGGTTCTGTAGCTTCCACAGTGCTGTCAAGAAGCGTTGTCGCCGAGTATAGAAGCATCAGCAGGGATGCCGGGGCACTGATGACAGCCAAGATCGCCATGGGTACAAAGTCGGTGTCGTAAATTGATGATGATATGTGTTGTTTTGTGGCACAAGGGCCAATGATGGCCAAAGAGCGCAAAAAGGTATTTGATGTGTAGGAGATGATGCGGTCAATGACAATGGCAGTGTGTAACGTTGGCTGTATATGGGCCTAAAAACGGTTGCTGTAAAGTGCGTAAGACCTAAATAGCTGTTAAAAAGAATGTTATGATTTCTGAGACATACAATGAGTGTGCTAATATGGTATGCATAAATGAACTTATCAAAGGAGATTCGTATGAAGGTAGCACTTCATACCTCGTCTGGGTCCTTGGAGACAATGGCGACGAGTACGTGCTATAAGGTGTACAATCATCGCAGCAGCGGCCTCTCAAGGTAGGCCGTGCTACGTATGTTTAGGACTAATAATATGCAGTGTGGTAGTTCTGTCAACAAAATTCAGGACTGTGTCTGTGTCAAATATTGGATCACTTCCGAGGAACATTGCTGGGTGCAAGGGAATGTTTTCTCGGTAAGCCTGCTGAAAATACTTTTTTCTTTCAGGTTCAGCTTGCCGACACTCTAGGAGAGCGTGAAGAACTGTAAGCCCCTGACCACATTTATTGCAGGTGGGAGGGTCCTCACCAGTCAGCAAGTAGTTATGGGTAGTATAGGTATGACCTATTCTTAAGCGGCAGATCAAGACCTCACGTCTACGGGACTTCGTCGTTGATGGCCAGTTACCTAAATAAATTTAATTAAGTGAAGTTTGTTTGATGTTTCTCTGTCCCACATGTTCTGCCAACAGCTTCTAAGTTTACTGCGAAGGAGTGGTTTCAAATCTGTAACAGGCACCGCTAAGGAAGTGTTGCCACCTTTCATCCCTGTTGATGTAGCAAGTTCGTCGGCAAGGACGTTTCCTTCAATCCCCCTGTGGCCCGGCACCCAACACAGAGTGACGCGCTGGTTTAACACGTACATTCCGCATAGAACAGAGTACAGATTGTGAACTACTGCATTTTTGTGCTTTTGGACTTTTACTAAGGCTTTAACTACGCTTAGAGAGTCAGTAAATATTACTGCCTTTTTTAACTCAAGGCTTTTTATGTGCTTTGCGGCAGTTAACAGAGCGAAGGCCTCTGCTGTAAAGATGCTCGTTTCCGGGTGCATAACTCCCGATTGTGAATATGACGGGCCAATCGCTGCATATGCTACACCGGCATGCGACTTGGACGCGTCAGTGTAAAATGCTGGGCAAGCATATTTCTCTTTAGTTTCAAGGAAATGCATGTGGATATACGCCTCTGGGGCATGTTTCGAAACTTCGACAAATGTCATATCGCAGTCTATCTCTTGCCATGACCAGGGCGGTAGAAGGTTTGCTGGTGCCATTAGCGCATGCGTAAAAAGTGGGACATCCATGTCGTCACAGAACCTCCTCACGCGCAATGAGAAGGGCTCTCTAGCTGTAGTGCGGTTATGAAAAAGGGCCGCGCATGCAGTGTCATTAATGACAGAGCGATAAGGATGATATATATTTGCATTCACCTTCCAAAAGTATGCAACGCTAAGGTATTGCCTCTGGAAATTGAGTGACCATTCGTTGGATTCAACATAGAGACTTTGGACAGGACTAGTCCTAAAAGCACCGGTGGCAAGGCGGATGCCCAGATGATGGACCGGATCCAATACCTTCAGGGCGCTTGGTGCCGCAGAGGCATACACAATGCTACCGTAGTCCAAACGTGATCTTACAAGGCTTTTGTGTAGATTCAGTAGACACTTTATGTCACTGCCCCATGTCGTGTGTGAAAGTATTTTGATAATATTCATAGTTTTTAGACATTTAGCTTTAAGGTACTCAATGTGGGGAAGGAAGGTGAGTTTTGAGTCTAGTATTAGACCTAAAAATTTGTGTTCTGTGCTCACAGGTAGTAACTGCCCGTAAAGCTGAATGTGAGGCTCTGGAACTAGACCCATCTTCCTTGTAAAAAGGACGCAAGAGCTTTTCTGGGGGTTAAGCTTAAACCCGTTTTGATTAGCCCATTTTGACACTTTATTGAGGCTCAGTTGGATATGTCGTTCACAGATAGCGATATTACATGACTTAAACGCTATTTGCACATCATCCACATATATGGAATAAAACATATTGTGTGGGATAAAATTGCGCAGGGAGTTCATTTTTACAACAAAGAGCGTACAACTTAGTACTCCACCTTGTGGTACCCCAGTCTCCTGCACGTATGGCTTAGATAACACGTTGCCGATTCTTACTCGGAACTTACGGTTGCTTAAGTAGCTTTCGATAACGTTTAACATATTTCCACGGATACTAATTGCTGACAGGTCCTGTAGAATTCCGAAGCGCCACGTGGTGTCATACGCCTTTTCGAGGTCAAGAAACACTGCCAAGAAGTACTGCTTATGAACAAATGCATCGCGTATGTTAGCCTCAATGCGAACAAGTTGGTCGGTTGTTGAACGACTCTCTCTGAAGCCACATTGGTGTGGATCAAGCAGATTGTTCGATTCAAGATAATGCAACAGACGGCGATTTATCATTTTTTCAAATAGCTTGCATAAGCAGCTGGTGAGCACTGTCGGGCGGTAGCTTGTTAATACAGATGGGTCTTTGCCCTGTTTTAAAATGGGGACAATGATAGCCTCTTTCCATGCGGCAGGAAGATATCCGGTGGCCCAAATATTGTTAAGTAGCGCAAGCAGTGTCATCTGAGTGTCTGCATCGAGGTTTTTAATCATGTCGTATACGACTCTGTCAGCTCCCGGGGCTTAGCTTTTGCATGTATTTAAAGCAGCTCTCAGCTCGGCCATGTTAAAAGGACGGTTATATGGCTCATTTTGCTGGCAGTTGCGGTTGAGTGCCTTGCATTCTTCGATTTCTTTGTATTTGCGAAATGATTCGGTGTAGTGCATGGAACTAGAAATGCGCTCAAAATGAGCACCAAGGGCATCTGCCTGCTCTTCCAAACTGTTTCCTTGCTCATCTACCAAGGGTAACGGATACGTTTCCTGTCCCTTCAGCCTTCTCAGCTCATTCCATACCTTTCTTTCCTGCGTATACGAATTTATGCCAGAGATAAATTTCTCCCAGCTTTGTCTCCTGGCTTGCCGTCGGGTACGTCTTCCTTGTGATTTAGCCTGTTTAAATTCAACGAGATTTTCAGCGTTCGGATAACGGCGTAGTATGCCCCAAGCCTTATTTTGCTTCTTTCGCGCCTTTCTGCAGTCTTCATTCCACCAGGGAACACGTCTTTTGGATGAATAACCACTTGTTTCGGGGATGAACATTTGTGCAGAGTCAATGATAAAAGCAGTAAAATAAGTGACTGCGTCATCTATGTTTAAATTCTTCAAGAAATCTTGAGACAAGCGAGATGATTCCTTAAAACCCTTCCAGTCAGCCGAAGCTAGCTTCCATCGAGGAAACTGTGGCAGAGAGCTTTGTTCCTCCCTTAATTTTAACACTGCAGGGAAGTGGTCACTTCCATGCGGATTTATGATGACATCCCATTCTAGATGTGGAAAAAGTGTTGCAGAACCAATTGTCAAGTCTATTGAGGAGTAAGAGTTATGCTGCGTACTGTAGTAGGTCGGTTCCTTTTTATTAAAGGGACAGGCACCGGAACTAACTAGGAAGTTTTCTATCAATCTGCCTCTTCCGTCGCAGCGGGAGTCTCCCCACAGGCTGTTGTGGGTGTTAAAGTCACCGGCTAGAATGTACGGTTCCGGAAGCTGGTTAATTAAACTGTAAAATTCTGTCTTGCTCACTTGACAGTTTGGTGGGAGATATATTGAACAGATAGTAATTAATCGATTGAAGAGAATCCCTCGTATTGAGACTGCTTCAAGCTCGGTTTGAAGTGTGATTTGTTAGCAGGCACCAGACCTGTCTACAATAATCGCCACCCCACCGGACGAGGCATTAGCATTGTCACGGTCTTTGCGGAAAATAGCGAATTGTCGTAGAAAGTTAAATTGTTTCGGATTTAGATGTGCCTTCTGGACACAGAACACCTTAGGCTTATGGTTGCAGAGTAGTTCAGTTATGTCATCGAGATTGTGAATAAGTCCTCTCACGTTCCATTGTATTATCTGTGTAACCATGATGACAGAATAAAGGAGGGTGTTCTGCGTCTACTGGAGAACTTTGGGCTTATCAAGAGTCCTTTTCTGGACACTGGATTTTCTGCTTTCCTTTCCGGGCGCGCTCGATAGAGCTGCGCCGGTCTTCAGGCACCAGAGGTGCCGGTGTGGTGTCCATTGCCTCCCGCGAGGCGCTGGACGCCCGCGCACGCAGGCTGACAGTCCGTGCTTCAGACCTAGCCTCGCGAGGCGTGGTCTTGAGGCCCGACGACCCTGGAGTCGCGGGACTCTGTGATTGAGTCGGTGGAGCAGCCTTAGCTGCTGCCACCACGGGGGCGGGCGCCACAGCCAGCGGCTCGCTACAGGCGGGTCGTGGGAGTGACGCAGGCTGGTTCGACGCTGTCCCCTTACGCGCCGCATCAGCAAAGATTCCTTTATGGAAAATGGAGCACCTTCTTCTGGCATCTTTATACGATATGTTTTCTCTTATTTTCAGGGTGATTATTTCTTTTTCTTTCTTCCAGGTTTCACAGGATCGAGAATATGCAGGATGATCGCCATCACAGTTTATGCAGTGGGTTTTGCCAGAACAGTTTTCCGAAGAGTGGTCTTTCTCTCCACACTTTGCACAGGTAATGTGGCCTCGACAGCTTTGAGAGCCGTGGCCATACTTCTCACATTTGAAGCATCGGCGCGGGTTTGGAATATAGTGTCTTACCCGGGTTTTTGTGTAGCCCGTTTCGAGGGTTTCTGGCAGGGTGCTTGAGGCAAAAGTGATGATTAGATGCTTTGTTGGTATTTCGGTGTTATCTCGTCTGATCTTTATTCTTTCTACAGTGATGACATTCTGGTTCTTCCAGCCATCCAAAAGCTCTGCTTCTGAAAGTTCCAGTAAGTCAGTTTCAGAGACTACGCCTCGGACAGTGTTCAAAGATCGGTGGGGCGTTACTTTTACTGATGTGTCAGCAAAAGCTCTAATGTTAGCAAGTTTCTCATATTGTGCCTTGTCACACAGCTCCAGAAGGAGGTCGCCGCTTGCCATTTTGCTCGCCTTATATCCCGGTCCGATTGTATGTGTCAGTGAATTCGCCACGAGGAATGGCGAGATCGCTCTTACTGGCTTTTCAGGTCTGTTGCTATGTATAACATGATAGCGGGAGAAAGACTCATTCTGCTTGAAAAAGAAGTTGACGGAGGCTTCGGTGCGCGCCCGCTTTGTGGCGGTGCGATCAGCTAGCAAGGGAAACGCTTTATGCATGACATGTATATTTCTTTCGGCAACGATGGCGGCCACCCACCACGGAGCCCAACGAGGGGACGGTACGAGTTACTTGCACGCGTCAGCCGTACATCATTGCTATAACCTAATGCGTCTAGACCAAGGTTGGCTATTTGCACAAGGTTAACCCTTGCCGCCAGGAAAAACGGAAGTTAATTGGAGAGGAGAGGACAGGAAAGGTTAAAAGTGAGAGAGATAGACGAAGATGGGGAGAGAGAGAGACAGGAAAAGGCGACTGCCGATTTCCCCTGGGTGGGTCAGCCCAGGGGTGCCGTATACGTGAAGTCGGGGCCAAAGGGGTGTGTTGCGTCTGCCTTAACGGTCCAAACACCCGGCGTCGGCTCAACCCCCAGGATCCACTTTTCCCCGAACACGGCAGACGCACGGCGAGGCGTGGGAGGGGTCGAAACCCCTCGTTAGCTCGGGTCCGTGGTGTCGCTACACACCAAACGCCTGCTTGCGCAGACGCCCCTGCGGGGCCGTAAATTCCTAAGAAAAAAAATTGGCTGAGGTTTAACTCCTTTAGTAAAACATGGTATCACGAGCAAAATGTATGGTTGGCTTGCTTTACCAATGACAGTGCACACCGTGTTTCATTAAAAGGGCCCCTAAACCACTAAAACCACTACGAGTTCAAATACGAGAGAGAGGTTTCTTTCTCGCCGTCACTATGCCGCTCATACATGCGCTAGCTCCTCCTCGCCACTTATTTCTTCATAACACACGTGGACAATGTCAGCACCAAGCGTTGAGCTCACATAAAAGAGCATGGAATGCACAAACTTCCTTTTAAACTTGCATTGGTCGCAAATTTCGCCCATTTCATGCATAATTTAAAACGAACACTTATACTTTGTTTTCTGTCCGTATCCACAATCCACGACAAAAGTCCTACACGAGCGCCTACATTGTCCACGCGTGTCGTCGAACACTATGCCGCTGTCGTTCCGGAGCCTTCGAAAAGCACGCCCTTCCATTAAGCCAACTAAAGACTGTTCCTCGGATTGCCGATTGCCGATCATATCGCGTAAAGCGCAGCCGCCGCCGCCGAAATCTGAGGCTCATAACGTGCTTCCCTTGACAAGGCTTCGTTGAATATTATGATGGTGGAATAATGTCGAGCTGTAAGACAATATGTAAAGATGACATGACAGGATCTAAACATCAGGAAAATGCCCAATTTGCGAACATTTGAACTAAAAACGCGTTTACGTGGTCACGGGATGCGCCTTTCACGGGGCCGTTCCGGACGCTGACGAACGCTAGAAAAAATACGAAAAAACGCCACACCGATCCCGCCCGAAAACAATGTTTAAAGGATAGCTCCAACCTACGAGAAAACTCTACCCTCATGCATCACTTGGATCACTCCCAAGGAAGATTCTGCGTGCATATTTAATGTAGGAAAGTGTACAGCGAGGGGGCCTGGGTTATGGATAGATAGATATGTGTATTGCAATGGTTAAGGGTGACTGTTGCAAGCGCAAATTTTGCGAAGTTTAAGATTGAAAACCATGCGATAAGTTTTCGCACAGTCGGTGCAGTGCCAAGCTTGTGCTTTACGGCGGCAAGAGATTGTTTTTTAAACTTCCATACGGCAAAGAAGTATGGACGACTGCCTCAACATGTTGGTTCCCTCAAGGTACACAGGCACGTTTGTGCCCCAGCCTATAACCACTATAACTTCTTTCTTAGAAATACAGTTATTTTTTTAACAACTTTTCTATACTCTTTGTAAGGCCAACACAAACCAAATAAATCGTTCTAACATGTTTACAGTCTCTAGATTTCTTGTGTATCACAGGGGGTTCAAGAAGTCCACCCAGAATCTTGTCTGGGAATTGTCGTGTGATGTGTAAGCATAGAGAGTTATTGTAAGAAACTCTATGATGGCAGCCTTCCATGGAACGTCCTTTCCGGGCGGCGCCTGCACGATATTTTTAATCATGCTTCTAGCGTTCGTCGCATCTGGAACGGCCCCCGGCGAGGCCCATCCTGCTATTATAAAAATGCGTGTTTGGGATTAACTTTTCGCGCTTTCCTCGGATTACAATCCACCATGTCGCCTTGATATCTTGCCATACACATAGCTTTAATTCCACTACCACGACATTCAACAAAGTCTTCCCAGAAAGTGGTCTCCTTTTACGTTTCTTTTGTACTACCAGTACAACGTAGTCACATGGTTCAAATCAGGCCGTAGCCAGAAATATTTACGGGGGGGGGGGGGCTTGCTGAAGGCATTCACTATTCGAGAAAAAACATATTTTCATTATTTATTTACGGTAAATCGCCCCCTTCGATCAAAATATCAGGGGGGGGGTGGGGGTGGCTTTATGTATATACATACTTATACATATACGGTGCATGACGGCGACGGCGACGGCAAAATTCAGCCGAGACTGTCCATATAATTGCTATCGCAATAATAAATAAAAATAAGGAGAGAAAAAAGACAGAAAGAACTGGAAAAGAGAAAAAGAAAGAAAGAGAAAACCGAAGAGAAAGGAAAAAGGCTGCTCAGCTCCGCACCTCCTTCAGGCTTGGGACCACTAGTGCGAAGCGGCCTTAATTCTTTTTTATTAGGCGATTAGTCTAACTGGACAGAGGGACGGACATGCAGATTCCTCGTTAAGTCGAAATGGAAATGGTTGCCAGTACAAAATTTGATTCCTAGCTACTTTCGAATTATGTCTTTCGAACTCATAACTACCGGTACCTAATGCTTATTATTTCGTCATATTCACTTAAAGGATGCAAATCAAGAGGAACGTACCTTAAAAGCACTTGTCCGGCGTTTAGCGATCCGATAATGCTAACCAGCTACTGTGGAAAAAAAACTTAGCGCGATACCCAGAAAAATAGTGGTGGCTCTATAGGTAGCTTATGTTAGCAACATGTACAGGTAGTAGCAGCAGTAGTAGTATTAGTTATATGTAGAATATCCTCATTTTCGGCTGCTGGTTCTAGCTCTCCCGTAGTTCAGTGCCGTGCACTACGAATCGCTTCCCAATAATTACCGTTAGAACATAATAATGCCAATAATTGTGAGCGTTACATGTCCCGAAACCAAGATATGGTCATGAGAGACGCACGTTAGATGCTAAGACAAGAAATACACGCAGAATAGCCTTTGGGAGCGGTTGATGTGATGCCTAAGCTTAGAGTGTTGTTGTGACTGGCAGCATTTCCTCGAACGTTGTTCTCGGGCGGCATCGGCATGGCGCCTTTTATCTTCTCTCTAGCGACCGCAACGGCCCGCAACCAGCGAAACACGCGTTTGGCATCAATTTATCCCTAAGAATTACACTGATGTGTGCAATCTTCCATGTCATCTTTGCATGTTGTGTTAGAGGGGTTTTATTCCGCCACCACGAAATTTCACTAGAAAGTGTTTTCCTCATACATGATTGCGCCGCGGCTACGAATTCAGCATTTGAACGGTTCGGCTATATTCGCAGTGGCAAGTCCTTGTGTTTATCCCAGGGGGCAAGACATTCGTCGTCTGATCGTGGGGCCCTCAGACTGAAACTGAGCTCCGCCAATAAATTTTATTTCCGTCCATAGACGGGTGCAGGGTTTCCCATTAGGGGGCGCAATGGTTCATCGCCCCCCCCCCCTCCTTGGTTTGTGCAGCCCAAGGGATAAGATGCTTCCCAGTGGATGAAAAAAAAAATGCAGCGTGACGGGCTTCTCACAATGGTCCGCCATGGTCACTATACCTTTCCTAAATTAAAGATGGGGAAGTAAACAGTTCTTGGAATGCAACATCAAGGGAATTCGGCCGCCATTATTCGCAAAAACCTGCGGGGCCATAACACTGCTCTTTAAACAATGACGGGACAAGTACGACTAAGTAAACGTATAGGGTGGACTTTGCCACCCTCCCCAACTCACCCATTAGGTAATTAGGGGGGGGGGGGGAGGGGTGCGCACTCCTATGTTTTTACCCACAGTACATTGCACAGCGACTTCCCCTTTGCCAAGCGCTCAACAACTTAGACGGCCGACCTATGTCGGAAGAGAGAATTGAACGCCAACTGCATGACACAACGTGGCAGAAGAAGGCCCGGCAAGGGCTACTGCGATTCTTGCGATCCACCGGTCTTTCTCAACCACTTTAATGAGAACGCCCTTCCTGTATGTGTGTGTGTGTGTGTGTATGTGTGTGTGTGTGTGTGCGTGTGTGTGTGTGTGCGTGTGCGTGTGTGTGTGTGTGTGTGTGTGTGTGTGTATTTCAGACCCCTATTTCTCCACACCAGGTCAGGGTAGCGAACCGGATGCTAATATCTGGGTAACCTCCCGGCCTCCCTCTTCCTCTCTCTCTCTCTCTTGGTTTCTTTCATAGATTTCTCTTAATAGCTATAAGTTAATAATATCTGGGGTGTAACGTCCCAAAACCACGATATGATAGCTATAAGTTAGACGTGACAGAGTGATGGACACGCCGTTTACTCGTCTAGGCGACTTAGAAATGGTTACTGATTTAAAAGTGGATGCCTGGCCAGCTTTAAGTTGGCTCCTTTCGAAATCGCAGGTACCGGCAGTTAATATTTACGTGACTTCAGTCAGTCACAGCAACAACTCTATTAAAATACAATTTGACGAAATTATTTTTTAAAATGCAAAAGTAATGTCACACCACTTTAAAACACTATTTTAATGATTATCTGGTACAAATGCCGATAAAGACATTATAGCCACTGATGCTTCAAAAGGTGAAGTAAAATGTGAAACGGGGATTTTCTCTCCTACTCTAAATTGCGCGTTTTCTCTTCTTCTTCCAGATTTTGTGCCTATCATATTAGCAGAATGTTCAGCGATCATTCTAGGTCTCCGTAAATTAACAGCATCAGTAAGTTCCGCAGTAATTTTGACGGATTCACTATCGGTATGTTCCTCTCTCACTGGGAAAAATAACTCTCATGCTTTGAGTGCATTCAAATCACTAGTTCCCCAGCATATAAATTTCACTAAATTGGTTTGCGTTCCAAGACATAATGGCCTATTTCTGACTGAAATGGCTGATGCGCCAGCAAGGACATCTTTGAATGGCCCGGTTATTCATGTATTGCCAGCATTCAAATTCAATTATAGGTGCTGGATTAAGGCGGCAAATGACGGCAGATGAATTTCCTGCACCATCAGTAACGACCACATCAGAGTTTTTGCGCTTCAATCATCAATGGAATAGTAAGATATGCCAAACACGAGCAATTGAACTCGAAATCATTAGACTACGTTGTCAGACTACATACCTAAATATTTATTTACACAGAGCAGGTCCGGCAGCTTTCCCTAACTGTTGTTTTTGCGGAGTCCATGAGACAACAGAGCATTATCTCAATTCCTGTAATAGGTACTCTACGCTGCACAAGATTACTTTATGTGCCGTCTTCCGACTCCTGAGATTATAATTAAATGTACCAAATGTGCTTTCTTTGGGGACTTTTTTCCTTGGATACTGCGACGGGAAGCTTGTCGATGCCTTGGAGGAGTTTTTAAAAGGATCAAGGAAATTTAGGGTATAGAATCAATTTTTACTCCTGTTTTTCTGCGTTCCCAAATTTCTTTATTTATTGGTTGAAATTCACCGCTTCATTACTTATATCGGCGCTTTCCTATTCATCTATTTTTAATATTTTCAATTTTTGTTTCAGTTTTACTTCTTTCATATTTAAAAAGAAAAAAATCTAAAATATCACCCTTGCAGACGAGCACGCGAAAACTCTTTTACGTAAGCGGTTCCCAAAGTTGAAAGACTTTAATGAAGAGGCGTTGCCTCACAGACACAAGGCGCCGACGGTCTCTTTTTTGTGTTTTCTTCCGAACGCGCTACCGAAGGCGTGGCGCTAGCTTTCAGAACAAAACGACTCAAATAAAATATATATATATCGATATAGACACTTCATATGTCCCTCTCCAAGCATTTGCTTTTAGCGTGCATCTAGGTCTCTCCGGACCGGCGTTGGCCATGCATGTTACGATGCCGCGATTATTGCGTCCCTCCGTGCGACGCGCTAAGCGTCCCGATGCGATATTCCTGACCCGTTTGACTTGCTTACGAGAGTAGAAAAGGAAATAAGATTTAATGAATTGAGATATGAAATTTATTTTTATGATAAGCGTGGGTAACATAATAAGCGTTTGCCATTTTTTTCACCAGTTAATAACAGCTCGCACCCACTAGTTTCCAGGCTACTCTTTTACGGCCGTGAAAGAGATCGAGGATCTCCGTATCCAGAAAAGAGCGCTTATGAAAGGAGATCGCTCTCTGCCGTGTGTCTGCGCGTTCTGCGGAAAGAGAAAACACAGGGACTGCGCGTGCATTGCACACCCCCAGCATTGAATGAATGAATGCACAACTTTATTTTTCCCTGGTTAACGGGAAGGGGGCTATGGGACAGAGGGTGGGAAGGGGGGGGGGGAGGACCTACTTGGAGTAGGCCTCCTGTACCCTCTCAGCCCACGCCAGGATGGCCTCCTGAATGTCGGGCCTCGAGCTGCGCAAGGCAGCCTCCCACTGCTCCTCACTAGAAATTAGGCGCGCCAGGAAAGGGGGAAGAGGGTTCTTAGGGCAGCGCCACATGATGTGCTTTAAGTCTGCTGTAGAAGCGGCTCAGAATTTACAAGAGGGAGAAGAGTAAGTGGAGTGATAAATGCGGTGTAGGAGGTAAGGGCAAGGAAAGGTGGGAGTCTGTAGCTGTCGCCACAGAATTTCGCACTTGCGCGCATTCAGTTAAAGCTGCCCGCAAATGTCTCGTTGAGTGGACATAGAAATGGTTACCGATTGAACACTGGGTTGCTGGCCACCTTTGAATTGATTTATTCGAACTTATAGCTACTGGGGCTTAACACTTATTATTTCGGCAAATTCAGATAAAGGGTGCAAATCAAGCACGACAATCTTCAAAGTATTTGTCTTGCTTTACGTGCACTTACAATGCCAATTAGCTACTGCGTATAGAATTAGAGCAATACCCAGGGAAATAATGGTGGTCATAAAGACAGCTTATGTTAGCAACTTTTACATGCATCTGGCTTCATTGACATTGCTCAAGCACTGCAGTTCCTTGTCCAGCTGGTTCTAGCTCCCCCATAGTTGCACTGCGAATCGCCTACCTATAATTACCGTTGTGTTATAGGACATTACCAACATTACGTAGCACTCCGCAGAACATACAAAATTAAGGCCGTTTCGCACTACGGGTGCCAAACCTGAAGTGCGGAGTTGGGCAGCCTTCTTTGTTTTAGGGGCGTAGCTCCTCTTAGTCTAACCTTGTCACGTCTCCGTTGTCCGGCGTAAACGGATCTCCCGTACAGTACGTGATATGTATCGCCCTCTCCTCTCCTACGCTTCCCCCTCTTTTTCCTCTCCTACGGTCCCTAAGGTGCTCCGCACTTATCAGGCGCTCGCAGAACAAGATGAAGAAGACTTCTTGCCGCGAGCGCGCGCTCAATATGCTACAGATGGCTATGCTATTCGTGGTTTTGCCTGCGTTACGCCAAAAAAAAAAAAAGAGAATGACCTTATTTTTAGGTCTGGCGGTCCCATGCCGCCAATTTCCCACAGGGTGGGTGCCCTCCCAAGCGACTATGAACTTCGTTATGCCGAGCACCAGGCCGGAAGTGCGCTTGTGCCTATTTTACCGGTTAGGTACCCGGCGGCAGCAATTCTCTGCCTCCCAGAGCAGCGGCGGATGCTCAACTATTTCACCAAGGCTGTGCTGGGTTAAGGTACGCCCAGGGGCCCTTACAGAACCTTATGCGGCCACCTTTCGAGATGAGTACCCATTAACAACCGAGCGCCAGGTAGGTGTACTCCTCTACCCCTTTGGAAAAACCGGTGGGTTCCCGGTCGGCACTGGGAATCGAACCCGGTACCTCCCGCATTGGAAGCGGACGCTCAACCCTGTAGCCACCGCTGCGGTGGCTAAAAAGAAAAGGTCAGCCTCTTTTTTAACCACAGCGGTGGCTACATCGTCATAACATTACATTTGTATTCCTATGATTCAGCCAGCTAAATTCAAGCGTCGCGCGACCCGGATGAATTTGCTAACGAAAGTTACGTACGATATTCACATCATCGCGTCGTAAAGTGCAAATTGTTTCGATAATGCTGACGTATGTACATGCTACAGTTACGTCAGACCACAAGCTACCCTTTAAACGCCGGTGTGGTCGACGTGCCTGGTAAGCTCACGATGCCCACAGAACTACTACACTTACAAAAACTTGTCGATCCACCCCGTAACACTTGTCTCAAAGCCAAAAAATGCAGCATAGGAGTACTCCCTGGCTGCTTCGCATGACACCGATTCCCACAAGGTGTGGGATCTGCCGAATTTTTTTGTCAAAGCTTGGTCACTAAATGAAAAAAATCACAGCATATCCACGGAGTGAATGATGATGAGTGGGCGAAGCTGCGGAGGTTCATCGGTAAACCGTGAATCTTCTGTGAATTCTGCCCAGTACATCATCACCGACGTGAGATCGGGCGCGTTTATACTAAAGGTTCGATGAGAGTTATGAGGACTTGCAGCTCACTTTAATTTTACATGTACGCTGTGAATTTTCATTGTTTAGAAAACCATTGCTTTAGAAAACATCTGGCGTCTTTCGTTAAGCAGCTGGCGTCTTTTCGTTTTGCTTTAGAAACATCTGGCGTCTTTTCGTTTTGCTTTTAGAAAACATCTGGCGTCTTTCGTTGTATAAAGACGTTTATTAGCGGGCACTCGGCGACGATAAACGACTGCGACAGTCAAGGCGGGGTGCCGACTCTGAGCGCGAGGAGCGTGCTGTCCGAGAAGAGCGGAAGAGGACGACCCACTAGTAAGCGCTCGAGAGGGCGACCCATTACAGGCTTCCAACGCTTCGCTACAATTACCCCGGGTACGAAAAAGGAGCCGCCTGGCGACCTAACTGCTTGTCACTATGAGCGGGTCATGGTAGGGTTTCAGGCGCTCCACGTTGACAATGTCGCGCCCTCGACGGCGCATGTCCGAAGATGGTTCAAGGGGTTCGATCACGTAGTTGACCGGGGACGTGCGTTCGACGACACGGTAGGGGCCGTCGTATTTCGGCAGTAGTTTTGAAGAGAGGCCAGGTGCAGTGGTAGGGACCGAGAGCCACACGAGTGCTCCAGGGAGGAACGTGGGCGCAGAAGTGGTGGTGTCACCGCGAATGCTCTTCTGCCGCTCTTGGTCATTCGTAGTAAATGTCTTGGCAAGCTCCCGACACTCCTCAGCGAGTCTTGCTGTGGCAGAAATAGGCGCACACTCAGACGGGTCCGGCTTGTAGGGAAGGATTGTGTCGATTGTGTGCGACGGGTGCCTGCCGTACAATAAGAAAAAGGGCGAGAAACCAGTAGTGCTCTGCGGGGCGGTATTATAGGCGTAGGTGACAAAAGGCAGAACGGCATCCCAATTTGTGTGATCGGCGGCGACGTACATCGAGGGCATGTCGCCGAGCGTGCGGTTAAAGCGTTCGGTGAGGCCATTCGTCTGCGGGTGGTAAGCAGTAGTTTTCCGGTGAACAACGTTGCACTCTTTGAGAATGGCTTCGACGACTTCGGACAAGAAGACACGACCTCGATCGCTGAGCAGCTCCTGGGGTGGACCGTGGCGCAGCATGAATCGGTGCAGCAGGAAGGAGGCAACATCGCGCGCTGTAGCCGCTGGGAGGGCGGCAGTTTCCGCGTATCGCGTAAGGTGGTCAACAGCGACGATGGCCCAGCGATTACCAGCCGACGTTAGAGGAAGTGGTCCATACAAATCGATGCCAACGCGCCCAAATGGCCGGTCAGGGCAAGGTAGAGGTTGCAGACCTGCCGGCGACAGGTGCGTTGAAGTTTTGCGGCGCTGACAATCGATGCAGGAGCGAACGAACTTCTGCACGTAGCGGTACATCCCTCTCCAAAAGTACCGTTGGCGAATGCGGTGGTAGGTTTTCGATACCCCAGAGTGTGCACACTGCGGGTCAGAGTGGAACGACTCGCATATGTCAGAACGCAGACTGCGGGGTATTACGAGTAGCCACTGGCGGCTGTCGCCGTAATTGCGTCGGTGGAGGAGGTCGTCGCGAACGGCGAAATGGTGCGCTTGACGACGCAATGCGCGAGTGGATGGTGTCGCCGATGGATCACTCAGCAAGGCTATCAGTGAGGCAATCCAGTGATCCTTGCGCTGTTCAGTGGCGATGGTTTGAATGTCGATAGACGAAACGGCATTGTGAGTCACTTAGCTGGAAGTATTGTCGTCAGGCAAGGGGGAGCGCGAGAGTGCGTCGGCGTCAGCATGCTGGCGTCCGTTGCGGTACAGCACGCGGATATCGTAGTCCTGTATGCGAAGTGCCCAGCGGGCGAGGCGGCCTGAGGGATCCTTCAATGACGACAACCAGCATAGTGCATGATGGTCGGTGATGACATCAAATGGGCGACCATACAAATAAGGTCGGAATTTCGTAAGGGCCCAGATGATCGCCAGGCATTCCTTTTCGGTGACGGTGTAATTGGTCTCGGCTTTAGTAAGCGTACGACTTGCATATGCCACGACATATTCAGGGAACCCTGGTTTGCGCTGCGCAAGCACAGCGCCAAGGCCAACACCGCTAGCGTCTGTGTGTACCTCTGTAGGGGCCGCAGGGTCGTAGTGGCGTAGTATGGGAGGCGACGTCAACAAACGACGGAACTTTGCGAAAGCGTCGTCGCACTCCGACGACCACGAATGGAGGGGCCCGTTACTTCCGAGAAGCTTCGTCAGTGGCGATATGATAGTCGCGAAATTTCGAATGAAGCGCCGAAAGTAGGAACACAGTCCTACGAAACTGCGCAGTTCTTTGACGGACGTAGGTTTGGGGAACTCAGTCACGGCCCGAAGCTTGGCGGGATCAGGAAGAATTCCGTCCTTGGACACGACGTAGGCGAGGATTGTCAGCTGCCGTGCTGCAAATCGGCACTTCTTTAGATTCAGTTGCAGACCGGCGTCGCTCAAACGCATCAAAACATGCCGTAGGCGTTGAAGATGCGTGGAGAAGTCCGGAGCAAACACGACGACGTCGTCGAGGTAGCACAAGCACGTGTGCCATTTCAGGTTGCGCAGAACGGTATCCATCATGCGCTCAAAGGTGGCGGGCGCATTACACAGCCCTAACGGCATGACGTTAAATTCGTACAGGCCGTCGGGCGTGACAAAGGCGGTCTTCGGTCGAGCGTCATCAGCCATAGGTACTTGCCAGTACCCTGAGCGCAAATCGAGAGATGAAAAGAATTCGGCGCCTTGCAGGCTGTCAATCGCGTCGTCTATTCGCGGCAGTGGATACACGTCCTTACGAGTGATCTTGTTGAGTCGTCTGTAGTCCACACAGAACCGCACAGAACCGTCCTTCTTCGCAACAAGAACGACAGGAGACGCCCAGGGGCTGTTAGAGGGTCGAATGACATCACGGCGAAGCATGTCGTCGACGTGCTCGGGGATTACACGGCGTTCGGCGGGAGATACGCGATATGGACGTCCGCAGTGGCAGGTGGTCGCCAGTGTCGATGCCATGCGTAACGGCCGACGTGCGGCCGAGAGAAGTTTGAGCGACATCGAAAGAAGGGCGAAATTCTTCCAACAGGTCCAAAAGCTGGGAACGCTGGACCTGCGTAAGGTTGTCAGCTATGGAGGAACCAAATACGTCAGCGTGTGATGAACCAGACGTCGAAACAGCATTGAGCGTACTCGAACTTCGGCCGTGCGAATCATCGGGCTCGTCCATAACTTGTGCGTCTTCGAGGGGTTCTACGCTGCCCAGACATTCCCCTCGCACCAACGTAACACTGTACGGGGAGGGGTTGATTACAAAAATAGAGGTGCTGCCCTGGGTGACTTGAACGGTCGCGAAAGGCACCAGCAAGCCTTTCCTCGCGCAAACACGTTCATATGGCGAGAGGAGTGCAACGGTGTCGGATAGGCTGGCGCAGTAGACTGACACCGCCGTTGACGAGTTTGCAGGCACTTTTATGTCGTCTTTGACGAGTACCTTGCTCGCAGCCGACGGACTGTCTGCCGGCGTCAAATTAGAGAATGGTGAGAGCTCTATTTCGGCGGGTGCGCAATGAATTACGGCGTCGTGGCGGGAGAGAAAATCCCATCCGAGGATGACGTCGTGAGAGCATGCAGGAATTACGATCAATTCGACGGCGTAC
The DNA here is from genome assembly GCF_013339695.2 of Rhipicephalus sanguineus. NCBI lineage: Eukaryota > Metazoa > Arthropoda > Arachnida > Ixodida > Ixodidae > Rhipicephalus > Rhipicephalus sanguineus. Next base: position 67,995,478 of record NC_051182.1, read on the forward strand.
ATAGCGTCCTTAATCATGACGCGGGCTGTGCATACCGCTGTAGGGTGAATGCTTTGGGCGCTGGCTGTACGGAGGGAGAGCCCGGAAAGTGGCGTCGTCACTTTTCTCAGTATTCGGCTAAGCTTTGCGTCCATAACGGATACGGCGGCTCCAGTGTCGATAAGGGCAGATGCACGAACACCGTCCACAAACACGTCTATCACGTTCGATGGGCTTCGCTGAGGGCTTTCGCAGTTCGACAGCATCGCAGCCCTTGCCTCGTGGACTGCGACGACTAGTTTTCCTGGTCTCGTGGGACCAGACGTGGCCGCATCGGTGACAGCGAGCGGCGTCGTGGTGACGGTGAACGGCGGGTAGATGGAGCGGGGCGAGACGTCGGCGACAGAGGCGTAGGTGGGCCGTAATATGGGCGGTTCGCTGGGCTGGTGGCAGGCGACGCAACTCTAGGCGGCTGCACGCGATTGCAATAGCGCGCCACGTGGCCGGCGTAATCGCATGCGAAGCATATGGGGCGGTTGTCAGGTGTGCGCCATCGGTTCGCTGGGGCAGGGCCCGCCCATGGTGCAGGACGGGATTGACGGGGCGGCAACTGATAGGACTGGACGGTGGTCTGCAGTCGTGGCCTGTGCGTGACGTCGGCGCAGGTTACCGGTACATCCGCTTCGAAAGAATGAGGTCGAGCCGAGGCTTCGGCGTAAATGTGTGGGGCAGCCGTAGGGATTGCTGGGGGCGTTCTTGCGACCACTTGGGCGTAACTCAAGGGTGCAGGAGCCGTATGGTGCTGGTGGTACTCGGGCATGACCTCTGCGATTTCTTGCTCAATTGCTCGACGGAGCGGAGGCAGAAGGGTGGTCGACGGCTGTTGGACGTACTGCGGGCGAGCAAAGTCCAGCAGAGAGAATTGGCGCGCGATTTCCTCGCGCACGAATGTCTTCATCTCTGCGAGCAACGCGGCGTGGTCGGATATGTTCGACAAGCCAGCGAGCTCGGCGTCGCGCGATGGAGAGCGACGGGTCATCGATCGCTGCCGGCGCAGCTCCTCATAGCTTTGGCAGAGCGTTATGACCTCAGCCACTGTGCAGGGGTTCTTGGCGAGCAGCATGGTAAAGGCGTCGTCGTCGATGCCTTTCATGATGTGCCGGATCTTGTCAGATTCGGACATGGTGGCGTCGGCTTTCTTACAGAAATCGAGGACGTCTTCAATGTAACTGGTGAATGATTCACCGGCCTGCTGAGCGCGTTCACGTAAGCGCTGTTCGGCCTGCAGCTTACGAACGGCAGGGCGGCCAAACACATTGATAATGGCGGTCTTGAAGTCGGACCACGTTGTAAAATCTGATGCGTGGTTGTTGTACCACAAGCCCGCCACACCCGCGACGTAGAAAACGAGGTTAGTCAGTTTTCCTGCCTCGTCCCATTTATTGGGGACACTCACGCGCTCGTAAATCGCGAGCCAGTCCTCCACGTCGGTGCCATCTGCGCCAGTGAAGACCGGAGGGTCGCGGATACGAGGCACACCTGGGCATGAGGTCGGTGTAGGCGGGGCCGTTTGCTGGGAGGCGTCTTGAGGCATCGTAGGCGGCAGGGTACGGGATCGAAGAGCCAGGGGCATCGAATGAGGGCCGAAGTTGTTGTGAAAGCCCAGCACCCTCCACCAAATTATAAAGACGTTTATTAGCGGGCACTCGGCGACGATAAACGACTGCGACAGTCAAGGCGGGGTGCCGACTCTGAGCGCGAGGAGCGTGCTGTCCGAGAAGAGCGGAAGAGGACGACCCACTAGTAAGCGCTCGAGAGGGCGACCCATTACAGGCTTCCAACGCTTCGCTACAGTTGGTTTATTTCATCAATCAACGGCGTTTTGAACAAAATTTTTATTGTTTAATCACGCACAGGAGGAATCTCACCAGGCACTACCTTGGAGGTAAACAATGGCTGCTAATGGGAATGAGAGACAGAAGAAGTCGGCTTTTAGCTAACACTTACACTTCTACTTCTACTAACGTTTCCTACTGGAACATGCCAATGGCTGCTAATGGAGAATGAGAGACAGAAGAATTCGGCGTTTAGTTAACGCGTACGCTGCGAATTTTTTATTGTTCAACAACGCACAGGAGAAATCTCCCACCGGCACCACCTTGGAGGTCAAGATCTGGTACTAGCGTTAAGACTGGTTACGCACTACGACGGGGACGAACGGGTGCCGCTTTAAGGAGCTTCGCCCCTAAAAGAAAGGTGCGGCTTGCCGAATGGGTGCGTTTTGAATGGGGAAACAAGGAAGCGTTCCCCCATTGAAAACGTTCCCCCGTATTAAGGCGGAAGCCTTAGGCGCCTCATCAAACGCGAAACTTGATCGTCGACGGTGTCAACAAAAGCGATGCAATAAATCATCACCGCGTCATGACGTCACCACTCGACGTCATCATGACGTCATAATTTGCCAAATTTTCTGATATCCTCGTGGCGCCACATAACGTGACGTCAAATGCTCACGTAACCGCATGCCATCTTCGCTTGGTCAAAGGTTGGTGGATCACTCAGGCAGTGCGAAACCTCGGTGACGTGCACAAAGCTTGCAATGTCTCCGATCCTGGAGGCAGTGCAAAATCACGTTAAGAAAACTTTCAAAGGCGGGCGGGATAGGATCAATACATTGACTGAGAAGAAAAATAAGAAAAGGGCTATCGCTTTCGAGTCGTCTTAGGCGAATACATAAGGGAGCCTCTCACTTTTTGTTTGGATTTGACATCTCAAAAGAGATGCACGCTTTAACCTCAGAAAAGAATTCCACGCAGATTCGCATTTGGGAGTTGTATAAGTGATGCGTGAGCGTAGAGTGTTGTTGCGGGTTGCAGAATTCCCTGGAACGTTGTTTTCGGGCGGCATCGGCATGATGCCTTTCACCTTCTCTCGAGCGATCGGAGACCCCGTGGCCGGCGCACCTGTGACCACCTAAACGCGCGTCTACCATCAAGTTATCGCTAATGGGAATTTTACTGATGTGTACAATCTTCAATGTCGGCTTTACATGCTCTGTTAAAGCGGACTTTTTTTCCGCCACCACGAAATTCTACGAAACCACCAACAAAAGTTTCTTTTTTTCCTTTTACATTTGTTTTGCGTCGCTGGTACGAAGCATTCGTATGGTTCATATGCGTCCACAGTGCGAAGTCCTAGAGTTTAGGCCAGTGGGCAAGACATTCGGCATGTGAGCGTGAGTCTGGAGACTGAAACTTAGCTGCGCCAATAAATTTTTGCTTGTTTCTACCCACAGTACAGTGCACAGTGACTATCTCTTACCAACGCGCTCAACAACTTAGACGACCGACCTAGGTGGGAATAGAGAATTCTACGCCATCGACATGACACAAAGTTGCAGAAGAAGGCACTGCAAGAGCTACTGCGATTCATGTGATCCACCGGCATTACTGAATGAGTATATGCAGAACGTCCTAATGTACATGTTTTAGTTTTTTATGTGTGTGTGTTTTACAGTGAAAGCTGTTATGAGGTCACAAGAACACCCGATTTTGTGCCTAATTGTCCGCCGCCGCCGTTGTCCGTATCAGAAAAACATTTCTAGGGCCGGATGCGATTTGAACCCGGGCTTTCTGCGTGGCAGTCTAGTATTCCACCACAGGGCCCACGCCGGTGCTTGAAACTCATTCTCAAAAAGACCTTATACAGGCGTCGTTGGGCAACGAATCTTGTTAACATATGTAATGTAGCAGGGTAAAAGAGTAAAATAACAACCAAGCGTTTTGCGCAACGAGTGGGTCGTTGAATGCTTCCAACCCAGTTCATGTGTTTTTTACACGAAAGTGTTTTATGCCGAGATCCACCAAGACTTCAGTGACGTATTTCCATCACGGAAATGACGTCACAAAAATGCACACGATCAGATGGCAAATAAAAAGCCTTATTAAACCTTTAACGGGAGTCGAACCCACGACCACCCGGTACGCGAGAACCGATATCGGACATGCTATCCACTGCGCCACCATCACACACTCTGGAGGGTTTACAAAAGCGCCTTTTATATCTCGCACTTTCCTCTCCCAGTGCTCTTGGTCGGCGGGGTGGTGTCAGGATAGCTAGGTGGGCTAGTTGGTATCGCATTATGATATAAAACTTTGAGTCCAAATAACCTTCTTCGTACTGCGTCGTTTATTTGCGCTCAAAGTTTTATATCATAGTGGCGTGGTGTCGCCGTTTGGGGGCGGTAAAGGGAAGTAATGCATCCGGACCGTGGCCTTCGCGATTAGCTCCTGCAAAGCGTCGTTGCTACGCGTCCGTCCCATTCGGCGCGTTTCCAATAGCAGAAGTGCAATTTTATCAATGCCTTAACAAACCGCGAGGTGGCAACCTTCGCCCAAGCGTCGGCCTCGCTCATAGCAGCCATCCATATCCGCCTGCCTCTTTAACACCGCGTTCCCCGCTTACGCTCGCCCCCAGAAAAATCGCGGCCGGGCTACAGGGGAGACACGACGCGCGTTGCGTTTCCCTCTAGTCCGGCTGTGCAGTTCTGTTTACTGTTTAGCATGCCGCGGAATGGCAACGAAATGGACCTTAGTGGACGCTCTTGTGGCTGTCACAGCACATTCTCTGATTAGGCTGCGACCGTTAACTACTACAGCTACCACAAATGTTTGTTTAATCGTTGATCACGGACGTTAGTCGTCGGGATGGAGATCTCCCACCAAGCGTCAACGTGGGTGCATACACGTTAAACGGTGCTATAGCTGTCAAACACCAATAGATATTGAGCAAGCTCTTATATCAATGTACAGTAAACATTCAACTACTTCTGTAAGGACACGTTGTACTTTCGTTTTATACCGATTCCTATGAAGGAGGAATCAGCCGGGTTTTTGAATGTGTGTGTGTGCTTTTTCTCTCTCTCTCTCTGTGTCGGTTGCTTTCGTACATTATTACTCAAAGAGCCCCTAAACCACCCAGAGGTTGAAATTTAGTTGTGGCGTTGCAGTTGTGTATGATTATACAGCGAATGCTGGCGGAGTTGCACGCGTGTTCTCGTTTAGCTCTTTCCTTCGCAAGGCTGCGTTCGTCGGCTCGTCTGTCCACCTCTCCGAGTGCCCTTCCTTAGCGTCCGAGTTGGAAGCGCAAGAAGCGCGCGCACCTGCTAGCAGAAAAGAGGTTCTTATAAGCGCACTGACAGCGTCTGTTGCTTGCGACGTCACCTAATCATACAGGTGACGTCATGACGGCTGTTGTCGATGGAGGAAAGGCACGGATAGAATCACGCGAGCATCTGTTGGTGGTTTAGGGGCCCTTTAACACAAATAAATTAGACGTGACAATTGGATAGACACGCAGTTTTCTCGTTTTGTTGACATAAAAATGGTTACCGATTCAAAGCTGCATCCCTGGTTTCCCTTGAGTTAACGTATTCGAACTTATAGGCACCGGTACATTATATTTAATATTTCGTCACATTCACCTAAAGGATGGAAATCAAGCATACTGTTTCATAAATTATTTTTTTTTGTCGTTACGTGCACGGACAATGCTAATTAGCTACTGTCAAGGAACTTATCGATTTACCCAGAGAAAAGATGGTGTCTTTATGGATAGCTTTTGTAAGCAACGCATAACTGCATTTGGCTCCATCTGCAGCCCTCGCACATGACCCTCTGTTCGGGACATCTACCTGTCGCTCTTCTAATGTGCAGTTCGTCATACTACCAATCTCCCTCTTTAAATCGCCGACCTGTGACAGTAGATCACATCGTACTCTATTATTAGGTGGGGCCTAAGAGAACATAATGCGCGCATAATCGCCTTTGGTACCTATGCCCAGTGCTGGGCAGTATCGAAGATACATCTTAGATACTCTTTGGGTATCGTGTATCTGTATCGCGATACGTCTCGCTAGACGTGTATCAGTATCTGTATTTTCGATACATTGAAGAATGTATCGTGTACCTTAAGATACAAGATACTGCGATCGCAACACCACGGTGCGAAACAATAAACGTTCGTTGAATTCCACTCCTCAAGCCGATACTGCTCCCACTAAGCCACCAGATTGAAACTAGACAGCGACATTATTTTATCTTTTCGCCAGGGATGAACTCTGAGCGGCCACATTGAGAGAGAAGAGTCACGTGGTGGCGCTCGCGTCGTCTCGACAGAAAAACGCGGGAACGTCTACGCCCAGAGGACATTTTGTCTTCACGGATTCTTTTTTTTTCTTAGTTGCGTGAGTGCTATGGCACTTCGCTCTTAGCCACTGTCCTACGCCACGTATTCCAACGCGTGGGGTGTCTTTTGCACAAATTCTGATTGCGCTGCTGTGTCGGTATTGAAGTTTCTCTTGCGTTGCGCTTCGTTACAAAGTCTGAAGAAAGCAAGAAAAGGGGTTGCTTTGCGTCTCGTGGCTTTCACACATCGGCGACTTGAAGAACCTCGTCGATGCAAGTTTGGCTTACATGCAATGAGACTGACTTATATGCCAACGAGATTTGAACAGCTATAGCACCACTGGTACTGATGCTGGATTTAACAGAACAAGCATTCGTTTAATAGAAGATATTTTGGCGTAAGTCTCTTTTTATTTTATTCAATGAGTTTTCAAAATCATAATTGGATTGTGAGCACAAATTCTTTCTAAGCTGTCCTTTTCCATCCCATACATTACCTATGCCTCTGTATTGCTTTTTTCGGGTCTGCTTACGGCAATATGTCTTTAACGTGCTGGCAAGGTAAGCTCGAGATCTCTGCTTTATTCTTACTTTTAGATGTCTGCATCATTTCTGCTACTGTTTACAGACTTGTATTCTAGTTAAGTTTACTGCTATGTCAAGGCGACGTTGAGAACAAATATATAATAATCTGCGCGCGCTTGGAGTATACAGTAACAAAAATTCTGCTTACGGCTTAACAAAATAGCGAAATTGAGTTTTCATTATAATAACGTAAATTATTAGCAGCCATCTCAAAGATGTTAGCAAAGGGATTGGAAGAACATTGTTATACAAAATACTCCGTTTTTCTAAGGAGCGTCTCATCGAATCGGTTTACGCTATTTTACATGGGCACTGCACTTTCGGTGGTCTTACCTTAAATGCCTAATCCTCATAGCTATTAGGGGTTACCCGCAGCGGTAGTCTGGTGGTTATGGTGCTTCACTGCTAACCCGTAGGTAGCGGCGGCCGCAGTTCGATGCCCTTGTGCTTATATTTAACTTTAATAGCACCACGTTGTCGAAATTTCTGGAGTCATCCACTACGGCATCTATCATTATCATATCGTGGTTCTGTGGGACGTTAAACGCAACAATTATTATTAGGTCCTGGGGGTGTCGCCTGTATCGTGTTCCTATACTTATTCGCTGTGTTTGATGCAGAACTGCTTTTCTATTTTACTTAGGTATATTTGTTTTTCTTTTTTAGTCTTCTCTAAACATTTTTACTGCATGTTACTAATCACAGCAGGTAATCGGAGCTTAAGAGGTAGTATGAATAGCGGCGGTGTCCTGCGGCACTTCGTGCAACTATAGAACACGTCTGACACGTTTCCTAGGCTGCAGATGTTCTCTCACGAAAAAAAAAATTGTTAAAAGATCGCGCATTACTGAGCACGTCGCTAACGAACGCTTTACACCAGCAGATACGCAGAAAATAAAAGTAATCGCTGTTTTATGTCCTCTACGTAAACACGATGCGTCGCAAGGAATGTCGCTACCAGCTTCTCGCTGATGTACACCTGCCTGGTGATCGGGTACTGCGAAAACCGTGCTACGTTTACGGGCAAGGTAGAATTTAACAGTATTTGCACCATTGTGCGGACGCTTCTTATTGAAGTTCTTGTGATTAGATCGCATCCCGATAGCTGTCGGCAAGCAGAGCATCGACTCCACCCAATTACAAAAGCGGCAAGGATATCGGCAAATTCTATAAAGAGCTGTCATGATATGCAGCTAAAGCAACCCCAATAACTTGTTTCAGAACGAAAGTAAGATACCTTCAGTAAGAAATACAATACTTTTGTGATACTAACAGACATTTCATTCAAATGAAACAAAAATGGTCGCAGTTAATAAACTTTCAAGCGAACATTTTTGTGCATCGGCGTTTAGTGCTACTTCACGTATAGACAGATATATAAAAACAAATTTGAGAATGTATCGAAGTATCTTAAGATACAATTGGAATGTATCGTATCGGATACAATTGGCGTTGTGGTATCTGGTATCTGTATCTCAAATACTTCTTGCACGAGTATCTTGTATCGTATCGCGATACAATTTCAGAGTATCGTTGCCCAGCCCTGTATGCCTTTTAACCTTAGTTGTCTTAGGCATGCTTAAGCGTACAGTTTTAGCGAAATAGCTTTAAAGAGCTCGTTTCGCAGAAATTCCGGTGTCCTTGATTCTGAGTGAAAGATCAGTGTTGTCCCTGACTGAAAAATCGAGAAAGATGCAAATAAAGTAAATGATTTAATTAAAATCTTCGCTTGGTGTGATAATCGAACCCAGGCCTTGTGCGTGGCAAGCAGGTGTTCTACTACAGAGCTATGCCATTGCTTGGAACTGCTTCGAGAGAAACACTCTATGAAGATCATGTAGTGGGAGGAGTCTACTTAACGCATGCAATATTGCGTAGCAGAAGCGTAGAATCGCGCCATTTGTCAAAACATGTGAATTTCGCAGCGGCTGGGTGTCTAAGAGGCCCACCCATTACAAAGCGCTCAGACATGTTTAATCATCATCAGCAAAAACATCAACAACGTGAGTAACTTCGTAGGTTGGCGTGTTGCTTTACGGAGCCCTTCGCTGATTCGCAAAAAGGAAGAATTATGGCGTAGTGGGTACTTAACAACTGTACTTGTAGTAGGCATTTTAGGATAGTTTGAAACGGCCAATGTTACGCGCACAGGCGTTCGTTTCCTTGCGGCACGGTTGAGGCATGCACCGAGAACCGAAGGCAGGCTAGCGATTGAAAAGGCGATGCGCACGGGGCCCAATTACGCTATCGCCTTCTACTCTTCAATGCCAAGCTCCAGTGTCCTGTAAGTTTTAAAGACGATAGTCTTTCTTGGGATAATTAATCGGAGAAATTTTGGTCTGTCTGTCTTTCTGTTTGTCGGCACGTCACTCGATTCAGCCACTCGGCCAAAGTTGAACCACTTGCCCAAGGGCCAGCAATCTTGAACTGGTACGGCTGTTCATACTTGTGAACGTTGTCGGTCAAGAAGTAAATATCACGCATATCTGAGGCGCAACATCACTAGGTAAATATTAGGTGGTGTGTTCCTTTAATAGAAAATGCATACATACGTAATTCTAAAGACCCTAGTTTCTTAAGCTGCGCTAAAGGGGGTCGAGCGCCGCCTCCGGATAATAAAGTTCTTTGCTTGCCTGTCTGCCTGCCTGCCTGCTGAAAATTCGACTGCGCTGAAACTTGCCTTCCTCCGTGCCCTCTGCACGAGCTCATTGTTGTGTTTCGGTTTCGGTTCTGTATTTCACTGTACGAATGCCATGGGGCGCCGCTCTGGCATTCCTGTTATACCCATCATCATCATCATCAGCCTGTCTACGCCCACTGCAGGGCAAAGGCCTCTCCCATGTTCCGCCAATCAACCCGGTCCTGTGCTTTCTGCTGCCACGTAATACCTGCAAACTTCTTAATCTCATCTACCCACCTAATTTTCTGTCTCCCCCTCACGCGTTTGCCATCTCTTGGAATCCAGTCAGTTACCCTTAATGACCACCGGTTATCCTGCCGACGTGCTACGTGCCCGGCCCATATCCATTTCTTCTTCTTGATTTCAACTATGATGTCATTAACCCCCGTTTGTTCCCTGACCCACTCTGCTCTCTTCCTGTCTCTTAAGGTTACACCTATCATTTTCCTTTCCATCGCTCGCTGCGTCGTCCTCAATTTAAGTTGAACCCTCTTTGTAAGTCTCCAGGTTTCTGCTCCGTAGGTAAGTACCGGTAAGATGCAGCTGTTATATACCTTCCTCTTGAGGGATAGTGGTAGATTACCATTCATGATTTGATAATGCTTGCCGAATGAGCCCCAACCCATCCTTATTCTTCTAGTTATTCTACTCTCATGGTTCGGCTCCGCGGTTACTACCTGTCCTAAGTAGACGTACTCCTTTACAACTTCCAGTGTCTCGCCACCTATCGCAAAGCGCTGTTCTCTACCAAGATTGTTCCACATTACTTTAGTTTTATGCATATTAATTTTCAGACCTACTCTTCTACTTTCCGTATCCAGTTCAGGGTTCCCTGAACTGGAACAGGAAGGGTTATACCCAGGCGACGTGTAAATAAAAGAGTGTGTGGAGAGTATACTCGTTGAGTGCGGACGTTTCTTCTGCTTCAGCGCTTCGCGCCAAACCGCGTGTTCGGGCTGGCTGGCGTCCCCGCCGGCCGCGTTGGTCACCGCCGGTCTTCGCCTGCTGCTGCGCTGGGACTACCAGCCCGCAACACAGCACTCATGTTTCCCGACGTATTGCCAGATGGCGTCCATATCTCACGCAGCGCCTCTTCTATCGTCTTTAGACGACATTTGCAGCGAAGCACGCAGATACGCGGCCAATTTTTTTTATTGTGGGTGTTATCCTTCTCTGGGACGTTGTTTTTGGGCGGCATCGACATGGCGTCTGTCATATTCTCTCTAGCGTTCGCCAGCGTCCAGAGCGGCCCTATGGCCGACGCATCCCACGACAACCGCCATGCGCGTCTGTCATCAAATTTTCCCAAAGTAGTAATTTTACTAATGTGTATATGCAATCTTCCATGGGTCTTCCATGTCGGCTTTAAAGGGATGCTAAAGAGCAAAACGATTTTTTTTCGTATTAGTAAACTACTCTTTCACGATACCAAACACACCACGCTTGTTGCGAGAGGACGCTTAGTAAGCGAGATATCGCGCAGAAAGAAATTGTGGGTGGCGACGCCTCCTTGAAGCTTCCGCACCATTCGCTATGACGTCACATATTTTGATGGCACCTACTAGGGCCTACGTAGCTCCTAAACTGTAAAAATGAAGTACCGTGTCGTCTGAGGGGGGCATAGAGTTAACATGCCAAGTTTGAGGAAATTTTGTTGAGTCAGTGGCGCCAAAACTGGATAAGTACACTTTGAAATCCATGACGTCACGCGTGAAGATTTTGGCACGAGATTTAAAAATGAAACTTTGAACTTCATTTTCTCCATTATTAATACACCTATGACGCTGAAATTGAAGACATTATAGTTCTCAAAGTATAATTTACCAATCTAAACCGATTCATTCTTTCTCTTTAGTGTCCCTTTAAATGCTGCGTTTAGTGTCCCTTTAAATGTTGCGGGTGCTTTTGCCCATCAGTTCTGCGGAAACCCGCAAGGTGGCGGAAGGGTCAAGAAGGAGAAATTGACGACTCTTAGCAGGAAGCCACAAGCAAATCCATATGAATATCTCAGAAAGAAATCTTCTTACTTGTCGAAAAAAATTCCTCAAGTTTGTCTTCTTAACGCTTCCGCCCATTAGCGGGTTTCCGCGGAACCGTTTTGCAGTATTTTCTCTCCACGCGCATCGACTTGTCGATTAAATCACCCTCGCGCTGCCAATTGCTAGCTTCCTGCTCCGCTCTGTTGGTAGAACGACCGTTATGGAAAGGCTTTATTTGCGGGTTTGATTCCCGGACGAGGAAATAATTTTTCGGCAATAAGAAGCTTTTCTTGTGAGAAATCCGTACGGTGTTCCTTGTGGCTCCGTGCTGCAAACGGATGGTTGTCAATTTCCGTTTCTTAATGGGAGCCTTTAAACCAGTACCACAAAATTTCACGGAACCGCGATAGAAATTGTTTTCCTTTTATTGAACAAGGTTCTGAATACAGGCTAGCTGGTATTTCATCCCAATGTTTAGCTACTGCGCCAAGTAACAAAGTTCTGAAAGTTAGACGACAGAAAATTCCTCTTACATTCGTGCTTCGCCGCGGGTGCGCGGTATCCGTACGGTTCAGATGCGCTCACGTTCTTCAAGCGTGAGCTTGAGGCCCTGTGGTTAAGACATTAGCTAAATACGCACAACTCGTGAGTGAAGAAGTTTTCGAGATTTGGCGACGCCTTACGATACATCGCGAAACTCTTATGATTCGCTCTCTTTCTTTCATCCCTTTCTATCCCTCTATTTCTCTCTTTCTTTCTCTGCCATCCTTTACTCTCTCCCCTCCTTCTTTCTCTCCTCCTCACACATCTCTCCTCCTCATCCTCACTTCCCTTTCCCATCCCTTGCAATGCTGTAGTGTACAAGGCTATGATATTCTCTGCTAGCCTGTCTGGATTGCCGAGTGGTTATGACGCTCGCTTTCGGTTCTCGGGTAGGCGGGTTCGAATCCCGCCTCGCCAAGCATTTGTCTCTTTCTCTCTTTCTTGCTCTCCCTTTGTGCTAGTTCTCACGCCCATCAGAGTTATCGGTTACATCACAAGACGGGCAAATCGGAGCACTTGATCTGGGAGCGAAGCAGAAGTTCCATGATGCTGACATGATCATCCATGATGCTGACAGTCTCTGTCAACGGTTAACGGCGCAAAGCGAAATGTAAAAGCTCCACTTTAAAACGACAAGGTGGCTTTCGCGTGCGACATTCACCTTCAAGTCGTCTTAGCCGAATGCGTAAGGCGCGCTGTGAGTTTTTTTTTATTACAGTGTGTGTGCCGTGCTCTTCTGAGGCAGCTAGTGTGCCTTCGATGTCGGTGGAGCACCAAGGAGTGGGTATGCGCTGGGAAGCTGTAGTCACTCTCCGTAGCACCCGAAATTTGAGCTATGCCGGGTAGTACCCACTTACCCAATGAAACGTTGTTTTCGGGCGACGTCAGCGCGGCGCGTTGCTTTTTCCTTCTAGCCTTCGTCAGCATCTGGAACGACCTAAAACGAGGCCCATCTCGCGATCATCAAAAATGCGTGTTTGGCATTAAATTTTCGCGTTTTGCTTGTGTTACAGTCACAGGCGGGCTCACGAGGGGGTTGGGGCAGGAGGGGGCGGGGGGGGGGAGGGTAGGCAATCTTTGTACTGATCTTAACGGGGGCGCCAATTCTGCCGCATACCTTTCATACCTGCCCTTTCATGCTATTTTTTCATGCTAAGGGTTACGGTTACGCATCCTTTTAACACAAAAGTGTTTATGCCGGGGTCCACCAAGACTTTGATGACGTATTTCCGTCACGGAAATAAGCGGGGTCCGTCATATGCAGTGTCTAGGCATATCTTGACAACCTCAGCTACCGCAAGGGTTAAATCATGATCATGGTCGTCGGCAGATGTGCCACTAAGCGTCACCGCGGGTGCGTCCACATCAAGCTGTGCAATATATCTGCGAAACAACAATAGAAATTGTACAAGCTCTCATACCAATGCACTATAAACAATCAACTACTCCTGTGACGACACGCTTCACTTTCGTGTTATACCGATTCCTATGACGGAGGGATCACCATCTTTTTGACGATATTTGCGACCAAGGACCTCCGATGTTGCATTCAAGTATTTGATTACCTCCCGCCTCGACAGCGGAAAACCGGGCACTAATGACTTGCATTTGTGAGAAGCGCCGCTTCACTTAAATCCCCCCTCCCCTTCCACGCATAATGGGAAGCCCTTCGCCCGTCCGCGGTTGTAATAATCCACGTCGCCTTTACATCCTGCCCCTGGAGAGTCCTTTTATTATACTACCACGAAACCCAACGAAGCCTTCACAAAGAATCACTTTCTTTTTCAGTTTTGTAGCACCGGTACGACGTATTCGCAAGATTTAGCTGTATTCACAGTTCCGAGTGTGGGTGTTTAGCCCACTGGGCAAGACAGTCAGCTTCGGAGAGTGGGGCCCTAGGATTGAAACGCAATGTGGCCAAGAAATTTTGGTTTTTTTCATAGCGAAGCTTCCTATGGCTATGTTCTTCGTGCCGTCCGTTTGCACGCTGCATTTTTCCTATATTGTATTGTCAACTTGCTCAACCTTCAGTTTGCGGGATGTCTGGCGTATGGCGTCCTTAGAGAAAAGACGCGTAAAGTAACAATTCACGGCTAACAGAATAAACCGACTCTTCCAGCGTTTTGCATAGAAGAAATGGACATGGCTTAGGATAAACACCAATGTCTATCGTATTGCCGACATGGTAGAATGGCGTGAACACGTTTGCCTCAAAGACCACTTGAATAACGATTGACCGTCATGCCAGATTTGCACTTTCGGAAGAACGGGACTACACTATGCACTTGAAGATTCCATCTTGAGAACGCCGTTGGCCGCCGTTGATGAGATATGTATCGCGTAATCACCGGGATGTACTAGAGTGTGTGTTTCCTTATTCGCTCAGTACAGTGAGTAATGATAATATATAATTTCACTATAGTAATATGGGCACGTGCATTGAGAAAAAAAAAAGGTGGACTAGTGTATCTCATCGCCATTGTCCACTTCAACAACTTCCTGGCATGTGATTGAGTGTGCCCGTATGCCAGTCTGATGCCGGAATCAGTTGCGGCACAAGGAATAGATACTCTTCCGCGTTTTGCCTTGCGGCATCGGGCAACATCAGCGACACCAGCACTCGAAAAACACGCCACGCTCAGTTCGGCACAATGCTGTCAGCGGAAAAAAATTACACCATCTCCCACTAAAGGGAACCATGTGGGGATGTGAAGCAGCGCATGGGTAGACTTAAAGTTCCGTTCATCACGGGCACCTTGATCGATGTTAACGCGTCCTTGCAAGTGGAGCACACCATGAATTCACTGCAGTTTCTGTTGCTGTTACTCGTCCCGAAATCTTCTTGGAGCACGCCACGCGGGTTCATCGCGCGTCTGCAGATTCTCGTTTCCCGGCGTCATCACGTGATAGCTGAGAGAATGTAAATGGGAGAGGCCACAGCGTCTTACCCAGCCTCTTACACAGGCCCGAACGCACTAGCGCATGCCAGAGAGTTCTCACTAGGATACAACGCGTTGGTTCATTGCGCGTCTGCAGAATCTCGTTCCCCGACGCCATCACATGATTGCTGAGAGAGTGTAAGGCGGAGAGGGCACAGCGTCTTACCCAGCCCTTTACACCGACCCGAACGCGCTAGCGCGTGCCAGCACACACGGTTTTGTCTGCGTTACGCCAAGCTAGGACAGCATATGGCAGCCCGGGCCTCTAAAGTGCAGAGACACTTATACGTGCAGAGGCACGTATCATCATCAAGGCGGTCGAAGAACAAGAGGAATAATGCTTCTCCTTGGCGCGAGCGCGCGTTCAGATGGATATGCTAGGTGGTAGAAAGCGGACGGTCTCCAATGGAGCTACAGACAAAGCCCAGCGCAAAAGCTGCTTCGCATCTAACATTCTAAACGCTTAGGGTGTATCCACACGACGGACAAATCCGCGGAAATCTCGTCCGTGGACGATGGTTCCGCCGCCCGTCCGGCTGCGAAGCGCATCCACACGGCGGACGAAGCGAGCAGACGAACGCTGTCATGGCGGCACCGTCTGAAGCGAGAGCTGCCCGCTTCGAATCTTTAAGCAGGTCGTTGCGCATTGCGTGGCCCGTTAGTTGAAAAGTGACACATGCATTTGCTTTATGCGTGTATCTGAAAGCTTCGACAGCAAAATATTCATGACGATTTCGCACCGTTTCCGAGAGCTGTACTCGAATACACGGAGCTGTAGGCTTAGCGAGTGCCTCTATTGATAGAGCATTAGCTCGGAGATCTGCAGAGCTCTAGCGCTAGCAAATCTCAGAGGCCATATTGTACGATTGTTTCCTTGTTTCTTTTTTCTCGAGATGGCGCGCAGGGTAATCTTTTTGTTTTTGTCGTGCACAGTTCGTGTCTAGTTGAAGATGGAGTTGGAAAGAAAGCGACGATTAGCTGCAATGGATGTAGTTTTGTCAGAATTAGACGGTGAAGAACTCTTGTTGCCTGCAAAAAGAGCTTGTTGGCAAAAGGACTACGCCACCAACGAATATCTGGGTATGCAGCATCAACTGTATCGTGAGCTTTTGGCCAGTGACACCGAAGAATACAAGAGGCTGCTACTAGTGTCAAGAGAGCAGTTTGTTCAGATGCTGTCATGCGTGGGTTCGCGCATAGAACGACAGGACACCGTGATGCGGCTTCGTCGGCTAAATCTAGGAAACAAAACGAAAAAAAAATCAGCGCTTGCTGCCAGACCTATAGCGGCACCATCGGCCAAGTATACTATGTTAGTCCGCCAAACTCCGGATGCGAAAAAGAGCTTGGCATTTTCCGTCCGCTACATCCGCGTACGCCGCACGGATGGCACAAATCCGTGACGCGGGGTCACGTGATGCGGCGTCCGCGGCAGAAAAGACGGATTTAGTCCGTCGTGTGGATACACGCTTAACAACCGACGCCTTCCGCGTAATCGGGCGGCAGCGTTTCGTCTGGGCCGTCGGAGCCATTCTCGCGTTGCGGGGGGCTCAGCGACGCACTTTCAATTAGCAATGGCGCGTCCGGATACGGCACTACACGCAGGGCATTGCTACGTCGCAAGAGCTCGCGCTGAAGGTTTGTCAGGCCATTCAGACTGATTGTGTGCACTACACAACAAACCATGGGACCGTCTGCTAGGGGACGCACGTGTTTCGTCGTAGCCATGGTTGTGACGCCGTCAAAAAGGGCGGTAGCAAGGCACTGTGTGAAGGCCACCATGAGGCCAGACTTCCGGTATGTCTCTATAAGAGGCGCGTGGTGATTGGAGGCGGCGTTGACGTCAGCTGGAGAGAGAGAAATGCGAAAGGGAACGTTTCTTGTCGTCGTCTGCTCGAGTTTTGAACTTTGAAGACTAATAACATCAGTGTTTGTGCGCCAATTTTCGTAATTCTTTTTGCGCTCTTCTCGACATTCATTGCTACACGCATTCCAGCGCTACATAAGGCAGTCTCAAAAACGTCGCAGGGCCCCTTTAACAGCGAAGCGGTTGTAACTCGACGTAGTTTGTGCGGTGTCACCAGAAAATCATTATCATATGAACCGACACGCGCTCTCTTCGTCCTCTTCTTCAGCGTTCTCGTCAGCTCCTGCTTCGCGCACATAACACAAGCGCCGTACGGCGTGGTATGCAATAACCCTGATGGGCGAGACGACGACTACAGCAAGAGAGAGAGAGAGGGAGAAAGACAGAGTAAGATAGAGAAAGAAAGAAATTCTAGGGTGGAAAATATTTCTTCGCGAGGCGAGATTCGAACCCGGGTACACACCATCCGAAGGCGAGCGCCTAGCAGAGCGCAGCGTGGCCTTGTATAGTACAGCATAGCAAGGAGTGAGACAGGGAAGTGAGGGAGAAGAGGATACGTGTGAGGGTAAGGATGAGGGAAAGGAGGAGAGAGTAAGACATACCTTGTAAAGAAAGAGAGAATAAAAAAAGGAGATAAAGATATAGAGAGCAAGGGAAGAGATGGAAAGAAGAAGCGAGAAATACAGAGATAGAGTGAAAGAAACGGAAGGTGAAGAAAGAAAGATGAAATAGAGGAGCGAGAGAAGTAGGGAGGTAAAGGCGAGGAGGAGGGGAATGCCACCCGATCCGCTGCTACCTGTCTTCGCACCAGTAGTGCGGAGCTGCCCTTCTGTTCGGACATTGTTTCTTGACAGACACTTTTAGTTGGGCGTACGCAGAAGTTGCGTACGCTGTGCACAATACGTTGCCTACGCTGCAAGCGAAGCGTGCTGAACCAACCAGCCCAAATACGTACCTTCGTGCGGCAACACTTAGTTTAACGTACCCTGATGCGTTTCACTCATATAGATTAGTCGTATGCGAGATGTGAGTGTTTTCGCATGCTTATCAGCGCCACCGACGTCAGAAGTATGCTAGGTCCCAGGAGTAACGTGGCCTCAGTGATCTGCACGCAGGACCTCCCGATGGCCTGGGTAATGGCCACTAGCATTCAAGTGAGGCCACGGCGTTCGCTGTGTGAATTTTGGCGTCGTTCCTGGGTGCATTGGTTGCGCGCGTTGACCTTTTCCGTAAACGTTGAACATTACTATGTGCACACAGCTTTGAAGCTGGGTACACTGTGTAAGAATTGAGTTTGATGGAATACGGCCGCGCTGGATCGAACACAGCGTTCTATCCAGCGCGACTGTGAATGAGGCTTAGAATACCTTGCAGCAACTGGTCGCATTGCAGGTATTCTTGACTTTCCGATCTACTAGCAGCACTTTCAAGGAGTCTCGCACAACGCTCAATGCGCGTTATGTTGCAGCATGAATAAAAGTACGCCCCAAGGTCACGTTCTTTTTTTTTACTGCGTCATTCGCCGAGAGGCCTGACGGAAAGAGATAACGCGTTCGCGCGCACAACCTGTCGAACACGGTTGCTTGAGGATTTTTGTGAGACGCCAGGATATGTCTTTCCACTGGTCAGGACGCCGGAACGTGCCGCTTGACTGTACCTTGTCTGGCATGGAAACATGGCCTTTCGATGTGGAGTACACACGACTTGCATCGGGTTCGCTGTTGCTGTCTGCGTCGAACGCCACTGCAGCCGCCATGTGCTCTCGTTTCTGATTTGTTCGAGGTCTCGCGAGAACGCAACGTCGTAAGCGTTGCGTTACGTACGCAGCGTCTTGCTATGGGTGTACGCGCGCATCCCTGGAATAGATACGTTATGTACTGCGCATGCGCACGTCTCTCCCGCAGCCGTGCTACGTACGTATAGGCTCGTTACGTACGCCCAACTAAAAGTGTCTGTTATTCGTCTTACGTGACAGACGGACGGGCGTGACACGTGTTTCTCTCGTTGAGCCTTTATAGGAACGGTTACCGCTTCAAAATTTGGTTCCTGGCCGCCTTTGATTTCACTTATTTGACTTATAGCTACTAGTGCTTAACGTTAATACTTCGGCATATTCATATAACGGGTGTATATCAAGGGTAAGGCATCTTAAAAGCTTTTGTCCGGCGTTTAGTGAACGGACAATGCAAATAAGCTACTGTAAAGAAAATTAGCGCTATGCCCACAGAAATAACGGTGGCTTTATAGATAGCTCATGTTAGCAACGTGTAGAGGCATTCGGTTACATCGATAGTATATATTTCCCGCTCAAGTGCTTCTAGCTCTCCCGTATTGCAGTGCAATACACTACCAATCGCCTCCCATTAACGAACGTTCTTGGACAGTAGGTTAAAGGATGCTCTGGTAAAATCTAATTTTTATTGCGGGGTTTTACGTCCCAGAACCACGACATGATTATGAGCAGGGGCGTAGCCAGAAATTTTTTTCGGGGGGGGGGGGGGGTTGAACCATACTTTATGTATGTTCGTGTGTGCGTTTGTATGTGCGCATGTATATATACGCAAGCAAAACTGAAAAATTTCGGGGGGGGTTTGAACCCCCCCAACCCCCCCTGGCTACGCCCCTGATTATGAGAGACGCACCCTACAAACATGGGAAAAAATATCCACGTCGAATCGCCTTTGGGAGTTGTCTAAGTGGTGTGTGAGCATAGCTTTGTTGTGGGTTGCAGCCTTCCCTGGAACGTTGTCTTCAGGCGGCATCGGCATTTTAGATGCGAAGTATCTTATGGCGGACTTCAATCCGGTGGTGGTGGTGGTGGTGTGCGGCGTGACCACCCTTACTGCGCATGCGCATACCCTCTCCACACACCTCCTCTCCCCTCCCCCTCACCATTCCTCCTGTCCTCTTCCCCTCTCCCCTTTCCCATCTCCACTCACTATCTACCCTCCCCCTCTCCACATCCCCTCTCCCCTTTCCCCCTCTCCACTATTCCTCTGAAACGTGGGCTAGACATGCCGAAATTCTCTCCTGCGCAACGCCGCGATGAGCACCAGCGCATGCGCGTCCCCTCCCCCTCTCTCTCTCCTCTCCTACGCTGCCCCCCCCTCGCACGCCTGCCGACTGCGTTCCCCGCTCGCCCTGTGAGAATTAACGGCCAGGCTAAGGGAAGACAAGACGCGCGTAGCGTTCCTCTTCGTGTTCCACGACGCGAGGTCGGTAGCATGCCCAAAGAACGCCAACGGAACGCGATCGTGCAAGTGCTCCGGCTTCGCATCGCCTCAAGGTCCCCTTTAGCGGGAAATGGTGTAATTTTAGGGGCGGAGCTCCTTATAGCATCACCTGGTCGGTCGTCGCTCCATGCGGCGTGTCCCCGCCGTCGCGTCTCCCGTATCATTCAATAGATGGCGCTGTCCCATAGAGATGCATGCAAACTGCAGTTGGGTGACGATATACTAGATGGCGCTGTCCCATAGAGATGAAAAAAATAAATAAAAAATAAAAATAAAATCAAATAAAATATAAAAACGAATAAAAATAAAATAAAAACAAAAATATAAAAAAATAAGAAAGAAGAAAAAAAGGAAAAAGGAAAAATAATCAAAGCGGCGTATTGCTTTGATTACTGCTGGGCGAAACCATTGAAATTTCAAGGTGTAACCATGATTGCTTCAGGAGCTTCGCCCAAGCTCTTCATCATTCACCCGTGGATATGCTGTAATTTTTTTCTCTCTAGCAGTCGGAATGGTCCCATGGCCGTCGTATCCCGCGACCACCGAAACGCGCGTTTGGCATCAAATTGTCCCTAAGGAGGAATTGCACTGCTGTGTGCAATCTTCCATATCGGCTTAACATGCTGTGTTAGAGGGGGCCTTTAAGTCACCACCAAGAAATTTTATAAAACCAACATACAAACTGATCTCATCTTGCATTTGTCTTACGCCGCGCCTACAAAGCATTATTATGGTTCACATGTATTCCCATTCTTCTAGCAGGTTTGCGTAGCCCTGAGGTTAAAGCGAAGCCTTTTTGCTTGCGGGCCGCCATTCGAAAGCAAACACCGCCTAGAACATTTATCTTCATTTCTACAAATATTTCTTTGAAGCGATTATTTTCCTGCGTGAGAGAAGGACAGAAGGACGGGCGGACAGCTTTCTTTTAAAGTGATAGTGTTAGGGAGCCCGCTTCGCGGAAATTCCGGTGTCCGTGTCGTCTTCGTTGGTTGTGATCGAAAAATCAGTGCTGCCCGTGAGCGCCAATTCGAGAAAGATGCAAAGAAAACATATAATAAAAATCTTCGGTTCGTACAACAATTGAACCCAAGCCTTCTGCGTGGCAAGCAGGTGTTCTACCACAGATCCACGCCATTGCTCGAAGCTGCTTCGGCAAAAAACGCCATATGAATGTCATGTAGTGGAAGGAGTCTCCTTAACGCATGTAATATTGCGCGCCAGAAGCGTAGAATCCCGCCAGGCGTCAAAACATGTGAATCGCACAAGGAGTGGGTGTTTTAAAGGCCCACCCATTACAATGCGCTCAGATATATTTAAGCATCTCCGGCTGCGAAAGCATCACAGAGTGAGCAGCTGCTAGGTTCGCGCGTGTTGATTTGAGGAAACGTAGTGGGCCCGTCGCTGATTCGCAATAGGAAGAATTATGGCGTAGTGGGCGCTGAGCAACTGCACTTGCGGTAGGCATTGTAAGATAATTTGAAACGGTCAATGTTACGCACGGCACGGTTGAGGCATCCACGAGAACCGAAGACAGGTTAGCAGTTGAGAAGGCGATGCGCACGGATCCCGATTAAGCTATCGCGTTCCGCTATTTAAGGCGAAGCTCAAGCGTCCTTCAAGTTTTTGAGTCGGCACAGAAATACTAGCAAATTTTAAAATGAGGCCACAGTCTCCTTGGAAGTTGTCTAAGTGATGTAAAAGCGTAGAGTTTTAAATGCGTAGGCATTTCTATGCCGACTCGTTTATAAAGGCTCTCCGTCCATCCCTCCGTCGCGTAAGACGATAACCGTCACGAGAAAATAAAATATAATAAATGCATAAAACAAAATAAATTTCTTTGACAGAGCTTTGCTTGAACCCAGGCCGCTATGCAGGCTCCCGAGGTAAATTTGTTAAACGCTGGGGCACACAATTTTTCATTATAATGGAGCGACCGGTTACACTCACACTGACATTTCAAAAATTAATAATAAGCTACGGTTAAACACAAATCAAACACGAAACCAGTCTAAAGTGTCTGTAGAACGATCAGATATCCCGCGTATTTCAAATACTTGTTCTTTAAAGACGTTCTTGAAGGCGAAAACTTTAGGTGTCCCATCAAGCGTCGCGTCAAGATGAGTGATGCAATAAATCATGATGGTGGGGTGCCATCACCCTATAACGTCAATATGACGTCACAGGTCGTCAAATTGGTTAATGGTGTCGTTATCATGGCATCACTTTTGCGTTGCGTAATGACCTCATCACATAACGACTTGGTTACTTCAAAGGTGGACCGATCCCGTAGGCAGTGCGAAACCACTTTAGGTGCAGAAAGGTTTCGGAAGGGGGATTAAGTTCGATGGACCGAGAAGAAGCAGAATAGTATCGTTTGAGCTTTCGAGTCGGCTGAGGATAATGCCCAAAGAACAGTTTCACTTCTTACTTGGAATAGTAGCGCTAGTAGACACGGACTAGAGGAAGACACACGGACACACAGACGGAAGCGCTTCCGTCTGTGTGTCCGTGTGTCTTCCTCTAGTCCGTGTCTACTAGCGCTACCATTCCAAGTATGATTTCCAACTCGCCCAAGAAACAGCACTCGTTTGACTTCTGTTGATCGCGGATGTTCAGCATTCCTATCTTCCACTGTTGCTCTCTATAGACTATGCCGATCAATTTTCGATGCTGGTCCATCTGGGATATACTGCAGAAATTACTGAAAAAAATGTGTAGTGATTGGTGTGGTTCTAAATCCTGCGATAAATGCTGATCCACTACTGTGAAACCTGAGGATGTGCTTGGCACGGGCACACAGCCATTCCCGTTCCTAGAGTTCCCTCTGCTCCGTTACCGAACCGTCGACGACATCAACGATTGAGGTAATCGTTCGGGGTTTCCCCGGCACGAGTACAATCTTGTGGCGCTACTTTTTTGTTACGTGTCGTCAGCAGCGACTTCCGTCACGTTGTTCCTCCCTTCAGATGTAGAGACGGAGACGCCAGAGAAGCGCCGGTGGAAAGCGCAATCGCGCGCTGGGAGAGGCGGCGGCGCCCTCTTTTGGGTGGCGCAGGAGTCAGCCACATGTTTCCGAAGCGTTTTTTAGCGATTTCAAATTAAACATACCGATTAGCTCTTGGTTATTTCTGTTAATTATTTTAAACCTTGTTCCTTTATTTTAGTTCCGTTTCGCGCCTTGCTAGCCTTGTTTTAGACCTCCATTGACCACTTGATTTTGATCGTGATCACGCCCCATAAGATCTACGGACGGACGAGAAGCGGGTCCCTAGAGGGCTACGCACTTGAAGAGACTTTAAGTTAAACCCTACTAATTACATGTAATGTCTCCTCAAGCTGCAACCTAGCAGCTTGAGGAGCTATCGACGGCAGGCCTCGCAGGCGGGCTAACGCTAGCGCATGCGCCCTCCGTGCGGTGGAGACGGCCTTCTGGTTCCATGTCTGCTTCAGCCGTTTTTGTCCCCAGCGCTTGCGTGCTTTATTTCGCGTGCAAAACATACGACGCGCGGGGAGAGGTTATCGATTTGGACTTTATAGGAACGTGACGATGATGACAAACACACGTCGACGGTGTCCATCGCAATAAATAAGTGGGGCGGATACGGACATGTGGTGCGAAGACTGAGGAAACAGCGGAGCTGAAGGCGTTCCCCTCCTCATTTTCCTCCCCGTCACTTCCCTTTCCCACCCCTTGATATACAATACTATACATGGCCATAGCCAAGTAATGTGGAACAATCTCGGCAGAGAACAGCGCTTTGCGATAGGTGGCGAGACACTGGAAGTTATAAAGGAGTACGTCTACTTAGGACAGGTAGTAACCGCGGAGCCGAACCATGAGAGTGAAATAACTAGAAGAATAAGGATGGGATGGGGCTCATTCGACAAGCATTATCAAATCATGTATGGTAGTCTACCACTATCCCTCAAGAGGAAGGTATATAACAGCTGCATCTCACCGGTACTTACCTACAGAGCAGAAACCTGGAGACTTACAAAGAGGGTTCAACTTACATTAAGGACGACGCAGCGAGCGATGGAAAGGAAAATGATAGGCGTAACCTTAAGAGACAGGAAGAGAGCAGAGTGGGTCAGGGAACAAACGGGGGTTAAGGACATCATAGTTGAAATCAAGAAGAAGAAATGGATATGGGCCGGGCACGTAGCACGTCGGCAGGATAACCGGTGGTCATTAAGGGTAACTTACTGGATTCCAAGAGATGGCAAACGCGTGAGGGGGAGGCAGAAAATTAGGTGGGTAGATGAGATTAAGAAGTTTGTAGGTATAACGTGGCAGCAGAATGCACAGGACCGGGTTGATTGGCGGAACATGGGAGATGCCTTTGCTATGCAGCGGGCGTAGACAGTCTGATGATGATGATGATGATGACATAGCCATGCTATGTTTCACCTTCTCTCCTCCTCCTCCCATCCCTATATCTTACCCCCCCTTTCCTTTCCTTCCTCCTTGCTATACTATACTATCAGCTAATCTATCATGGCGGCCTTCTCTAGAACGTCGTTTGCAGGGGGCATGGGCAACGCCTCTTTCTTCTTGATTCTAGCGTTCGTCGGTGTCTGGAACGGCCCAAGGCAGGCCAATCCCGTGATCACCAAAATTCGTGTTTGGCATTAAATTTGTGCGCTTCCTGTCTTCTTCACGTCTTGCCCTAGAGTGAGCTTTCATTTCACTACCACAAAACTTAACGAAGCCTTCACAGAAGCTAGTCTCCTTTTACGTTTGTTTTGTGCCGCCGGTACAACTTAGTCCTACGTTCTAGATATATCTACACTTCAAAGTGTGGGTATTTAGCCGAGTCGGCAACACATTCGGATGATGAGCTTCAGGCCAATAATTTAAACCCGGCTCCGCCAAGAAATTCCGATTTTGTACCACATTTCGAATAGCAATACGTCTAACATGGGAGAGGCACGGACGGACGGACGGACGGACGGAAAGATACGCAGTTTTCTCGTTGAGTCGACATAGAAATGGTCACCGATGCCAAAATGAATTCTTAGCTTAGCCACTTTCGAATTGAGTTCTTTCGAAATTATAGCTGCTGCAGCTTAAATACTTGCTATTTCGTCATACGCGCATAAAGAATGCAAATGTAGGGCCAGGAGTCCTAAAAGAACTTGACTAGCGTTTAGGGAACCAACAATGCTAATCTGCTACTCTGAATAAACTTAGCACAGTACCCAGAGAAATGATGGTGGCTTTATAGATAGCTTATGATAGCAACGTTTCCATGCATTTGGCTCCATCGACAGTAACATAGTTCCTGTGCCATGGCTTCATGCTCTTCTGTAGTGCATTGCAGAGCACCCCGAATACACAGTGCTCGGTTAGAGCCTAGTAGAAATATTTGGAGTTTTACTTCCCACAACATGATTACGAGAGATGCACATTAGAACCTAGAAAAGAAATCCACGCGGCATCATCTTTAGGATATGCTTTCTAAGAGATGCGTAAACGTAGAATTTTGTTGTGGGTTGTTATATCCATGCCTGGAACGTTCTTTTCCGGCGGCATCGGCGTGACGCCTTTCATTTTCTTTCACGCGTTCCTCATAGTGCGAAACAGCGCCTTGCCCGGCGCACCTCGCGACCCCCGAAACGCGCGTTTCGCATCAAATTTTCGCCATGTATAGGAATTTTACCGATGTGCACAATCTTAAATGTCGGCTTTACATGTTGCGTTAAAAGGTGCTTTTAATTCGCCACCACGAAATTTCACGAAACCACCATCAGAAAATTAGCACAGCTTGCACCAAGCCGCGCAAGGCTGGGTCACTGCAGAAGCGGTTGACACGTTTCAGCTTCTCTTGTTAACCATCCGTAGAGAATGTTATTAAAGTGCTCAGCGCAAAAATTTAGACGCAGTAGACATAGAAAAGACGAGTACCAGCGCAGGTCCTCGTCTTTCCTATGTCTACTGTGTCTAAATTTTTGCGCTGAGCAGTTTAATAATGGAATACCAACTATAGCCCAATCCCACACTTTCGTTTATACAGAATCCTTGGCCAGTCACTGAACGCGTGCCGGTTCATGATGATAACCTTCTATCTACGACACACGGCAAACCTCGTCCAAAGCAGCTCGGCTGTAAAAATGATCTCTTACATTTGTTTTGCGCGGTGTATTAGAGTCATTCGCGTGGTTCAGATGTACTCACATTCTTCAAGCGTGAGTGTGTAGGCCTGTTCTTAAGACATTTGCCTTCAATGCGCGCCGGGCTTTGTTCGAAACCAAGCTCCTCCAAGATCGTTTATTTTAATTTGTACACTTACTTCTTTATAGCGACCCTCGTTTTACGAAACCGAGGGACGGACGGAGGGTCACTTTGCTAGCGGAGTCACCAGAGGAACGCTTGCGTATTTAAAGCGCATTTAAAGCTCTACGCTCATGCGTCACTCTTAATAGCTCCCAAGGAAGTTCTGCGCGGATTTTAAACTTTGCAAGCGTTTTTATAACGGCTCAGCCGTCCGTCCCTCTGTTACGTAATTCCATGCCCACCATAAAGGAATAAGTGCATCCAACAATGACAAAAAATAACTGAAGACAGCTTCGAACTAGCGGTGGCAAGCCTGAAAGAACTTCACGGATTAACTGCTACAAGTATTCATTCTTCCCTAGAACTGTTAATGACTGGAATAGCCTTGCAATTGATGTCGTTTTACATAAGACGCTGTCATTGTTTGAAAACAGCCTCACCTAAATCATAGTTATCGTATTGTATTATTTGCTTTATTGTAATTATTGTGTTAGTGTGTAACATGTATTATGCGTATTACGTTATTATGTATTATGTTGCTCTGTATTGTGTTACTCTACGAATTTACTGAAATAAGCGTTTTTGAACCTTAGCCCTGTATATTCACATCGCGCTTATTTATTGTACTTTGCTTGTTCCTTTGAATGTATCTACATATTTTCGAACATTTTTCCCGCCCTGCCACGAGCTTTCATATTGTCACGTGGTCGTGACGTCGACGAAGACAACAGGCAGCACGTCCGAGATGAAACTGTTTATTTGGCCGAACTTGTAGCCGAGAAACTGAGAACTAGAGCTACAGCAATACACGCTGTACAATGATAGCGGCGAACAGGGCGTCGTCCGTCGATCAACTGACAAGCGGTCAAGCGCGTCGGCTTTTATACAGGCGCTATGGAACTTTCCAGCAATATCGCTGGTGGCGGCGTTATCTCTCGACAAAGCTGGAACATTCGCGTGCGGCGCGCAATCTTAACAAAGCGATCTACTAAAATCGTGAAGCTTCTCGAACACTGCTTCGCGGCCAGCGTCGAGCGTTGATAACCGTCCTTGCTGGTCAAACTCGAACACATCAAAATAAAAGAAGAAGCGGGCGTGGCAATATGAAAGATCACAGCATCTATAAATAAATAAAATAAATAAAAGAGCCGAGCTGGACAACCTTCCTTCTTTCTGTTTAATTTTCTCTTTCTCGCCAGTGCGCCGCTCTTTTACACCGACGCGCAGGTCACGGCTGCAGATTCGCCTACGTAGCTGTGCTGAGTGGATTCAGAAGTAGAAGGCGACTAGACGAAGAGCACGCGCAGCCCCTCACACACGCCGATGCAATCTATCGGAAGGTTATACAGTGGCGGAAATTTTCCGCGTTAAACATGGCACCCCGCTTTTGCGCGGTGCCATGTAGCCAAGAGAGAGTTCTGAAAAACATTGCTTAGCCTTGATTTGCCGTCTACTGTGTATTGCCATGCTTACCTGTGCAATGCTAAGTAATTTCCAATAATGTATTGGTTATTGGTCGAATATCGATTAGCAGCTCTCGATTCGCTATCGGTTCGCTTATAGTATCCTTTCACATGCATGTCGAGGCTTTTGTAAGGAATTTGCACAAACTTATTTCTTATTGGTAGATTATCGATTGGCTATCAATTTCAATCTTTCTTCAATTCTCTCTCTTTCTCTCTTTTTTGTTTTTTTCCCTTTCTTTCTCGCTATTTTTCTTTTTCTCTTTCTATGCTATACTTTACTCTCTCCCTTCCTGCGTTACCTGCTCCTCACCCTCGCATCTCTCCACCTCCCCTTCAGTTCCCTTTCCCAAACCCTTGCTATATTTTAATGTACAATGGTTTCGATCATTTTGGCGTTAGCATTTCGATTTTCCAAGATGCCCGTTTTTTGTTGGTCGAACAGTGCATGCGTCCCTGTATTTCCTGGAAGATGTTTGCTAATAAAGCACAGTTGATAGCCCAGTCTGGTTGTGTGCTACTTCTCTCGTTTGTCCGTCGTCTTCTTCACTGGTTTATTATTTCAGAGTTATTTTGACGTCACTGGCTTTCGGTCCGAAACTCCTTCCTGAAATTTCAGGAAAGATTTCGACATCACTGCTCAGCCAAGCGTCATATTTTACGCCGGGACGAGGACCTTTTAATTCTCAATTGCATAGTGACTGCTTTAAGAGAGAAAATGTCCCTAATGTAAGTATGACAACCACCTAGCACGACTCTGTTGCACATATGAATGGCAGGCGCTCCATAGTACTGGGGGCGGAGTTAGTATTTATTCTTCCGGTTGCAACCGACCACAAGAAACTAAATGATATTGCGGCCTCCCCTAGAATGTTGCTTACGGGCGGCATCACCTAGGCGTCTTCTTCATTCTAGCGGCGTTCAGCGCCTCGAAAGACCCAAGGGAAGACCCATTGCGCGATCGTCGATATGCGTGTGTGCAGTTAAATTTCCGCACTGTCTATATTTTTCTTGTGGTTACAATCCTCTATGTGCAGCCTTTACATCTTTCCCGAGACAGAGCTCTTATTTCATGATCACGACATTCAACGAAGCCTTCCCAGAAAGTGTTCTGCTTTAACATTTGTTTTATACCACCGGTACAAAGTATTTTTGAATGCGAAGCATTTCTTAGCGAACCTTTGGCACTTTGAGCGTTTCTATCTATCTATCTATCTATCTATCTATCTATCTATCTATCTATCTATCTATCCTATCTATCTATCTATCTATCTATCTATCTATCTATCTATCTATCTATCTATCTATCTATCTATCTATCTATCTATCTATCTATCTATCTATCTATCTATCTATCTATCTATCTATCTATCTATCTATCTATCTATCTATCTATCTATCTATCTATCTATCTATCTATCTATCTATCTATCTATCTATCTATCTATCTGTCTATCTATCTATCTATCTATCTATCTATCTATCCGCCTACGTCTGAGTGATCTATCCGCCTACGTCTGAGCTTGATACCACCATGCGGTAACAAGTAAGGCTCTAAGTAGTCGCTCTTTATGCTCGCTAGTCCTCGAACATGTGGAATCGCATGTATGTGGATGTTTCACATACGAAAGGAAAGGAGAATCTAGCAAAACGAAATACGTACTACACGTGTGATAATTACACCACAGTCCCGTTCCCTGAGCATGCTTCGCATAACATCGATGGTACTACGTGGCATCTGCCGAATATTTTCCATATACATCTGAGTAATGTCATGCTTAATTGAAAACGGACGTGATAGAGGATTGTGGCTTCAACCGGTGAAAATTATTACCTTTTCAGAAATATGTGATTGTGATGAAGTTTGAGGTTTCTCATAAATTTAATACGGTCTGTGAAATAACTAAGAAAGCATTGCGTGAATTTTGGTCATTGGCTCTAGTCCGTCACACATTATTATGCAGCTGCGGTGACGCCTGTTACAACGTTAAAGAAGTTTGCTTTCGGTTTTTTTGGCATAATTAGATCTATAGTTAAGTGCTGGGCAAGATAAAAACGCATGTGTTTTGTGTGTTTCCTAGCGGGCATACACCATAATGTGCATTGTTGTACTGTTTAGGGTGCTCAATAAAACAAGAAGTCTGTTTTATGTTGCAAAAGCCTTTATTTCGTCTGTGTTAACAGGTGACGCAAACAACAACTTAGACGCATGCAGTGCATCGCGCGCGCGCACAGTAATAAAAAAAGTCGTCATGTTCAAACAAATAAAAGAGTACACTCGACGTAACAAACGTCATGGCTGTCTAGTGCAGCGCGTCGGCAGCGCAAAAATATCAAACC
This sequence comes from Rhipicephalus sanguineus, assembly GCF_013339695.2. NCBI lineage: Eukaryota > Metazoa > Arthropoda > Arachnida > Ixodida > Ixodidae > Rhipicephalus > Rhipicephalus sanguineus. The sequence continues at coordinate 68,025,548 of NC_051182.1, forward strand.
AGAATGAAAATTATTGCAAAACAGCAAGTAACGTCGCTTTGCTCAGGCTTCCTAGAGCCGCGCGCACCCACTTTTCGTCAACGATCGCCGTAAGTGGCGCCACCTTACAGCTCAAAGCAGCAGCGCCCGAGGCGGGTAGCGGCTAGAAAGTATCAACGAATCCCCCGCTAGCTACGTTAGCGTGCCTATGTAGATGAATTCTAGATGAATATGAAAATCATGGCGGCTGTGACACGTTTCGGGCCGCACGTTATTGCCTTCCG